>NW_022589704.1:69206786-69539286 GCF_004348235.1 Phoca vitulina | reverse complement strand
TATACATTGCTCAGTGCTCATTGTGATAAGTGTATATCTTTAATCCCCTTCACCCCTTTCACCCCACTCCCACCTCCCCCCTGGTAACCGTCAGTTTGTTCCCTATAGTTAAGAGTCTGTTTTCTGGTTTGTCTCTTTCTTCCCCAGTTTGTTTGTTTTGTTTCTTAAATCCCACATATAAGTGAAATCATATGGTATTTGTCCTTCTCTGGCTAATTTCACAGAGCAGTAAACTGTCTAGATTCATCCATGTTGTTACAAATGGCAAGGTGTCATTTTTTTTATGGCTGAGTAATAGTCCATTGTATTCAGATACCACATCTTCTTTATCCATTCATCTATCAAGGGACACTTGGGCTGCTTCCATAACGTGACTATTGTAAATATTGCTGCAATAAACACAGGGGGTGCATATATCTTCTTGAATTAGTGTTTTTGCATTCTTTGGGTAAATACCCAGTAGTGGAGTTGCTGGATCATATGGTAATTCTATTTTTAATTTTTTGAGGAACCTCCATGCCATTCTCCACAGGGGCTACACCCGTTTGCGTTCCCACCAACAGTTCACGAGGGTTCCTTTTCCTCCACATCCTCGCCAACACTTCTCTCTTATGTTTTTTTGATTTTAGCCATTCTGACAGGTCTGGGGTGATATCTCATTGTGGTTTTGGTTTGCATTTCCCTGATGAAGAATGATGTTGAGCATCTTTTCATGTGTCCGTTGGCCATCTGTAGGTCTTCCTTGGAGAAATGTCTGTTCATGTCTTTGGCCCATTTTTAATTGGATTATTTGGGGGGGGTGGTGTTGAATTGTGTAAGTTCCTTATACATTTTGGACACTACCCCTTTTATGGATATATGTTCTCCCATTCAGTAGGTTGTCTCTTAGTTTTGTTGATTGTTTCCTTTGCTGTGCAGAAGCTTTAATTTTGATGTAGCCCCAATAGTTTATTTTTGCTCTTGTGTCCCTTGCCTCAGGAGACGTATCTAGAAAAATGTTGCTATGGCCGATGTCAGAGAAATTACTGCCTGTGCTCTCTTCCCGAATTTTTGTGGTTTCAGGTCTGGCATTTAGGTCTTTGATCCATTTGAGAGTAAAGATTTTTAATCCATTGAGATTATTTTTGGGTATGGTGTAAGAAAGGGGCCAGTTTGAACGAAACTTCTTGCATGTAGCTGCCCAGCTTTCCCGGTGCCATTTGTTGCAGAGACTGTCTTTTTCCCACTGCATATTCTTGCCTCCTTTGTTGAAAATTAATTGACCATATAACTGTGTGGGTTTATTTCTGGGCTCTATTCTGTTGATCTATGTGTCTGTGTTTGTGCCGCTACCATACTGTTTTGATTACTACAGCTTTGTAGTCTATCTTGATATCTGGGATTGTGATTCCTTCAGTTTTGTTCTTCTTTTTCAAGATTCCTTTGGCTATTCTGGGTCTTTTGTGGTTCCATACACATTTTAGGATTATTTGTTCTACTCCTGTGAAAAATGCCCTTGGTCATTTGGGTAGGGTTTGCATTAAATCTGTAGACTGCTTTGGGTAGTACAGTATGGACATTTAAACAATATTTGTTCTTCTAATCCATGAACAGGACATCTCTTCCCATTTGTTTGTGTCATCTTCACTTTATTTCATCAAGGTTTTATAGCTTTCAGAGTGCAGGTTTTTCACCTCATAGGCATTTTACTATTTTATTGTAAATGGGATTGTTTTCTTAATTTCTCTTTCTGCTACTTTCTTATTAGAGTATAGAAATGCAATGGATTTCAAAAAAAAAAAAAGAAATGCAATGGATTTCTCTATATTGATTTTGTATCTTGTGACCTTCCCGAATTCATTTGTCAGTTCTAGTAGATTTTTGGTGGAGTCTTTAGGGTTGTCTCTATATAGTATCATGTCATCAGCAAATAGAGACAGTTTTACTTCTTGCTTACCAATTTGGATGCCCTTTTTTCTTTGTCTTGTCTGATTGCTGTGGTGAGGACTTCCAGCACGATACTGAATAAAAGCAGTGGGAGAGGACATCCTTGTCTTCTTCCTGATCTTAGGGGGAAAGCGCTCAGTTTTCCCCATTACGTATGATGTTTGCTGTGAGTTTTTCATATATGGCTAATAAGTTGAGGTAGGTTCCCTCTATACCTACTTTGTTGAGGGTTTTTATCATGAATGGATGTGGTACTTTGTCAAGAATGCTTTTTCCGCATCTATTGAAATGATCATGTGGTTTTTATCCTTTCTTGTGTTGATGTGATGTATCACGTTGATTGATTTGCGAATATTGAACCACCCTTGCATCCCGGGAATGAATCCCATTTGATCGTGGTGAAGGATTTTTTTATTGTATTGTTGGATTCGGTTTGCTATATTTTGTTGAGGATTTTTTGCATCTGTGTTCATCAGAGATATTGGCCTGTAGTTCTCCTTTCCTGTGGTGTCCTTATCTGGTTTTGGTGTCAGTGTAATGCTGCCCTCAGAGAATGAATTTGGAAGTTTTCCTTCCTCTTGTATTTTTTGGAACAGCTTGAGAAGAATAGGTATTAACTCTTCTTTAAATGTTTGGTAGAATTCACCCAGAATGGGTGGAGAGTGTTGTGCTGTGCTGGGTCCCGCAGGTGTCCATCTGCCTAGTCTGGGAGGCTAGGGAGGGAAATGGCGCCTGCCAGCTCTTTTGTTCTTGAAGAGGTCTCCCAAAGATCCCTGCCCCTCCCACACAGGGTCTGAGATTACTAAATAAATCTTCCCATACAGCCCAGGCGATTTTCAAATTTCCAAACTGCTGTCTGTATGCTGTATCTTAGTGAAGCTGCTTGTTGTGCTGTGTCTTTAAGGGCGGGGACTCAGTTTCCTCCCACCCTCCCAGCTCTCCCAGAGACAAGCCTGCTGACTTGTTCCAGGTGTCAAGCCCCACTGACTGTAAGGACTCATGAAGTTAGGCCCTGTGGTTTTCAAAGCCAAATGTTATGGAGATTCATTTTCCCAGGGTGAGTCCCCCATGCCTGGGGTGCCTGGTGTTGGTGTCTGCTCCTCTTTCCTCTCCACATCTGCAGCCTCCTTCCCTCCTGTGGACAGTCCCACAGGTCTGTTTGGCTCCAGACTGTGTCTCCCCCCTTCCTCTGCCCTCCTCTTCGAGGTGGTGTTTTCTCTACCTTCAGCTGTTGAGAGTCTGTTCTGCCAGTCTTTGGGTCATTTTCTGGGTTTTTTTACACTGATGTGGGTGTTTTCTAGTTGTATCTTTGGGACAAGGTGAGCTTAGGATCCTCCTGCTCTGTCATTTCCTCCTCCTATTTGGCCATCTTCAACAAAAGGTGATCATTGAATCCATTGGTGGGTATGGAGTGTTCATTGTGCCATTATTCTAACTGCAAGTTGATATTTTTCATATTAAAATATCAGTGACAAAAGGAAACTGAGTTCTAATCTTGGATCCAGTATGGCCTCTTCCCTCCTGTTTCTCAATTTCCTCATTTGTAAAGGGAGAAAACTGAACTTGAGTGCATCTGAGGTTCCTTCTAATGTTCGCACTCCGTAAGTTGGGAGAAGTTGGTTTCCTTTATGAGAAATATAATTAACAATAATCATTTACTACTTCAAAATCTCTCACTCCAGGAAATGAAGGCATGATTCATCAATCTGGTTGACTAGGTGGAGTCTACTTTCTCCTTCACAACTCCTCAGGTGTCTTACCCAAAATGGAAGTTGGGAAGACTTTCAAGACTGTATTATGGTCATAGTCAACTCTACTTCCTAATGTAGCTATTTCTCAAGGAACTTAAGAAGTTATTTCAAAACCCAGCCCATTCTGTTTGTTTATATCATTCCTCAGTGTTTTTAAAAATAGTTTTTGATCAGAAAAGTTGCAAAGATAGCCACCCAAAAAATTCCCATTTACTTTATACCTAACTTGTCTTATTGTTAGTATTTTTGTTACAATAAATAAACCAATAGTGATACATTATTATTAACTATAGTTCATAGTTTATTCAGATTTCCTTAGCATTTACCTAATATATTTTTCTGTTCCAGGATCCCATCCAGGATACCACATTACACTGAGTCATCGTGATTCCTTAGGCTCCTTTTTACTGTGACAGTTTATCAGGTTTTCTTTGTTTTGATGCCTTTGACAATTTTGAGGAGTACTCGTCAGGGATTTTTGTAGATATATCTTAATTGGGGACTGTCTAGTGTTTTTCTCATGATTAGACTGGGGTATGGGTTTGGGGGAGGAAAAGCACAAAGGGGCGGTGCCATCCTCATCACAGCATATCAAGGATAAATATTATCAACATGACATATAGTTACTTTTCCCCTAAGTATATTTCACATTAGTTACATTTACCTTCCCATTGCCAAAGACATAAAGGGATTGTTCTTTAATCTTCATAGGGAGAACCTGTTGGGATTCCTGGAGGTAAAACCCATGAAAGTGTGCCTCCCTCCAACCCTAAGACTGGGCTTCCAGGAGTTTTTAAGTCTGGCTGGTCCACACCATTAAATGTTTCTATCAATTTATGATAGCAGCGGCTTCAGCTTCAGGTAAGCAGAATGTGACTCTCTGTTTCAGGATGCACCTGTCTCTCCAAATTGCAGGGCGGCTTTTTGCCCTACAACCTTAGTTCTCTGACGGCTTTCAGAGAAGTCATTCATTTTTCAGTTTATTCAGTTTTTTCTTATTGTAAGGCTAAGAGTGATGTCTTCCAAACTCTTTACATGTCAAAGCTGAACAGTTCACTCTGTTTTAATGCAAGTTTATTCAGCACTGCTCCTAAAGGAAATAAAATTAGTGGTGTAAAACCCTTGCTTTAATAGGCAAGTGATCTTTGAATTGAGTTTTCTGTTAAGCTGGTTTCACTGTATGAAATTTAGAGTGCCTTGGAAACCAACTTTCAACAAAATGTGTTTCTCTTGACTAATTTGGCCCCATTCTGTTTAGAGGCACATGGCAAAAGGATAAAAGCATCAGATTTTGAGCCCAAAGATACAGATTTGGGGGTTTTGAGTAAAAACTTACTAGACCATCTCTGTCTCTGAGACTCAGTTTCCTTATTTGTTAAATTTCTTGGCTAAAGGGATTTGATCTTTTTATCTTTAGTGTCTAGCATAAAACCTGGCCCAGAGTAGGTTTCACTGAAAATTGAATTGAAAGGACTGCCCAATCAATCTCATAGTATTGTTATGAGGATTAAACAAAATAATGTACAGGAAAGCTCTTTGCCAACTTCAAAGGGCCTTACAAATGTTGCTCCCTTATTTATTTATCAGTCATCAATCTTGAATGCATGTCTACATGTAAGCATTTTTTTTGATGCTGTACAGATAAGGAAGAAGGCACTATAAAGAGTTAATTTTTACTCAAATTGTGGGTTGATTTCTCTTATAGTAAAAACAATATACATTCCTCAACTTGTTCAATTTAAAATCCTGGGAAGTGTTTTGATATTTGACAGCTCTGCTGTCAAGTAATTCTGTTCTACAATTAATCATGCCATAGCCCTTTCTTCCACTACTGCCACAATATAATGGCATCATTGTATATACATACATAGTACACTTGTATACTGCTTAAAAGGAGGTAGAGCAAATGAACTTGAAAAATTTACTACTCTGTAGATCACAGTTATATTGCCAAGATTTATTATTAAACCCATCCTATTTTAATGCCATTACTGCTCCAATCTGAGCTTAGATAAAAACATTCAGACATTGCAGTTTTCTATTTCCTTGCTTGGGAAATTGAGATTCTGCCTTCTTTGAGATGTTTTGAGTGTCAGCTAGGTGCACTATACAAATGGCTGGGATCTTTAGTGATTGAATGTCAGCTCCTGGGTTTTGATTGTGGTTTTGTCTGGATCAGTGCTAGACGCAACTACAGCATCTACTCCATCTCCTCCCCCACTGTCAGTGACTTCCTGAGGCAAATGAGTTTGCCACAAATCAAGATGCTTGAAACAAATATCTCTATGAACCTGTTCCATCTCTCCTTGGCAACTTGCCACTTTTCTTCACTCTTAACATCGAAACCCCCATATTTATCAAATGTCTTGGCTTCCTTAGTAGATTAACTGTTTCATGGGAATCCTAACCCTCTACCACAATCATATGTTTCTTATAGAGAAACATCTTACATTTCAAACAATCTCAGGCAGTTTTGAACAAATACATTACCACTGTTTTTCATTAAAATCATTTCCTGTTTACATGTCTAATTTGTCAAGAAATCAGATCACAAATTACATAAAAGACAATCTAGACAGTACAGATATGGGGGTCAAAAATTCATGTAAAAATAGATTTAATCTTTTGCCCTCAGAGGTAATTGTAACTTCTTACACTGATGACGTCTTGTGACTTTCAGACTTTCATCTTTTTGAACTTTCATGTGGAATTGTCATGACCAATACTTTCATGCAACTGCATAACCAGCCCATGACAAGAATGCTGTGAGTTGGTATTGAATTGTTCAAGAAGCATGTGATACAAACACAATCACAACTCCATATTGAGGATTCAAAAATTCCATTTACTGGAAAATGCACTTTATATACCTGGTGTTAAATACCATAATAAGGTACTGGCTGTCACTTAGAGAAGCAAGAGAATGTAATTATTGAGTAAACAAAGTCCAGACCATATTGACTACATGTGTAGGGAAGGAGGATGTAGCAGTGCCCAAGATAGCAGATGCACTAGGTCAGGATTTTCAGCCTTCTAAATTTGTTTTATTTTTTTCCCCACTGATTCATAGTCTGATCTTAAATCTGTTCTGAGGAGTTATTTTTAAAATAAAACAGATTATTTCTTAATCTAGAAATGCTAGAAATATGACATAATTTCACACTTTGAGATTGCCAATTCTGTATTTATCAAGAGAAGGTGAACTCAGTTCTGTGTACCAAACTGGCTTGGTCAAGGAGGCTGCACAGCATGGTGCCTTGCAAAATAATAATAATTTGGAGTAAGGTACTCTTACCATGGTCCCTGGTCCTGATGTCTAGTCTCTTCACCTCTGTGTGGACCACTACTCCTAAACTGGTGCTCTTAAGGCCAGTCCTTCTTTGGTTCCACTACTAGAGGGGGAAAGAAAGAAAGAAGAAAGAAAAAAGAAAAAAAAGAAATTGCTCTTATTTTCACTTTTGTTTTTTAGTAGCGAAGATTAGTTTTCATCCTTGCACCCTCTCATTCAGTCCCTCTTGTCACCAACAGCACTTAGTTAGGTGATAACTGTATTCTGTAGTCACAAAAGTGAACACATCAAAAAGGATCTCTCAAGAATCTAGTTAACATACATAGCAACAACAACACTGATGCCTGTCTACCTAAGGCAACCAGCAATGTACTAAAATGCAGAACCAAATTAGCAATGGAGTCAAAGTCTTGGTATATACCTTCCTAGTTAACTGTTGCATCAGAGATGTGATAAAATGTGGCTTTGGAAATTTAAATCAATGCTCAAAAAATGATGCACCCAAAGTATGTAATATTTAACTTATACTAGGCACATAACTTCTCTGACTCTGAACTTTCTCATCTGTAAAATGAGTGCCTTAGATCTACCTTCTAATAATAATGGCTACCACTTTTTAAACTCTGTCTTGTGCTGGACACAGTAAGGCAGTTTACATTCATTATTTCCATAAGCTATAATTCTGTAAGCTGATATTTTCTCCATTTTACATGTCAAAAAACTGAGGCAGAAATTAAGTAACTTGCCCCAAGTATAAAGCTAAAACTACTAGGATTTGAACTGAGATCTGTTTGATACCAAACCATCTTGCAATCCTATAGGGTTATTAAAATTTGAGGATCGGGATGGCATTGAAAGTATAGATTGCTCTTGGCAGCATAGACATTTTAACAATGTTTATTCTTCCAATCAATGAGCATGTAATGTTTTTCCATCTTTTTGTGTCTTCTTCAATACCAATGGCATTTTTCAAAGAGCTAGAACAAACAATCCTAAAATGTGTATGGAACCAGAAAAGACCCTGAATTACCAAAGAAATGTTGAAAAAGAAAAACAAAGCTGGGGGCATCACGTTGCCTGATTTCAAGCTATATTACAAAACTGTGATCACCAAGACAGCATGGTACTGGCACAAAAACAGACACATAGATCATTGGAACAGAATAGAGAGTCCAGATATGGACCCTCAACTCTATGGTCAACTAATCTTCGACAAAGCAGGAAAAAATATCTAATGGAAAAAAGATAATCTCTTCAATAAATGGTGCTAGGAAAATTGGACAGCTATATACAGAGGAATGAAACTCAACCATTCTCTTACACCATATACAAAGATAAACTCTAAATGGATGAAAAGACCTCAATGTTAGAGGAATCCTTCAAAATCCTACAGGAGAACATAAGCAGTAATCTCTTCTACATCCGCCACACCACTTCTTTCAAGACACGTCTCCAAAGGCAAGGGAAACAAAAGCAAAAATGAACTTTTGGGACTTCATCAAGATAAAAAGCTTCTGCACAGCAAAGGAAACAATCAGCAAAATCAAGAGGCAACCCACGGAATGGGAGAAGATATTTGCAAATGACATTACAGATAAAGGGCTGGTATCCAAGATCTATAAAGAACTTCTCAAACTCAACACCCAAAAAACAAATAATCAAGTCAAAAAATGGGCAGAAGACATGAAAAGACACGTCTCCAAAGAAGACATGCAAATGGTTAACAGACACATGAAAAAATGTTCAACATCATTAGCCATCAGGGAAATTCAAATCAAAACCACATTGAGATACAACCTTACACCAGTTAGAATGGCAAAATTAAGAAGGCAGGAAAAAAAAATGTTGGAGAGGATGTGGAGAAAGGGGAACCCTCTTACACTGTTGGTGGGAATGCAAGTTGGTACAGCCACTTTGGAAAATAGTATGGAGGTCCCTCAAAAAGTTAAAAATAGAGGTACCGTATGACCCAGCAATTGCACTACTGGGTATTTGCCCCAAATTTACAGATGTAGTGAAAAGAAGGGGCACATGCACGCCAATGTTCATAGCTGCAATGTCCACAATAGCCAAACTGTGGAAGGAGCCGAGATGTCCTTCAACAGATGAATGGATAAAGAAGATGTGGTTCATATATACAATGGAATATTACTCAGCCATCAGAAAGGATGAATACCCACCATTTGCACTGACATGGATGGAACTGGAGGGGATTATGCTATGTGAAATAAGTCAGTAAGAGAAAGACAATTATATGGTTTCACTTATATGTAGAACATAGAGAAAAGCATGTAAGACATTAGGAAAAGGAAGGGAAAAATAAAGGGGGGGGGAATCAGAGGGGGAGATGAACCATGAGAGACTATGGACTCTGGGAAACAAACCAAGGGTATCAGAGGGGAGGGGGTGGGGGATGGGTTAGCCCAGTGATGGGTGTTGAGGGCAGGTATTGCAAGGAGCACTGGGTGTTATATACAAACAATGAATCATGGAACACTACATCAAAAACTAATGAAGTACTGTATGGTGCCTAATATAACATAATAAAAATAAAAATAAAATAGTCCATTTAGAAAAAAAATTAAAAATAAACAAAATAAAATTTGAGGACATATTGAATGAAAATTAATATGCCTTATATAAATGTCAGAAATACTCTATAAGGCAATATTTCTGAAAGTTTAGTTATTTGCCTTCTACCTTCATGACTTTTACTATGTCTACTAGTAAGTCTACTGCTACATATGTTATATATTTAATATTTTTTAAGTTGACTCTTTTTTATTTGAAAAAAAATTTTATATTGAAAGGAACTATTATGACTCAGAAAGGAAAACCATCATTAATGCCACGAATAAAAAAAATTATAAAAACAAATACAGTAAGGAGCGCCTGGGTGGCTCAGTCATTAAGCATCTGCCTGCGGCTCAGGTCACGATCCCAGATCCTGGGATGGAGCCCCACATCGGGCTCCCTGCTCGGCAGGAAGCCTGCTTCTCCCTCTCCCACTCCCCCTGCTTGTGTTCCCTCTCTCACTGTCTCTCTCTCTGTCAAATAAATAAATAAAATCTTTAAAAAAAAAACAAATACAGTAAGACTAAAAAAATATTATTAAAATTTAACTCAGTTCCAGGCAAACCTCTCAGGTCCCCTCCCTCCTCAGGAGCTTTGTACTATCGCTTCACTAACGCTCAACAAACCTTGCTTTGCAGCCCACAAAAAATAAATAAATACATAAAAGCATGAATAAATAAGTAAATAAAAATAAAATAAAATTTAACTCAATTCCATTAAACATCCATATTGTTACAAATGTCACACATATACTTAGAATAATGGCACAATGAACACTCCATACCCACCAATGGATTCAATGATCACCTTTTGTTGAAGATGGCCAAATAGGAGGAGGAAATGACAGAGCAGGAGGATCCTAAGCTCACCTTGTCCCAAAGATACAACTAGAAAACACCCACATCAGTGTAAAAAAACCCAGAAAATGACCCAAAGACTGGCAGAACAGACTCTCAACAGCTGAAGGTAGAGAAAACACCACCTCGAAGAGGAGGGCAGAGGAAGGGGGGAGACACAGTCTGGAGCCAAACAGACCTGTGGGACTGTCCACAGGAGGGAAGGAGGCTGCAGATGTGGAGAGGAAAGAGGAGCAGACACCAACACCAGGCACCCCAGGCATGGGGGACTCACCCTGGGAAAATGAATCTCCATAACATTTGGCTTTGAAAACCACAGGGCCTAACTTCATGAGTCCTTACAGTCAGTGGGGCTTGACACCTGGAACAAGTCAGCAGGCTTGTCTCTGGGAGAGCTGGGAGGGTGGGAGGAAACTGAGTCCCCGCCCTTAAAGACACAGCACAACAAGCAGCTTCACTAAGATACAGCATACAGACAGCAGTTTGGAAATTTGAAAATCGCCTGGGCTGTATGGGAAGATTTATTTAGTAATCTCAGACCCTGTGTGGGAGGGGCAGGGATCTTTGGGAGACCTCTTCAAGAACAAAAGAGCTGGCAGGCGCCATTTCCCTCCCTAGCCTCCCAGACTAGGCAGATGGACACCTGCGGGACCCAGCACAGCACAACACTCTCCACCCATTCTGGGTGAATTCTACCAAACATTTAAAGAAGAGTTAATACCTATTCTTCTCAAGCTGTTCCAAAAAATACAAGAGGAAGGAAAACTTCCAAATTCATTCTCTGAGGGCAGCATTACACTGACACCAAAACCAGATAAGGACACCACAGGAAAGGAGAACTACAGGCCAATATCTCTGATGAACACAGATGCAAAAAATCCTCAACAAAATATAGCAAACCGAATCCAACAATACAATAAAAAAATCCTTCACCACGATCAAATGGGATTCATTCCCGGGATGCAAGGGTGGTTCAATATTCGCAAATCAATCAACGTGATACATCACATCAACACAAGAAAGGATAAAAACCACATGATCATTTCAATAGATGCGGAAAAAGCATTCTTGACAAAGTACCACATCCATTCATGATAAAAACCCTCAACAAAGTAGGTATAGAGGGAACCTACCTCAACTTATTAGCCATATATGAAAAACTCACAGCAAACATCATACGTAATGGGGAAAACTGAGCGCTTTCCCCCTAAGATCAGGAAGAAGACAAGGATGTCCTCTCCCACCGCTTTTATTCAGTATAGTGCTGGAAGTCCTCACCACAGCAATCAGACAAGACAAAGAAAAAAGGGCATCCAAATTGGTAAGCAAGAAGTAAAACTGTCTCTATTTGCTGATGACATGATACTATATAGAGACAACCCTAAAGACTCCACCAAAAATCTACTAGAACTGACAAATGAATTCGGGAAGGTCACAAGATACAAAATCAATATAGAGAAATCCATTGCATTTCTTTTTTTTTTTTGAAATCCATTGCATTTCTATACTCTAATAAGAAAGTAGCGGAAAGAGAAATTAAGAAAACAATCCCATTTACAATAAAATAGTAAAATGCCTATGAGGTGAAAAACCTGCACTCTGAAAGCTATAAAACCTTGATGAAATAAAGTGAAGATGACACAAACAAATGGGAAGAGATGTCCTGTTCATGGATTAGAAGAACAAATATTGTTTAAATGTCCATACTGTACTACCCAAAGCAGTCTACAGATTTAATGCAAACCCTACCCAAATGACCAAGGGCATTTTTCACAGGAGTAGAACAAATAATCCTAAAATGTGTATGGAACCACAAAAGACCCAGAATAGCCAAAGGAATCTTGAAAAAGAAGAACAAAACTGAAGGAATCACAATCCCAGATATCAAGATAGACTACAAAGCTGTAGTAATCAAAACAGTATGGTAGCGGCACAAACACAGACACATAGATCAACAGAATAGAGAGCCCAGAAATAAACCCACAGTTATATGGTCAATTAATTTTCAACAAAGGAGGCAAGAATATGCAGTGGGAAAAAGACAGTCTCTACAACAAATGGCACTGGGAAAGCTGGGCAGCTACATGCAAGAAGTTTCATTCAAACTGGCCCCTTTCTTACACCATACCCAAAAATAATCTCAATGGATTAAAAATCTTTACTCTCAAATGGATCAAAGACCTAAATGTCAGACCTGAAACCACAAAAATTCGGGAAGAGAGCACAGGCAGTAATTTCTCTGACATCGGCCATAGCAACATTTTTCTAGATACATCTCCTGAGGCAAGGGACACAAGAGCAAAAATAAACTATTGGGGCTACATCAAAATTAAAGCTTCTGCACAGCAAAGGAAACAATCAACAAAACTAAGAGACAACCTACTGAATGGGAGAACATATATCCATAAAAGGGGTAGTGTCCAAAATGTATAAGGAACTTACACAATTCAACACCACCCCCCCCCAAATAATCCAATTAAAAATGGGCCAAAGACATGAACAGACATTTCTCCAAGGAAGACCTACAGATGGCCAACGGACACATGAAAAGATGCTCAACATCATTCTTCATCAGGGAAATGCAAACCAAAACCACAATGAGATATCACCCCAGACCTGTCAGAATGGCTAAAATCAAAAAAACATAAGAGAGAAGTGTTGGCAAGGATGTGGAGGAAAAGGAACCCTCGTGAACTGTTGGTGGGAACGCAAACGGGTGTAGCCCCTGTGGAGAATGGCATGGAGGTTCCTCAAAAAATTAAAAATAGAATTACCATATGATCCAGCAACTCCACTACTGGGTATTTACCCAAAGAATGCAAAAACACTAATTCAAGAAGATATATGCACCCCCTGTGTTTATTGCAGCAGTATTTACAATAGTCACGTTATGGAAGCAGCCCAAGTGTCCCTTGATAGATGAATGGATAAAGAAGATGTGGTATCTGAATACAATGGACTATTACTCAGCCATAAAAAAAATGACACCTTGCCATTTGTAACAACATGGATGAATCTAGACAGTTTACTGCTCTGTGAAATTAGCCAGAGAAGGACAAATACCATATGATTTCACTTATATGTGGGATTTAAGAAACAAAACAAACAAACTGGGGAAGAAAGAGACAAACCAGAAAACAGACTCTTAACTATAGGGAACAAACTGACGGTTACCAGGGGGGAGGTGGGAGTGGGGTGAAAGGGGTGAAGGGGATTAAAGATATACACTTATCACAATGAGCACTGAGCAATGTATAGGATTGTTGAATCACTGTATTGTACACCTGGAACTAACATACCCTTGTGTGTTAACTCTACTGGAATTAAACACACACACACACACACACACACACACACACAACTTAAAGCCATTTTGTGTTCCTCCTTCATATTTTAAAAAATGCCAAATAAATAGCACTGATTGTAATGAGATCTCATGTCCCCTGTGGTATCCTCCAGTGTGGATAGTGCCAAATGGCAGATTTTGCCCGCTATGGTTGTTTTGCTAAAATAGTTATCTCTTTAACTATCCCAGAGATTTCTGTGTGAGTGATCTGATAATTCTTAATTAATCCCTTCTGCTTAAACCAGATATAGTGGGTTCTTTTATTTGTAAGTAAGAATCTTGCAGATATAAATGAGTAGCATATCCCATGTATTTGTAGAAAGCTTTATCTTTTTCATACTCTAGAATGACAAAAAAAATATTAATCCTTGAGAAAAAATATTACTGGATAATTTTCTCAATCGGATGGAAGGGGGATGATCCATGAAATCATTTAATAATTTTTCTTTTTTTTTTAAAGATTTTATTTATTTATTTGAGAGAGAAAGAGAGAGCATGAGTCGGGGGCTGGGGAGAGGGAGAGGCAGAGGGAGAAGCAGACTCCTTGCTGAGCAGGCAGCCCGACCCCAGCCTCCATCCCAGGACCCTGAGATCATGACCTGAGCCAAAGCAGACATTTAACTGACTGAGCCACCCAGGTGCCCCAATAATTTTTTCACAATACCATTTATGAACCGCTAGCAGACCTTTAACCATCTGTGTAGTAGCAAGAAAGTGGAATAGAAAATGAGTGGGGAGGAAACTATGTTTAAAAAAAAATTCCTTTATGTGGTCCTAATCAAAATCTTGAGTAGTGGAGGGAGAAAGGTAAATTTCTATGTATAAAATTATTTGTCTATTAGGTTTTCCTTGGTAAATTTACAAGGAAAAGGTAAGATTACAACTACACCATCTGTATGTAAGACTATGGGAGAAGGGACACAAATGTGAAAAGAAAGTAGCTAAACTCACACAATTTAATGTACCTAGATTGACTTTTACAGTAATATATTTGAGATAAGTTCAAATATGCTAGACTAAGAGATCTTGTACTTCTACTTCTCCCCCCAACAAATCAATATTCTACTAGTTGGGAATACTGAAGTATTAATCTAATGCCCTATCTACTACAAATGAATTCAAAGATTCCTTCTTCCAATTGACCTTTCTTACTAGGACACTGTTATTTCTCTGTTAGTAAATGTTTGAGTTATAAAGCTCTTTCTACTTTTTAAAGTATTTTCTATTCCTTGGCTCACTTGATTTTCACAGCCATGCTGGGAGATCCAGTAAGTATGTTACTTCCCCATTTTATAGATGAGCAACTTGGATGGTTGACCCAGTTTCACAGAGCAAATTGGTGATTGGACCAAGTCTAAATCCAGCTCTAACTGTTGGTCCATTCTCTTTCTACCACACCACATTGAGTGGTCTGGAATACAAAGTTTTTGTTTTCTATTACTTATGCTGTTTTTTTCCTCTCCAGGTTTTTTAAGACTGTTTGTCCCAAGACTAAAGAAGTAGTGATCACAGTCCTGAGGCCAGTATAAACATTGTATATGTCTTCCTGATAACTCTAATCTGTGGAGCAGAAAAAAATGTTACCACTCAGTGCTTTGACCAATGACCAAACTTTTATTTCTATGAATTTGAATGGCTTAGGATTCTTAGCATGCTAAAAGAGCCAACTTGATATTTCAATTGACAGTTATTCCTCTCTAGAAAATCCAGTCATTAGTAAAGAGTAGGTCGGAGTTGTGAAAGAGTTTATATTGCTTCCAAAGGTGAATTTATAACCTAGAAGTAATTTAGGCAGCAAGAGAAAATGTCTCACTTCAAAGATGGGAACGCTGAGTCATGGATACAAATGTGACTGATAACTCGTGTGTGACTCAAAATCAGCAACCATAGATTCCAAAGGCTAAAAAGAACCTCAAGAAGCCATTTGATCCATCCCCCTCCAGCTTTTGCATACTTGAAGTTTTCTCTTCAGTTTAAAAATGTGGCACCTGAGGCTCAGAGATATAAGTGATCTGGTAGCAGAAAAGCTGGTGTCAGAGAAAGATACCTAGAACCTAGGTCTCCACTTGTCCAATTATAATGAATTTCTTTGCTCTGCACTCCACCTCTTGGCCAGCCTAATTTGTTTCAAGAATGAGGGAATGAACAACACATCAAATGAGTTAAATCATTAAAGTAAGAAAAGGCCTTGAGGACCCATTATATTTAGCTATGAGGAGTTTCTTAGTGATCTTAGTAAACACAATTGTAGTGACATGGTGGGGAACAGAAGCCAGAATATACCATTAAAGACAACTCTCTAAAGACTTTGGCTCTGAAGATAAAGGAAGAGAAACTTCAGCAGTTGGAGGAGGATGTGGGGTCCAGAGAGGTTTCTATGAGGGTTTTTGTTAAGGGGGTGAAAGACGGACACTTTCCCTTAAGATGGAAGAATATAGGGTATTTTAAAAGGATACTTGGAAGAATCCAGTAAAGAGAAAAAATTAAAGATAAAAAATACAAGTGAGAAACAGGGTAAATTAAGAGTTCCTGAGAAAGTGGCCATATGTAAGGTCCAGAGAACACAAGGAAGTTCAAAAGGAAGGATGTTTCCTGCATTGTAATGGAAGGGAAGAAAGGGGGTGCAAAAACTTCACAGGTGTTGCTGTAAATATGGAAGGTAGAAAATTCAACAACTTGGTGTCTAAAGGCTTCTACGTTATGATCCAGGAAGCGAAGTCACAGGCTGGGAGTAAGGAGGCACATGTGATTGGGGAGCGGTCAAAGGTTTGAGGAGAGTAGAGAAGCTTTGAGGTGGTTGCTGAAGAGAATGGTGGGAAGTGTTGGCAAGCAGTGTCAGGAGCGTAATTTAAGTGAACACACAGTGACACCTGTACCCTGAGTCGCCTGGGCATATGTATGAAGAGGGTGTATGGTGGAATTCACGAAATGGCTTTTTTTTAAGGGTGAGTGTGAGGGAAGGACAAAGTATGGGAAATTGTAGTACATAAAAAAGAGTGTTTGAAATGGGACATGGAATCTGAGCAGTAGAGAGGGAAGTGAAGACAAGAGGAGTTTGATAGATTAAGAGACAGTCTAGTTATCAACATTTGGGAAGTCCTGATGAGGTGAAAGAACCTTGCAGAGGGAGCACATTCCTAAACAAGTTGGAAGTTTAGGAAGTTGTTGTCAGAAAGGGGAATGTTCAAATCAGTAATTTCAGAGGTGGAACAGTAGTGATGACAAGGGTCAAAGTGTGACTTAGGAAGAAGTGGCCAGAGTAAAGTGGAGGAGACAGGCATTGGAGATGAGGAGGAACAAGGAGGTTGAGGGGGTTGCCTATATGAAGGGACTCTCTGAGGAGAGGAAGACTGACTTATGGGTGTTCAATGAATAAGGATATAAAGGATACAGAAATGGAGAGTGTGGTAGAGTGTTATGGTCCACTGATCTGAGTCTCATGGGAACAGGTGTTTGTTTGTGGTACATCCATACAATAGAATACTCTCAGCAGTGAAAACAAACAAACAAACAAACACCTATGGAATCACACAACATGGATAAATCACAAAATAATCATGCTGAGCAAAAGAATCCAGACTCTAAATAAATAATTAATAAAAGAGTACATACAGTATAACTCCTTTTATATGAAAGCAAGTCATTGTTTCCCTTGGACGGGGGTGGAAGGTCAGGATGTGGATGGAGAGATTACAAAGGTCCACATAGAAACTTCTGAGAGCAAAGGATTCATTATTTTTATTTTGGTGATGGTTTCACAGGTGTATTAATATATCAAAATTCATCACCTGGAAATAACCTCAGTAGCACACCATGCAATTGATGGCAGCCACTTACTGCCCCTTTCTCCTCTAATTTTCCATGGCTCTCACTCTCACGGCCTCCCTCTCTCTCTCACCTTCTTCTCTAAGTTTCTGGAATGTTCTTGTTTGGCTTTATTCTCTCAAACTGGCTGTCCCCAAAAGGCCAGAACAATGGCCCCAGTCAGCTCTAGCTTACCTTCTTAAAGCTTCACAGCCAAAGAAAAAAGGAAGCTTTTCCCATAACTCCAGCTCAAAAAAAAAAAAAAAAAAAAACCCTCCAAAACCAGCTTGGATCCCAGGCTTATTCTAATGAGTGAGCAGGTTCACTGTGATTGGGAGAGTAGTATTTGAAAATTCTATACTGTATACCCAAGGAGGTGGGAGTAAGGAGAGAGTGAATATAAAATGAATTTTTCTACTTCATGATATTGCCTTGCACCAGTCTGGATCTCAAACTCTGGCAAGATATAAAAACTGTTGTTGCTTGTTTTCTTTTGTTTTGTTTTGTTTTTCTTGTCTGTGGCAACCAGACATGGCTTCCTTTCCCAGAACAACCTTATGAAGTAGGCAAGCCTGCCAATAGAGCCCTTGAAATCACCTCCCTGCCCATATAGAACTCTTTTCTCATTCTTTTTCTCACCCAAAAGGCTAGAAAATTATGATAATGTTCATTTTTCCCAGCTTACTACAAAATAGTGGTTGTGATGTTTCAGCTTCAAAATAGATTTCTCGTACTCTCTTCATTAGATGAAGCCAAGGATGTTTGCATACAAAATGACTCAGAAAGGAAGTGAGTCTTGGCAGAAGGCTGACTGCTTTTTTTTGTCTTAGGAACAGGTTCCCTGCCCCACCAAAAAGAAGGTTAGTTCAATCTACTTGGGTGGGTGAAGAACTAGTCAACAAATAGTTGAATGTATCATCTGTATTGCCCAATAACAGTGAAAATGATGCAACCTCATATTCTGTTACTAACAACTATTGAGTTAGGAATGGGGAACTATTTAGGATCATGCAAAAGTATAAAGACTTTTCATTTTACAAAAGCCAAAACTTTTACATTTCAAGTTCTCTTTGGTTTGGACAAAAGTCAAATTGAAAGTTGTCGCTTTTTAAAAATGTTTATTGTGTTCCCCATTACCATCAGAAGCACAAAAATTCCAACTATAATCTTTTCATATTTTATTTTAAAATATACTTATTTATCTCCAAAAACAGTCATGAAAATGAAAGCCAGTCCTGCCCTTGTCGAACCCCTCACTTCCAAAAAACATTCTTTGTAAATTATTTTTCAGTATTTTGAATTCACTTCAAAGAGTCTGGCTAATATTTGAAAGGTTTTTTCCAAAGTCTTAGACATTACCACATGCACAATTTTGACCTTTCCATAAGCATTACCACTGCAGGCCAACTGGGAATTCTACTGGAAGAATTCAAGTTTCTCTTGTACTGGGCTGTATCTACCGACATTTCTCAAAGCATCACACACACACACACACACACACACACACTCCTGGCATAACTGTATAGTTTCTAAACCACACAGCATGGAAAAATGCATTGCACAATTTGGTTTTCAAATCTGTAAGGTTATCTAAACCACTGTACCCAAAGGAGGGAATGCATGTAGTTCACGAACGAGACAAAAAGATCTCCAGGACAGTCATACATCTTTTCCAAATTCATAGACAATGGAGCCAGTATAAGCCTGAGTTGTTTATTTGCTTTTACTGTGGTCATCATTATTGTTATCAGAAGAAATTATAGTTCTAAAAGTTCTAGATGTTTGTATTTTTACTGAAGTCATATGTCAGGTGGCACTAAAAGACTGATAAGGAAGACAATGCCCCCCTCCTGCCCCCACACTTCCTAACTTCCCAGCTCATTTACCAGAGGCAGCCCCTTTTCATTCTCTTGGCTATTCCATCAGAGTTACCATTTTATTTTCAAATCATTGCATACTCAATTTGCTGATTTTAGACATTAACTTCCTCCTATTATAAATAGGATATAGCTCCCCTAACCTGTTTTCTAAGTAGAATTATAGGGCTATTTTCAGTTTACATTTTATGACTATACAAATATTATTTCTTAATTTTTTTCTAAAAGCACCAGAGTGTCTTCCAACCACTTATCTTGTTTTTGCTTTTGTTTTCTTTTGCTTTTCCAAATGACCTCTCTTATCAGATGGTCCTTTTCCTGGTGGCCTTCTCCTGGTACCCTCTGTCCTCTGGCTGCATTCTGAACCGATTGCTCTGTAGGCCTGTTGTTCATCCTGAGACATCTCTTTCCTGTGCTCTTGGGTTTGATACACGGCTATCTGGATCCCATGTCTACCTCTTACTTAGTTTAGTGCTTCTCTTAATTGGAACCTATCCAGCTTCTCAAGAAAGCGATATGGGAAGTAAATTTTCTGAGTCCCAACATGTTAAGAAATGTCCTTTTCTGCCCTCACACTTGATTAATAATTTGGCTGGATGTTATATTCCAAGTGAAAGATCATGTGCTCTCAGATTTTTGAAGTCATCGCTCCATTATTGGATAACATCCGGTGGTGTTTATGAGGAGTCTAATCCAGTTATTCCACAAAGATGTATTGACCGCCTGCAATGTAACAGGCACTGCTTAAAATACAGCAATAGAAAAAGTAGCAGATCTCCCACCTTCATGGAGCTTGCATTTCAATGTTGAAAACAGGCAGAAAAAAAAAGCAAATAAATGAGATCATTACAGATTACGAAAAGTCCATGAAAATAAAACAGTGTAAAGGGGTGGGCATGCAGATGCTGCTTTATGACAGTGGTCAGAGGTTGTCCGAGGGAGGTGTCATTTACACCCAAACATGGACAATGCCTGAAGGGTCCAGGGGTGGTCCTGGGGGTGGGGGGAAGCAGCACAGGGCAGGGGGAGGCAGTGCTGGAATCCAGTTGGCTTGTCTGAAGTGGCTGTGTGACTGGAGCCTGGTGGAGCAGTGAGGAGAGGGGATTTTCAGGTAGTCCTGCTCCTGGTCCTACTTCATGAAGATTTTTGCAGAACATGGATGTTTTTCTTCATGAAAACAGAAAGCCACCAGAAAGTTTTAATTTTTTTTTAAGATTTTATTTATTTATTTGACAGAGAGAGAGCGCATGTGCTCTTGGGCATGTGAGTGCGAGAGCGGGGAGGGGAGGGACAGAGGGAGAAACAGGCCCCCACTGAGCAGAGAGCCTGATGGAGGACTCCATCCCAGGACCCTGGGTAATGAAACAATGTGACAAGTTTTTGAAAGATCATTGTGCGGTGTGGAAAACTGTGAGACTGGAAGCAAAGGGACCAGTTATGGTTGCTCTGGTGTCTGTGAGCCTGGGGTGTGGTGGTAGCAGGGGAGGTGGGAGCAGTGAGCAGATCTGGGATATATTTGAGAAGCAAATCCAACAAGAGCTCCTCAAATTAGCGTGAGGGATATGTCAGAAAGAGAAGGGTTTCAAGGGGGCCTTCAACTATAAGTGTGATCTTTTGTTTCTTTAAAAATATATATCCAAAGAGAATAAGGGGAAATGAATGTTAATATATTTCATAAGTCTGGGTTGCATGGGTTCGTAGTATTCTCTGTGGTTCTCTGGACATTTTTCACTTTTTTTTTCATTTTAATAATGGTATTAAAGAGCTAGCTAGAGCTCCACATTTGTGAATAAGGCCTGAGGACTTGGAGCTTCCCAGTTGGGTGACTGGACAGACCCCCGTGCAGGCAGTCTGTAGACTTAGGCTGATCCTCTGTCCAGCCTGGCATCTCCTTGTGAGTCCCAAGTCTGTCCTTTTCAGGATGTCTTGAGTAGGGACAAATACAGGTTTTGTGGAACCTGAAGCTTTTACAATATGGGACTGTCATAAATGAAAAGAATACCAAATCATAAATCTAAATTTAGCACAAAAGTGACTATTTATGAGAAAAAAGGGTTACAACAAATAGCTTTAAAAAGCTTTAAATAGCTTTAACTTTAGTTAAATAGCTTTAACTTTAAATAGCTTTAACTTTAAAAAGCTGACAAATTCCACAAATGTCACAAAATCCAGGAAAATAACAGTTTTTATTAATTCACTGTATGATACTTTTTCTTCTACATTTTTTTTTTGCTATAGACTCTTGGCCTATTTACATAACAATAATATAAGATCATTTCTGTACAGAAACTAAGAAAATAATTCCTCCAGCTCAATTGATTTAAAAAAATGTTGGTAATTTGAAGATGTTTCTTTGAGTTTCACAATTCATTGGTAATGTCATATAAATTAAGATTGCTGCCAAATTTGGGGAGCCCTCTATTACATTTCCTCCGTTACAAGCTGAGAGATTTCAGGGCATTTCATATGCATTGTGTAATGACTAGTCTTAAAAGATATTTAAATTGATGACATTCATTAACCAACTTGTCATCATGTCTTCATCATGGTGGTATATTATGAGTTTCATGTTATCTTTACAATGTCAATATTGCATGTAAAACAGCCAGAAATTGATTTTTTTTCCAGTGTGTTCACATGATTCTCACTTCTTCATTAATTGGATTATCAAATTATCCAAAACCCATTATTTCTATTTAAAAGTTTTCTCTCTTAAGGAATCATTGACTTAGTATAACCTGAAATTGCTTCTTTCGAGTTTCTTCTTTATCTCAGAATAATTTCTACAAATTTCAGTTATTGTGATCATTTTAGTTTCATATTCCTTTAAATGTTTATCTAAATAAATACTTATATTACATATTCTGTCTTATTCTTTAATATATATAAGAGTTTTTACACTGCTGTTTTAGGCCATTTTGCCTTGAAGGCAATCTGATCCATTGGGATACCTAAATCATGTGATTTCACACATACACACTCATTGTGTGTATGAGTCTGTGTTCCTAAACGTGGAAATTCTAGCTTATTCTATTTTGTACAATTGCCATAAAAATATTGTATGGTGTAATAATTGTACACATCACATTATCAAGTATGTTTCCAACAAGAGAGAATCTCCATCTTAACCAGGCACTTATGGGAATGAAATCCTTTGTTTACTCTTCATAAATCTGATGATTGGAAGAATTTTCCACGGACTAGCTTGTTTATTCTCCATTATTTACTTATTCCCTAAGCTGGGCACCATAAGACACATTCATGCCATTGTTTAACTTTTGTCCCTGCATCTTTGGGCCACAATGAAGATTTATTGATAGAATGAGTGATAGTTGATACAATGGTAGTCCCTTCTACATTGGGATGGCTAAGAACACTTTATACACAGAAGTGTCTGCAAACCACAGAAACATATCTCAGTAAATTCAAATTAAATGCATCCCCAGCTCACCTTTCCCATAGACATATTCCAAAATGCCCATAGCCACTCCAAAGCTGTCTGAAATGAGAGGGAATATGATGGAAAGGAACTTGAATTGGAAAGAGATAGCAGTATTAAATAATTAGAATTAAAATATTTCCTTTTGCAAAGTTTCAAAAACTATTTATGACCGTGTGAACACATTGTTGGTTCTGTCCCGGGCTCTCTCTCTTAGAAGGGTTCTATTCAGATGAGGGACTTTGAAGTTAAAACTTTATTACCTTCCCTGAAAATCTGCCTTTGCTCTGGAAAATGAAGCTCTAGTCTCTTCCTGCATGGAGAGAGTAAGCATGTATAGCAGGTGAGCATCAGTCTGGTGCTCTGTGTAGAAGGGCTGCTGTTGGGAGTGACAGTCCTCTTATAGTCTTTAACTCAGCTCCCATTTGCTCCATCTGGGAGCTCACCTCTGCCTCTCAACCCTCCAAATGCTCAGCTTCCCACTGGTTCTGCCATGACAATGCATTCTCTTCGTCGAGCCTTTCTCTCTGTAAGCACTATAAATCATGGCCACTCTGCCTGCTCGTCAGCTGCCACAGCTCCATCTGCTCTCTGACTGCTCTAAATCTCACATGCACCCTGGATGCTTCAGCAGGTGATACGTTGCTCTAATAGGACTTCTGGTTCTAGGCTGAGCAAGCAGAGTTGTTTATAGCATAGTCTTTGGAGTCAGCATTTTTGCTCTACTATGAATAGACATAATGAATTAGGTGAGTGTATGTGAACTAGAGAAAAAAGATAGTGATGTGGATGTAGTCTCCCAAATACTGAGCCCCTTCCCATTGCAAAGTAAATTAAAAACAAAAACTTGTATTTACTAATGTTATGTCTTCCTTTCTCTTATTTTTATGGATTCATGCTCTTCTTTTTCTTTTTTAAGTCATTTTAGAGAGGCGCTGGAAGAAAAGGAAAGTATCTTTACCTGGACTCTTAAAAATTTTTCTCCTGTGAGTCCAGATAGTTTTCTAAATTTCCAAAGCCATGTTTTCTTCTTCATTCTGGCCACAAAAGAATCTGTGCTAAGTGCTATTTAGACTCAGTCTTTCCCAATAGAAATTTCTGCTTGAAAATCTAAGAAGTCCTTATGGGACGTAGGCTGGTTCTCAGCTCTTCCAAGAGGCTCTCATTCAGTAATCAGATATATCCTTCCATGGCCAGGTCTATGTTACTCCTCTGCTCACTTTCCTTGGTGGTTTGTCCTCTTACTGTATCTGCTTTACAACAAATTGCCTACAGTTCATACAGACTGGTCTTGAGCTTAAAATGGAAACAGAGACCTCTACATCTTAGGATTGGGAGCCTGACCCTTACAGAAAACCAGAAGATCAATGTCTACTAAACAATTAGTCATTAGTTAGATTTTTAGCTTTTGGTAGGCACAACGCTGAGAAGAAAGGGGAAGGTCATTTAAAAGCTCAGAAGCTATTCTGGATGGTCTCTGAAAGGTTCTTTAGATTTTTCACTGAAAATTGAAAAGAAGTGATATTTATTCTTTATGTTTACTGTAACACTGGTTTTATTTCTTGGCCACTGTGAAAAGTGTCATAAACATACTTCTAATAATCTGTGAGGGCTTATCCAATTGTTTACTTATTTAGAATTTGTTTTCAAGTTATTACTAGTCTACAAGGTAGACCAAATAGCAGGAAGTTCTATCTCATCAACCCAAATATCATCGCCTTGGATCAAATGCATGTATAAAATGTATAATATTCACCCTAATGTGTACATTTGGTTTTTCAGGAACTTTAAAAAAACTAATAATAAGAATTCCAACTCTCTATGAATTCCTCCTTGTTCAGAAACAGTGGTATAAAATTTACTTTGGTGTAAAATCTGAGCATGGCCTTACCATCTCTGATGAATTTTAACAACACCCATTTTTTATAGAATTGTTACTTGAATAAAAGTAACACAAATAATGTTCATAATTATAAAACTACCTTGATTGATTCATTAAAAAAAAAATATTTCATGCCAGACATTGGGTTGTAATTTTCATAAGATCAGGGACTTCATCTGTTTTGTCCACCATTGTATTTCCAGCATGGTGAAGAGTACCAAGCCCAGACAAGGCCCTCGATACATAAAAGGTGTTGTTGAATAGGTAATTGAATACATAATAACTAATTGGGGGGACATAAGCAAATATAGTAACCTATAAGAGAAACCAAATAGAGGTCTATCTACTATATTAATTCATTATTGCTGGTATAACAAATTACCACAAATTCAGTGGCTTAAAACAATACAAATTTGTTGCCTTAACAGTTCTGGAGCTCAGAAGTCCTAAAATCTGGGTGTTGGCAGGGATTCTTTCGGGAGGCTCTAGGCGAGAATGTTTCCTTGCCTTTTTCAGCCTCTAGAGGCCACCCACATTCTTTGCTTGTGGCCCCTTCCTTCACCTTCAAAGCCAGCAGAGTAACATCTTCAAATCTCTTCTCCCTCCCCCTCTTCCACTTTTTTCCTCTGACTGCACTGTTCCCCCTCCTTCTCCCACTTTGACACTCCTGCTTCCTTATTATAATGACCTCTTATGTTTACACTGAGCATACCAGATAATTCAGGAGAGTCTTCCTATCTCAAAAATTTTGACTTAATTACATCTGCCAAGTCCCATTTCACCATGTAAGGTAACATATTTCAAAGGTCCCAGGATTAGGGTGTGGGCACTGGATGGGGGGGGGGCACTTCATTCTGCTTACCATACCTAGGATATAATGTGCCACAGGAGAAGGGAGCTTCATTTCAATCTGGGAAGACAGAAAAAGGTTTATAGAGAAGGTTCTTATTGACCAAACTTTAGGAACATGAGCATATAAAAAAGAAAGACTTTTATTGGCACAGGAAACGTGTATAAATAAGAAGACAGGAAACAGCAGATCTTATCTGATGACTTCAAGAGGCTTGTTAAGATTTGAATGTGGAACAAGAAAGATAAAGTTGGGGAGCATGTGCTGAACAATAAAAATTCTGAAAAAGCCTGTGGTGACCATTTCATGGAGAGCCTTGTAGGATTTGCTAAGGAGTTTGGACTTTATATTATAGGCAAGTTTGACCAATGAAGAATTTTAAGCAACCTAAAATATTTCAATGTTTTCTCTTTGTACTTGGGATAAAGTTTAATATCCTTAACATGGTGCCATATTGGTCCCCTTTGGAGGTCTGTTAAAGCCTATAAACCTCTTCTCAGAATAATATATTTTTTTAGATTTAATTTTTTTTTTTTTTTTGAGAGAGAGAGAGAGTGAGCAACAGAGAGAGAGAGCACAACCGGGGAGAGGGGCAGAGGAAGAGGGAGAGGCAGACTCCCTGCTGAGCACAGAGACAGGGCTCTATCCCAAGACCCCAGGATCATGACCTGAGCTGAAAGCAGACACTTAACCGACTGAGCCACCCAGATGCCCCTCAGAATAATATTTTTAAATGCATAAAGTACATAGGTTACAAGGAAAACAAGTTTTGTTGAAATAAAAAGTTCTACCCATCAGCCCCTTGGGCTTCCATTACAATACAGTATCATTCAGTAATTTTCCTCTATACTCTATACATATTCTATAGTTATTTATGTGATTATTTACATAATGCCTCTCTCACTGACCAGTCAATAATTTCCATGAGTGCAGAAGCTATTATATCTATTCCCAATGTCTACCTCAGCGTCTGGCACATAATAGACACTGAATTTATTTATTTATTTATTTACTTATTTACTTATTTACACTGAATTTTTTAAAAAGATTTATTTATTTATTTGAGAGGGAGAGAGCATGCATGCGTGCACACGCCAGTTGGGGGAAGGATAGAGGGAAAGAATCTTCAAGCAGACTCCCCATTGAACGTGGAACCTGAGGCCGGGCTCGATCCCACAACCCATGAGATCATGACCTGAGCCAAACCCAGAGTCAGACGTTCAACTGACTGAGCCACTCTGGGACCCTGACACTGAATTTTTAAATAAATTTTTTATTTTAAAAGTTCTAGATTTACAGAAAAAATTGTGAAGATAGTTACCGTATGCCCAATAGACAGTTTCTCCTATTATTAATATCTTACATTTGTATGGTTCATTTGTCACAATAAATGAATAAATATTGATACATTATTATTAACTAAAGCCCATACTTTATTCAGATTTTCCATTTTTATCTAATGCTATTTTTCTTTTCCAAGATCCCGTCCATTATATCACATTACATTTAGTCATCATGTCTCCTTAGTCTCCTCTTAGCTGTGACTATTTCTCAGGCTTACCTTACAATGGATAACCTTGAGAGTTTTGAGGAGTACTGGTCAAATATTTTGTATAATATCTCTCACTGGGATTTGTCTGATGTTTTTCCCATGATTAAACTGGAGTTATGGGTTCGGGGGAGGAATACCACAAAAGTGAAGTGTCATTTTTATCACATCATTTCAAGGGTGCATACATGATTTATCATTACTGGTGTTAACTTTGATCACCTGGTTAAGGCAGTGTTTGTACGTTTCTCCACTGTAAAGTTATTCTTTTTTTTCACCCTTCACATACTATATTTTTGGAAGGAAGTCACTATGCATAGCCCACACCAAGGAATGGGGATTTATGCTCTACCTCCTTGAAGTTGGAATCTCTACACAAATTACATAGATTTTTTTTTTTTCCTGTGTGAGAAACTTGTCTATTCTCATCTGGTTTTTAATTTATTCAATCATTTATATCAGTAGTAATTCATGGTAATTTATTTTATACTTTGTCTTATAATCTAATACTACTTTATCTTTTTGTTCAAATTGTTTCAGCTTTGGTCACTGGGAGCTTTTAGTTGGTTCCTGTGTCCCTCCTTACTCTCTGGCATGAGAAGATGCTTGAAGTTCATCATCTTTATTTCCTGCCCTAGCCCTAGAATTGGCTATTTTCCAAGGAGCCCTGGTTCTTTTTACTGGAGAATCAAGTTAGAAACCAAGATCTGGGCACTAGGTATGCTCATTCCTACCAGGGGATTGTTTGCTTCTAGGCCTTCTCAGCTGAAAGAGCAAGAAGTACATTTGTGTACTAACCCATTTTTGCACACATTTCCATATATATTTCTATTTGTGACCATATGCATATGGAGCTAAACATGAGTTCATAGTCATATCTCCAACTCTGATCGCTTAACATAGACTCATTCTAACCTCCTCCCACCCTTTTCTATAACTTCCCACTGCAAAGGTGAGAAACCCAGCTTACTCCATCTTAGTTACTTAGCTATTCAATTCCATCATACATGTATAGTGGTTTCAGAATTGTTAATCCATACACCCATGGGAAACAACTTCATTAACTAGATTACAGTGCTTATATATAGTTCCTTTCACCTTTAATCTTACAGATTCCAATCATTTCCAAAATGATTGTTGGCACCTTTTTCCTTCACCCGCTTCGGTGAGGTTGTTTCATATATTTGTAATACAGTTAGATTCCTTTTTTTTTAAGATTTTATTTATTTATTTATTTGAGGGAGAAGGGGGAGAAGCAGAGGAAGGGGGACAAGCAGACTCTGCGCTGAGCATGGAGCCTGACTCGGGGTTCCATCCCATGACCTTGAGATCATGACCTGAGCTGAAATCAAGAGTTGGATGCTCAACCGACGTTGCTGTAATACAGTTAGATTCTTTTGCCACAGTCTACATTCGCCCTAAGATCTCCCTGACCTCCTAAATGATTTTAGAATTTGCGTCCATTAAAAGTTACTCACTATAAAGTTCTATGGGTTTGACAAATGCATAATGTCATGTGTCTACCATTATGTTATCATACAAAATGGTTTCACCATCCTAAAATATCTTCTTTGCTTTGCTTATTACTCTTCCTTCTTCCCGTTTTGAATTCCCAACAAACAAAAATTTATCATCTCTGTAGTTTTGCCTTTTCCAGAATGCCATATAAATGAAATAATTTAATATGTAAACTTTTTAGAGTAGCTTTCTTTCACTTAGCAAACACATCTATATTTTTGCATGTCTTTGCAAGGTTTGAAAACTCATTCCTTTTTATCTCTGAATACTATTCCATTGTGTGGATATACCGCAGTTTATTTATCCATTCACCTGTTGAGAGACATCTTGGTTTCTTCCAGTTTTTGCTAATCATGAATAAAGCTGCCATAAACATTCTGGCACAGGTTTTTATGTTGACATAAAATTTCAAATCAGCTGGGTAAATACCTAATTGCATAATTTCTGGATTATGTGATAAGACTGTATTTAGCTTTGTAAGAAACTGCTAAACTGTCTTCCAAAGTGTCTGTCCTTCTGTGCATTTTTCAATGAATTATGAGGAAGTCATTCTGGTGGCAGTGTGCAGATGTTAACATAATTAAAAGCTGGAGGTTAAATTTAGTCAAAAGACTGCTGCAATGGTTCTGGCCAGAGATAATGAATATCAGAAAAAGAGCAGCTGAGAGGTTAGAGGGCAGTGTCATGGCCTTGCAGAGGTAAAGATATAGAGTCCACAGAGATCTGGCCACTAACTAGATATGGGATGTTGATGATATGTGGTAGCCCCTAGGTGTCTAGTTCAGGCAACTTAGTAAATGGAAATAGAGAAGAGGGGCACTTTGGGAGGGTTGGAGATTTTGGAACATTATGATTACATGAGTCTGGAGTGTCTATGGGACTTACCAGGGGAAATGTCTAGGACACAGTTGTACACCTAAGTCCTGAGCTCAGAAATAAAACCTCTTTATCAGGATAGAAAGAAAGAAAATTTCTCACAGTTGTAAAGAGGCCTGTAGCAAATTCTAACTTAGTAAACTGTCAGCTTTGGTTTAAGAACCATCATTTCCATTAAATTTAAATTTTTGCATGCAATGTATTTGTCTGTTAAGTGACAGTGCCTTCTAAACGAAGATAGATATCTGCATCACCATCCTTGTATGCCTGGTTGCTAAATTATTCTACCTGCCAGCCTGGATAATTCAACCTCTATTTATCAACTATGTTCTGACTATTCCCTTAGATTACCAATATTTTGTGTTTTAAAACCAAGAAAGAGTTTGGAGACCATCTAGTTCAACCACTTATTCTCGAATATGAACCTAATTTGAACCTAATCAATTTCATTACTATCATCTTACTATGCTTCCTTGCTTCTTATTTTTTAAAAAAATATCTGGGTTCTTTTAAAGAAAAACCAAGATTTATTGTGATTCACAGGAATAAGTTGTTCTAAACCCTGGGATGAAGGTAATGTTACATTTCTTTATTTTTCTAAATCTAATAAAATCCAATTCCAATTCTCTGCCCACCAAAATTTGCAGTTCAGTTCCAGTGTCAGTGGTTTTTTTGGGACTCTTACTCTCTGGGGCATATTAGGTCCTAGAAAATGGGAATAAGACTGGGTCTCAGGTTTTGGAGATTACTGCAACCATCATGCTTTGCAGATGCCCTTGGGGGCTGGAAAAAGATGACAGCTCTTCAGTGGCTCTAGTCCTTTGTGGTAAGCTCAGTTACTAGAAACCTTTACCAAAGAAGAGAAGTTAGTTCACAGGACTCACAGGCTCTTCCTGCCTCTTCTGCATCTGGACATCTCAGACAAGTGCCCTCCAGAGAGCTCTTTACCACCCTCTCTCTTATCTCTTTTCCCTTCCTGGTAGATGCAACTCCATTGAAGTTAAATCATCCCCTTCTTTACCTTCAAAGTATAAACCTTTCCCCTCCAGACAATCTACCTTAATTATCTGGATAGATGTAGACCAGGAATTCTAATTTCTGTTGACCAGAACTTGAGAGCAAATGAGTAGACTTGGCCAGGTATAAGACTGACAAGTTAGGGACCATAAACCCTGTCTATAGGGTGCAGCACTATTCAACCATACCAAGTCTTCTGGTTCAACAAGAGAAGCCAAGAAGACATGCTTTTAGGGGAATTCTCTCAAATTTCAAAAGTTAGTGACTGTTTTAAAAAATTTTTTTTTCAAAGATTTTATTTATTTATTTGAGAGAGAGAGACTGAGAGAGAGAGAGCATGAGAGGGGGGGGGGTCGGGAGGGTCAGAGGGAGAAGCAGACTCCCTGCCGAGCAGGGAGCCCGATGCGGGACTCGATCCAGGGCCTCCAGGATCATGACCTGAGCCGAAAGCAGTCGCTTAACCAACTGAGCCACCCAGGCGCCCTGTTTTAAAATATTTTAAAATGCCCTTCAGATCAAAACAAAAAAGCCTGTAATCAATAGGCAACTATTTTGGAAACTTTTACATAGATCTTCTAATTCACATGTATGTTAAGGAAACACAAATTCTTTCTGGAAAATTCTACTTTCTAATCTTAGAATTAAAAAAAAAAAAAGATAATTACTCTTAACTGGAGTTCAGGGAAATTCATCATAGCTCAGGAACAACAGTGGATGAGGAGGTGCAGAAAATAAGTCTTATTTTTTTCTAATGAGTCTTCAGCAGGAGGATTCAGTTGAGAGTTAAATTTTCAACCTTTTTACATGCATTTTACAATGCTTCACATACATGACTTAATCTGGACATGTGAATAATAAATATCTGTGTTAGAACATAAAGCATTTGGATTAGCATTGAATCTTTGGTTTCTGTTCTATTGATTTTTCCCAGTGATTTGCCCAGTGAGTTCAATAACAATACCAATAGTTGATGGATTAGTAAAAATAAGGAAGTAGATGGTCCATTTACTATTTCCTGGTATTATAGCAAGATGATCCAATAATGTATTTTCTGTTTGAAACTATATAGCCCTTGATAATTATGTGCGTATGTGTGTTTATGTGTCTGTGTATGAAAATATTTGGTCATGACTATTTGTCTTGGTCTGTTCAGGCTACTATAACTAATTACCTTAGACTAGGTGGCTTATAAACAACAGAAATTTATTTCTCACAATTTTGGAGGCTGGGAAGTCCAAGATCCAGGTACTGGCAGACCCGGTGTCTGGTGAGAACCTGTTTCCTGGTTCATAGATGGCCACTTTCTCTTTGCGTCCTCAGGTAGTGAAAGGGAGTGAGGGAGCTCTCTGGGGCCTCTTTTAAGGGCGCTAATCCCATTCAGGAGGACTCCACCCTACAACTTAACCACATTCCAAAGGTCCTACCCCCAAATGCTATCACCTTGGGGGTTAGGATTTCAACATATGAATTAGAGGTGGGCAGGGTACACAAACATTCAGTCCAAAGCACTATTGAACCATTTTATGAAAATCATTTGGAGGCACAGGCATAAATCCAATCACAGAACTCTTATAGCAAAGAGGTCTCTGCAAAATGAAGGTGCCCTTCTCATGGAAGTAAGAAAGAGTAATGGGGCCCTTCCTTCCCGTTTCAGTTTGGGAAGGCCTGACTTTTTACTTATTGAAATGAATTAGTAACTCTGTATCTTAAACTTCCAAAAAGTAGAAACTCACTCAAACTTACTGATTATAAAAAGACTCACTGCAAATCACTATGCACTTTTGTCTCCTTGAAATACAAAGAGCTCCATGCTTAGTATTCAATGCAATATGATTGTAAATGACAGCCAACCCTGGGAGGACCACCATATTTCATACTCAGAGGCCTCCTTAACTCCATGGTATGCACAGTGCATTCATTTCCTCATCATCTAATCAACTCTGTTAGCATTTTATCCTACTTCACCTCTGTGGCATTTTTTTCCCCCAAACCCATCATCTTATTCTAATCATGAGAAAAATATCAGAAAACTCAAACTGGAAGACATCCTACAAAATGCAAAACCAGTATTCTTCGAAACTGTCAAGGTCATGAAAACCAAGGGAAAATGGAGAAACTGCCACAGACCAGAGGAGAGTAAGAAAATATAACAACTAAGTGCAATGTGATATCCTAGGTGGGATCCTGGAACAGAGAAAGGACATCAGCGGGAACACTTGTGAAATTCAAATAAAATCTATAGCTTAGATAATAACAATGTATCACTGTTTTGACAGATGTGCCATGGTTATGTGAGATGTTAATAGTAGAGAAAAACAGGCAAAAAGTTATGGGAACTCTCTATAATGTCTTTGAAATTTTTTATAAATATGTAATCACTTCAAAATAAAAAAATTATTTAAAAATTTTTTTTAATTGTGCTAAAGTTAACTCCCTGGGTATCCTGTCTAATTTAGCTTCTTCAGTCAAGCAACTTAGTAATAGGTTTTGGACATCAAACAAAGCTCCAGGTGAATACTGCTGTTTTCCATTACCTTGTGGCCCCTAGAGGGTCTGTCCTGAGTCAATACATCAGTCAGGAAGGAATCTTTTGGCTGAAATTTCAATTCAAATCAACAAACAAAAGTGGGAATTTCTCAGTTTATATAACTGTAAGTCTAGGGTTGTACTGGCTCTAGAAAAAAGAGAATATTATCAGTAGTTCTTCCTATTCTCTTAGCCCTGCTTTCTGTTCTGTGGCTTCATCCTGAAGCCCTTTATCATGACTTTCTGCAACCCCACACTATACCCTCTGGATTCAACTTCACCAGAAAAGAAACTATGCCCCTCTTTCTAATAGTTCCAGCAAAATTTAATTCCTCCTCATTGATCCTGATTGGATCATGTGCCCAACCACAAACAAATCATTGTAATTAGAGAATGCAATGTTTTGATTGTCAGACTTGAGCCACAAGCCCACCTCTGAATTGAGGGTGGAGTTAACTCCCCTGGAAGCTCATGAGCTGACAGTTGTTTCTCAAAGGGAAAGGCAAGCATTGTGACAAGGAGCTGACTAAATGGATGTAGAATAGTAAAAAAGAACAGATATCTATTTTACCTACAGTGTATTTCCTTTAAACTAGGCTGCTTCTCCAGACTTCCATCCCTGGCTCATAACCAGTGCTTTTCTATAGAAAGGGAAGTAGCCCTGCTTCGTCTATGCCCCTCTCATGTCTACCTGTAACTGACTCACTATAACACCAAGATAAGTGTGGGTTTACCTGTCCTAGAAATGTTGATAAACCTTCCTTGACTCCAACCACATTTTTCTCTTCCCTTGTCTACTCTTTAATTCATTTGTGGTATTTGAAGTTGGTTCTATAAGCAGTAACAGCCATTCCTATGTAGGTATGGTTTTATAGCCCTACTACAAACCAACAACATGTTCCCTACTATGGGCATAGAAACTGTTGTGTTGTTGGTTTTTTTGTTTTTTGTTTTTTGTTTTTTTCTTTCCATTGTGGCTCTAGTTCTTCTCTAGAAAAACTTGAATTATTCCTCAATCTCATTATCTGTCTGAGACCTGATCAAAGAAAAAAAGTCATAGTTTCCTATTGTTTTGTGTCAGGAAGGCTTTGATGTTTGATGGCTTTTCATCTTAGAGTGTTTTTTCTGCCCAGAATTTTTGACTTTGGCTCCCTTCAGCTCACTTGGGCCACTTGAGCAAACCATGATCACATATAACTCACAGATACCCAGACCAAGAGTTGGGGTTTGGGAGAAGCAAGCAAAATGGGCATTTCTATCACCGGGTGGACCATGTGTAGTAGTCAATGTCTTGTGTGTGTGTGTGTGTGTGTGTGTGTGCACGCACATGCCTTGACCACATACTTTGAGCACTCACTGTTCCTTACACTCAGATGACTCTGACCGAAAACACCTGAAACTGCCTTCCAGATGACCCTCTTCAACCACAGGAAGATGCTTGACTCACATTTGGGGTAAGCCAAAATTGCCAGGGAGGTAATGCTCTCTCGAATAGAGGCCTCAACAAATCACAGTAGTTGGTAGATAAATACCACTATTTTTTGCTCCTCAGGATCCTTCTATGAAGAAAATGACTTAAGCCTCTGGGTGAGGACAGCAAATCCTCTCATCCCTGATGCCCAAGTAAAAGTTCATTGCTTCTGGGGGAGAGCTGGGAACAAAACCTGTGTCTGTCTAGAGTATGGAACATAGGCACAGATCCATTGCTGCTAGGGGAGGTATAGCAGCAAAAACCCTCTGCTCCTGAGGAAGAGGCAGAAAAGCATCTTGGGTGTAGGCTCCTCCACCATTAAGCAGAAGCTGGCTACTACAAGGATGGAGCAGAAAAGCATCCCACCCAAGACCAACCACAGATACAAGGCAGAGCTTGGCAGCAACAGGGAAGGGGAGCAGGAATGCTGAAAAAGCACAACCCCCAAGGACAAGGTATAGAAGGCCTGCTTGATTCAGGTCAGGAAAAGAGAACCCTCCCACATCTGCTGTGATACCAGCAGTGAGTGACGAGCCAAAGCAATCAACCACATGCAAGGGCATGGACAGAGATCCCATCTTTAGCACAGGCAAAGGGGACTGCTAAAGCTGAAGATGGACGAAGAACACAGAGAAAAACCTTCCAGCACACTAGGCTCTACTCTGAGTACAAAACAAGGGCAACTAAACTCTGGAAAAATTTGAAACCTGTGGTGAAAAGAAGATGAGAATAGCAACTACAAAACCCAACCCCAGCTCAGCTCGGGACTAATTTGACTCAACCGCACATGCTAAGGACCTGACAAAAAGGCAAGCAAATTTCTAGGTGTAGATATTATTTTACTCAATCTCTTCTATTATATACACAATACCTGGTAATTAATTTTAAAAAAAAGAAAGAAAGAATATTAAAAGATAAAGCAGTCAATTGAACCAGATTCAGAGATGACCCAAATATTGAAACCATCAGCCAAAAACATTGAAACAATTATAATTAATATGTTAAAGGATCTGATGGAATAGGTGAGCAACTTTCATGAACATACAAGGAATTCCAATAAAGAGATAAAAATTACTAAAAAATATATACTAATTGAAATGCTACAAATAAAAAACATAATATCAAAGATAGAGAATTCCTTTGACAGGCTTATCAGCAGGCTGGAAGAGCTAAGAAATCAGTAAATTTGAAGATATATCAATAGAAATTATTCAAAATGAAACACAAAGGGGGGAAAAGAGAATAATAATAATAATAAAGAACAGAATTCCAAAAGCTGAGCACAATATTAAACTTTTAACATACATGAAAATGGAGTCCCAGGGAGAGGAAACAAAATGGAGCAGAAGAAATATGTGAAGAGATGTCTTCAAATTTTCCAAAATTAGTAATAAAAAATAGCAAGTCATAGATCTAAGATGCCCAGAGAACCTCAAGCAGAGTGAACACCAATAAACACACAAATATTCCTACCACCAATCAAACTGCTATAAACCAAAGACAGAAGATTTTGCAGGCAGCAAAAGCAAAAACAAACATTACATACAGAAGAACAAAGAATTATAGGAGACTACTCATTAGAAACTTTGCAAGTTAGAGGACAATGAATCAAGTGCTACAAGGAAAAAGAAAAAAATTGCTGACCTGGAAATCTATACGCACTGAAAATACCTTTCAACAATGAGAGTGAGCTGAAGGTATGTTTTCAAATAAGCAAAAACTGAAAGAATTCACTGTCAGCATATCTGTACAACAAGAAACGTTACAGAAAGTTCTTCACATACAAGGAAAATGATACCAGATGGTAATTTAGATCTACAAAAAATGAGAGAGAGAGAGAGAGAAGAGAATCATAAATGGTAAAAATAAGGGTATATGTAAAAATATTTTTCTTAATTTTAATATTTTAAAAGATAATTGATTAAGACAAGAGTGGGCAAACTTTTTCTATTAAAAAAACAGATAGGGGCGCCTGGGTGGCTCAGTTGGTTAAGCGACTGCCTTCGGCTCAGGTCATGATCCTGGAGTCCCTGGATTGAGTCCCACATTGGGCTCCCTGCTCGGCAGGGAGTCTGCTTCTCCCTCTGACCCTCCCCCCTCTCATGTGCTCTCTCTCTCATTCTCTCTCTCTCTCAAAATAAATAAATAAAATCTTTAAAAAAAAATAAAAATTAAAAATTAAAAAACAGATAGTATTTTAGGCTTTACAGACCATATAGGTTTCCTGTTGCATAATCTACCTTATGGTTGTTATTATTTACATAATCAATTACAAATATAAAAACCATTCCTAGGGGTGCCTAGGTGGCTCAGTCAGTTAAGCATCTGCCTTCAGCTCAGGTTATGACCTCAGAGTCCTGGGATGGAGTCCTGCATTGGGCTCCCTGCTCAGCGGGGAGTCTCCTTCTCCCTCTCCCTTTGCCCCTCCCCGCCTCAGTGTTCTCTCTTGCACACTCTGCTCTTGCTCTCTCTCTCTCTCAAATAAATAAATAAATAATCTTTAAAAAAAAAAACACAGGCTGTATAAAAGCAGGCCCTGGGCAGGATTTGGACTGCAAATCATACTTTGCTGTCCCCCTGATCTGAAGCAAAACAGTAACTATAGTGGGTTATGTGAGAAGTAAAATGTATGGCAATAATATGGGAGGAGGAAGTAGAAGAGAGTGAGAAAGGGATTGACAACATTTCAAGGTTCTTACACTTTAGGAGAAGTTGTATAATGATGGAAGGTAAACTGTGATAAGTTGAAGATGGATATTGTAAGCCCTAAAGCAATCACTAGAAAAATTAAAAAGTGGACATAAGATGGAATTATGAAAAAATATTTAAATAATAAAAAAGACAAGAGGGAAAAAGAAAAAAGAACAGAGATAAACAAATGAAAAGATGGTAAATTTAACTCTAACTATATCAATAATTACATTAAATATGAATTGTCTAAATGTTCCTATTAAAAGGCAGATTGTTAGATTGAATTAAAAAGTAACATCCAACTGTATGCCATATGCTACACAAGAAACCCACTTTAAATATAAAGACATAGGTAGGCTAAAAGTACAGTGATGAAAAAAGATATACTATGCAAATTTAATTTTTTAAAAACCTGAAGTGGCTATATTAATATCAGACAAAGTCAATTTTAGAACAAGTAATACTATCAAGGGTGAGAGATATTACATTATGATGAAGGGGTCAATTATCAAGAAGCCATAATATCACTAAGTGTTTATGTGTGTATCAACAAAGAGTCAAAATACATGAAGCAATAACTGACAGAACTGAAAGGAAAAATAAATAAATCCACAATAAAAATTGGAGATTCTAACATTCCTTTCTCAATAATCAATAGAACAAAGAGATAGAAAAATCAATAAAGATATAGAACACCAGTATCAGTCAGCTCAACATGACTGCCATTTATAGGACCCTCCACCTAATAACAGCAGTATACACATTCATTTCGAGTGCACTTGGAACATTCATCAAGACAGACCATAAAACAAATCTCAAAAAAATGGAAAGAATAGTCCATTGACTACTTGACAATAGTCAAGTATATTCTCTGACCACAACAGAATTTCACTAGAAATCGATAACAGAAAGCTATCTGGAAATCCCTAAATACTTGGAAATCCTACTACACACTTCTATACAACTCCTAGGTCAAAGAAAAAGACACAGAGAAAATTAGAAGATATTTTGAATTGAATGAAAATGTAACCAAAACATGAAAATTTGTGGGAGGTCCAATATAACAAATATTTTTTGAGTTGATACCAGGAGCCAAACTCTGTTTTAGATGGGGGCAATATCCCAGGTGGGTAAAACCTGAGGGAGGGAAGCTATAATTTTGTCAAAAGCTGCTGGTCGTGTCAGGTGAGATGAAAATTGAAAGTTGGCCCCTGGCTTTAGTAGCATGGCTGGAGGCCAGTGGTGACCTGCACGTGAGGAGTTTGTGCAGAGCGGTGGGGGCACACACGGAGCTGGAAGAAATGGGCTGAGAGGAACTGGCTGAGCTGAGTGCTAGTTCAAGGCGTTTTTCCACAGAAAGGAACAAGAGAAAGGACAGTAGTCAGTAAACGGAAGTAGGGTAAGGAGAAGGTTTTGTTGTTTTGCCTTCTATTTTTTAAATTATTTTTTTAAAGATTTTACTTATTTATTTGAGAGAGAGAGAGAAAGAGCATGAGCAGCGGGAGGGGCAGGGGGAGAGGGAGAAGCAGACTACCCGCGGAGCGGGGAGCCCGATGCGGGACTCGATTCCGGGACCCTGGGATCATGACGTGAGCCGAAGGCAGACGCCTAACCAACTGAGCCACCCAGGCGCCCCTGTTGTTTAGTCCTTTCAAGGAGAAGAACTAGCACCATGCTTGCCTTCTAATGGGCATGATCTAATGGATGGCTAATAATTGACCATATAGGAGAGAGAGGGAAGACATGCTGGACTGACGTTCCCGCCCCTGCCCCAGGAGAGAAGGGAAGGCTGTGGTACAAAAGCACGTATTAAGGAAAATATTAACACACAACTCACAGGCCTGCGGTGAGGAGTAAAAAAAATCATGCATGAAGAGTAGTTGTTTCCAGCATGGAGAAAGTGCTCAACAAATGTTAGCCATTACTACTACTATTTATTGTTGTTCTGTTGTTGTTCTTGTTCTTGTTCTTGTTGTTAACTCTTCTAGGCCTTATTCTTCTCATCTATAAAAATTAGCTGGCATGTATTTATTTCTAAAGCGCTACCCAGTTCTGACGCGCTGTGAGATGAGATTACTCAGGAAGTTGCCCATGATGTCTGAAGAGGACCTCATTTCCGTGCCAAGATCACGCGAGGTCACTGGGTACTATTTAAAATGAAACCTATACACAGCTTAACTAGAACAGCCATGTGGGAAACCTTAACGCTGTGCACGAGGGAGAGCTCTAATGCCCCTGGGCCTGTGCTGCGGCAGGAACGCAGGGCAGAAAAAATTCTCCTAACACCTGAGTCTCTGAGACTCTCCAAAAGCAACTGAGTCATGCAACTCCCGTTGTAGACCGGTTGCTATGTAAACTGGGCTCCATAAGGCATTTAAAGACTTAGCACAAGTGGCTCGAGGTTTAATCTTTTAATTCCATTGCTCCGTAAGTTCCTTATAGGTTCAGTGAACAAGGAATTTAGACATAATATTAGAAACCCATTTTCAGGAAAGGGCTTAGGCCTGGAAAAAATGTGCTGCATTTTAGTACACAAAAGACACCGCATACTAATCTCTAGATTTACTCCGTCTACGGGTAATTCTCGTGCAGGGATCCTGCTGAAAAGACTCATGCTTACACAGTAAATTGTCTGCGGTGTATTTCTTTCCTGCACCATCCCCCCCCCCTCCCCCAGCACCTCCAAAGCCCTCCTTTATTAAAAGGCTCGTGTAGATGGAATATGTTCACAAACACGCTAATTTGGGTTATTGGCTCCGTGATGAAAGCCCCGATTCACTGTGAAACATTATGTGCCACTTATGGACTTGGGGACATTTGCACTTTAGAACAGTAGAAAGAGTCACGTGAACACATTATCAAAAACAGTATGGATGCTCAAACCACTTGTCACCTAGCCAAGCCGAAGGAAGGCTGAGCACTGTAATAGATGGAAAGATAGTGTCAGGAAAAACAAGTCGCAATTTATCCAGCCTGAAAAACCAGTGCTAGTTTGCATATATCAGATTTAATTTTATTTTTCATGAGTCACTTGAGGGCAAGACACATTTTATATCTGAGCTACAAAGAAGTGCTGAATTTTCTCTTCCCGCTCTCTCCCTCCTCCCCGTGGGAACTTGACAAGTTATGAAATAGTCGTGACACTTTTCTAAAATCACCAGATTTTTTTCCGGTTTTTAATATTTGGTTACATTAACTGTTTAGTAACTCTAAACAATTGCACAAGGATTCATGAGGCTGGGAAGCCATGAGTTAAGTTGCTGGGGCAGAGGAGCTTGGAGTGAGCTTGTGACTAACACGTGGTGTCCCAAATTTCTTGTTTGGACAAAGAAGGTAATTACCTGCACTTACATTTTTCTATCTGGAACATCCAGACAATGATAGTCCCTGCAAAGGAATGTTGCAAGAATTAGAAAACTGCTCTAAAATCTCTTAGCACTTCTAGACAACAAATTCCACCACTGTTATATTACATATCATAAATACTATATTTTATTTTGATAATGGCGCCGTCAAGGACTTTTCTCCTTTACCCTCTGGTTCCAGGTTTCATAGAATTTAAAAAAGAAAAGAAAAAGAAAAACTCATCTGAGGTTGCAGTCAGAGAGAAAAGCACAAGAAAAGCATTTTTGATGTAGTAAAACAATTTTACTATGAGTGTCATCAAGGTATAAAGGAGAGAGACAAATTGTGGCATGTTTTATCACTTCAAGATAATTAAGCCAATTTTCACCGATGCTTATAAAAGTTTGACACGGAAACAAGAAAACTCTGTTACAAAGTCAAGTTTTCTATTAGAATCTTCATTGTATATATTCTGCTATGACAAGAGTGGATTTTTCATCTTTTTCCTAACTTGATGCCTGATCTTGGGGACTATGTGTGCTAACGTTGTCAGATTTGGCAAATAAACATACAGGACACCCAGTTAAATTAGAATGTCAGGTAGGGGGCCCCTGGGTGGCTCAGTCAGTTAAGCGTCTGCCTTCAGCTCAGGTCATGATCCCAGGGTCCTGGGATCGAGCCCCGCATTGGGCTCCCTGCTCCTCAAGGAGCCCGCTTCTCCCTCTCCCTCTGCTGCTCCCCCTGCTCGTGCTCTCTCTCTCTCTCTCTCTCTATTAAATAAATAAATAAATAAAATCTTAAAAAAAAAAAAAAAGAATGCCAGGCAAATAAGTAGTTTTTAGTATAAGTGTGTCCTATGCAATATTTGGGACATACTTAAACTAAAAAATCATTCTGGTTTATATGATATTCAAATTTAACTAGGCAACTTATATTTTATCTGCCAAACCTAAACATGCTAGGATTTTTTTCTACCAAACCTGTGGGAGAGAGGGGCCAGCATGGTTTGTCAGCTAGCTGGATGTCCCCCCTGAGAAACGTGAGTCACCGCACCTAAAGGTTATAGTTACCCTTGGTGAAGCCTGACTTGGGACCGGTACACCAGACAGGAGAGTTGGTGGGGGTGGGGCGGTGGAAGCAGAGAGGAAGAGCAGAGAATTTGGAGCTTTGCTCATCTGATGCTCATGCTCAGGTAGATGACCTCACACAGCATCCCAGGGACCTGTGTGGGGTTGATGCTGGAGTCTGGGGATCAGTGGCCCAGGGACTCACTTGGGAATTCTGGCCAGAACAGCAGAGAGATTCCAGACCTTACATTCTGTGCTGATTCTCATAGAGATGGAAAGTTTTTAGCTCTTGCAGCTACATGCAGCTAGAACAGGAGGAAGGGGATGATGCACAAATGTTCTCCCATTTTAAACTTCATCGAGGGGTTATTATTATGTTCATATCATGTTTGATATTTCACCGGTAAAAAAATCAAGATTTAAAAGCACTGGCTTTCAAGTCAAACTGACCCGGGTTTGAATTCTGGCTCCACCTTCCAGCTGTGAGACTTTGAGCAAGTTGTGTGAACTCCCTGTGTAAAATAAAGGTAATACTACTTCGCAGGGATGTGGGGAGGAGTAAGCAAGTAATCTCTAAAATTTTTAATACCGTGTCTGCCAGAGTAAGGTCTCAGTAAATACTACCTATGTGGTATTAATAGACTTTTATAAGGGTCAAATTCTTAATCTGAGTATTACACAGAAGTCCTGTTCTAGTTGTGGACTTAATGGTATTCATTGACAATCTCTGATGAAAAATCCATAGCAGGTGTTAGATTGGCCCTTAATCATTATCATCCTATTAGGGCAAAAAAGCTGTTCAAGTCCAATGATCACACTTTCTGTTATTTAAGCTATAACCCCATAATTACTAACAAGAAAAACCTTCTCTGATTAACTGAATGAATGAGCTCTAAACAAAGAAAATCCCTCAACTCAATATAGGTATTTGAATTGATCAAAATGAGCTATTTCATTGATTCTTCAATAACATAACATCCAAATGTGAACACTGCATGCCCATAATATTACTATGCATTTTTTGACAGCTTTTGGGTTTCAAGAGTCAGCACACATAGAGCAGTGGTTCTTCCCCTCGCTGTACAGAAGCATCATCTGAAGGGCTTTTTATCTTTTTTATTTTTTCAAAAATAGGTTAATAGGTAATTAAAAAAGGTTAATTCAAAGATTTATTTACTGTATTTTAGAGAGTGAGAGAGAGCGGGGGTGGGGGTGAGGTTGTACATAGGGAGAGAGAATCTTAAGCAGACTCTGCTGAGCGCGGAGCTAATGCGGGGCTCGATCTCGACGATCCTGAGATCAGGAACTGAGCCAAAATTAAGAGTCGGCCACTCAACCAACAGAGCCACCCCAGGCGTCCCATGCAGGGCTTTTTAAAAAAGCAAAAACAAAAGCAAATGAGAAAGGGCACTCCTCCCAGACCAATTTGATTAGAATCTTGAGGTAAGCATGAACAACAGTATGTTTTAGGAGTTTTCTGATTTTAACAAGAAGCCAGTTTGAAAATATTGGGTAGAGGAAAGAACACGAGATTTTGAGTCTTCCCAAGCTGAACTGAAACTCAGGGCTCTGTATTTACTAGCTATGTTGCCTTGTGCAGTTGATTAATTTCTCACGGCATTGGTTCTCCTAAGGATCTATGGAGTTCCTACAAAAATGGAAGTTACCATTCTAGAGTTTGTATAAAGAAGGTGGGCTCCTTTAGTCATCTCCAGCCAACCAGGGCATTTCTTTCTTTCCATTCAAAAAAATTTCAAATTTTTTCAGTATATTTCTTGACTTTTTTTTATTGCATGATTGGAAGCTGGCTCTTGATGTAAAATGATTTCTTAGTTGTATTATACATGTCATTCATGTTGCTGTGTTATCTTGGCTCTTTCCAGAGCCATTTCTGGAGGTTGGACATAAAGGGCTGAAGATTTTGGTACAAAATTTTATTTAAAGAAATTTAAATTGGTTTCACCACACAATCGTTATTATTTCCTTATGTTTCCTGCCTTTGGTCTAACAGCAGAAGAATTGGCTCCTGCTGTGCCGTGCTTACCAAAGAGCTTCTACTCTCCCTTAGTCTCCAATTTCCAAAATTTGGAAGTTGGATTAGAAATTGATTTTAATACTTACTATTTTATTTTATGGTAGTCTCCCTTGCTAAAATTGCTATCTAATACAAGTTTATTTTAAATCTTTAATCAATTTTTGTTACCAGAATATTTTTGCAGTTCTCACCATAGCCCTTGAGGTTCAGTGATAAACAAAAGTGTCACATGGTTAGGATTAGAAATCCAATTCCCAACTGTCTTCGAGATGAATGGATATAAAGGTTGTAAACAGAGTTAATATTCAAAATACTTAGAAACCAGCTCTATAATATAAATTATAGTAAGAATAGTACAATTAAAAATATAATCCCCCTTTTTTTCAAACGTAACCGTATGATGATGATGTATTTATGGCAAAACTATTTTTAATCAAGTAACATGACATGTACCACAAATTATTCACCAAGTCATTTTGAGAATTTCCAAATAATTTATCAGTTTTCAAAAATTAATGTTATCTTTTTTCTCATTAAGTTTTTGTGTTTTGGCTTGTTTGTTTGACATGGCTGTCACTAGCTATATGGTAAACTCATCTGAACCATAAATTGACTTAAAAAACTCCATCAGACTCCTTGAACGGCTCCTCCATTAAGTGGATTGCCATTAAGTCTCAGGAAAAAGAGAATTTTTCTTAACATTAAGGTTATTATCCATGAAACTGCGTCTCATAGCTTCAAATTTTCCTATTTTTAGTATGTTTTTTAAATACTTCTAAAAGAAACAGTTAACGTTTCATTGATTATTGTTGTCATTTTAATGCCTTGACTTATAAGCTTTCCAAAAAGTTGTCTCATTTTGGTAAAGGTTTTGCAATAACTAGGAACATAATTCCAGATAATCATGATCTGCTCATCTCAAACTCACTTTTTAAAAATTCCAATAAACATCTCATGTCTGTACTAGCTTAGTTTTCTTCTTTTAAATGAAGTTTTTAGTTTGGAATAATTTCTGATTTGCAGGAGAGTTGCAAAGATAGTACAGATCTCATATACCCTTCACCCAGTTTCCCTTAATGTGAACATCTTATATAAAACCATGGTCCATTGGTCAAAAACAAAAAATTAACATTGGTCAAATACTATTTACTAAATTATAGCCTTTATTTGGATCTGACCAGTACAACTCAAGCCCCCTCCCCCTTCACTACCAATTCCACATTCCTCCATAAAGTTTAACTATAATTACCAGTTCAGTTTGGGTGCATATTATATACATAGAGTTAGACCTACAGAAATATAGTTTTGCTCTGGAGTGGTGTTGGATTTTTTTTTTTTCCACAGAAACGTTATTGTATTGTTCAAGTTGTCTTCACTCAAAGACATGTTGTTGTCCAGAAGCAAATGGCTTTTATTTGTTATCTGTCCGCCAGAGGCCTTAGAGGTGAGACTCCTGCCTATACCCAGCAACTTAAGGTTTTTGTTTCACATGAAAAAGGGTGCAGGAAAATGGGCAACCAATCACATCCTGCAAAGTGATACCCCTGAGGGGAGCTCTCTCCAGTCTCCTTCCCTCCCCCCAGTTTTTCTCTTGAGCTCCTAGAGGAAGACTCTGAAACTGGGTGTGAGCTCCCCTCATGTCTGGGGCTTCCAGGTATTGTAAATTGATATGTTAGCCCACATTTGCCTTTAGGAATTTATAAAAATCGTAGCGAATTTTTTTCTTATTCATTTCTATGGGGGCTACCTCCTCCTCCCACTCTCTGCCAAAGGTGAAATAATTCATGTGTATTCATGTGTGCTGCCTCAGAGACCTCAGCCCTCTGATAGCTTCAAGAAAAGTTATGATTGAATAGATTATTTGACCATTTTAGGCTTTTATTCATTGTTAGGATGGAAGTGAAATTTTCTTGTGACTTTTACATTTTAAATGGAGACAACACTCTTATCTTTGTGAATTTGGTAGAACATTCATATATCTATTATTCTTTTTTAATTGTGCCATTGAATTCTAGAATGAGATGTATCATGGCCCAAATGAATTTGTCCCAAATGGTTCAAATAAAGAGACTTTAATGGAGGGCTATTCACCGAGGTGTGGACAGGTTTAGGAGAACAGGCAACTTTCTTTCCTTTTTCTTTTTTAAGATTTTATTTATTTGTGAGAGAGAGAGAAAGAGAGAGCATGAGCGGGGAGGGGCAGAGGGAGAAGCAGACTCCTCACTGAGCAGGGAACCCGACGTGGGGCTCAATCCCAGGACCCTGAGATCATGACCTGAGCTGAAGGCAGATGCTTAACCAACTCATCCACCCAGGTGCCCCAAGAACAGGCAACTTTCTTCAGGACTCTAGTATCTGGTTGTTGTTCTTTTTTTAAAGATTTTATTTTTAACTAATCTTCACACCCAACATGGGGCTTGAACTCACTACCCCAAGATCAATAGTTGCACACCCTACCCTGCCTGAGCCACCCAGGCACCCTAGGATTCTAGTATTTGTATGTGTTCCTTAATCCCTAGATGTATGTGGAAACAGGGGCATCATATACATAAAGCAAGTGAACCTGCTGTTGACTGGATTTCTTTTATTTCACGGCAGTTGTATTAGTCAGGGTTCTCTAGAGAAGCAGAACCAATAGGATGTGTATATATTTGGAGAGATTTATTATAAGGAATCAGCTCACACAGTTATGGAAGCTGACAAATCGCAAGATCTGCAGGGTGCATCTGCAGTTTGGAGTCACCTTATGGTTTTGTTCCAGTCTGAGTCCAAAGGCCTGAGAACTTGGAGAACAAATACGGTAGTGTATTTCCAGTTCAAAGGCTGGCAAACTCGAGACCCAGAAAGAACAAATGTTTCAGTTTGAGTCCAGAGACCAAAAGAAAGCCAATGTCCCAGTTTGACAGCAGACAGGAAGAATTCTCTCTGGCTTGGGGGTCAACCTCTTTATTCTATTCCAGCCTTCCACTGATTGGATGGAGCCCACTCATATCAGGAAGAGAGCAATTTGCTTTACTCAGTCTACTGATTTAAATGTTAATCTCTCCAAAAATATCCTTACAGAAACACCCAGAAAAATGTTTGACCAGCTATCTGGGCACTCTATGGACCAGTCCAGTTGAAACATAAAATTAATCATCTTGACAAGGAATAGGCCAGTTGCTCATGTCAATTCATGAGGCACTTTATCTTTGAGAATCATTATTCTTTCCAATCTAAGAGTTGACGGTGATGTCCTATTTGGGTAATATGTGTATGTGTGCATACAGGGGTATGTGCATGTATGTGTGTAATACATAACATACATGCACACATACATAGCTACATTTTTTAACAGGAAACACAAGATCTCTAGATCAGAAGACAATTCATTAATCACTGAGCATCTTAATCATGAGTTTTAATCCCCACTGAGCAATTCAATGAAGCCTGAGGTCACCCTGCACATGCAATGGAATTCATCACAGGAGAGGAACCCTCAAATTATAAAACTTGGGGCTCTTAGAGGCTGCTCACTCATTTGTTCATCTTCCCCTTCAGAGAGGGAGAGAGACCTTTACTCCAGAATGTAAACAAGTCTTCTCTGGAGAGAAGAGGGTAAGGTCTCTACTTTTTCTTCACCATCCTGGAGTGTAAAAACATGGTGTCAGTGGAGATAAGTCTATAATTTCTCCAGAGCCATACACTGTCTGTAACTTCCAAGGCATGTTTGTCTTTCAGACTTTAAATGCTATGATTTTCCCTGATTTCCTCAGAGTGACTATCCATTACTAAGATTTCAGTTCAGTTGGGCAAAATAATCATCTGTAAGGTGCTAGAGATCTTTATAAAAACCATAAATAAAGATTCTTTTTTCTTCAGTTGATTTTACTAATCCTTTTCCCCACTGACGAGCAATGAATGTAGATGGCCTTAGAGGTTCATCTGCTTTCTTTTAATAGCTTAGCTGAGAGCTGGCTTAGCTGGACTGAGCCAGTCTGCAGAGGGATAGCAAAGCCTTTGGTTGATATCCACATTCTTGGTAGACAAGACTGTTCCCAGGGTCCAGTATGCATACTCCCTATGGATTTTCTTGTGCCTAGGGGTCCCTTGATAGATATATTTATTGCAACTTAGAAAAATTAGATGTTCCCAACCCTTCCTAGGCTAAACCTACAAATAGGTACTATGGTGTGGGCATAGGACTCATTTATGTTCTTGGAGTGCTCTCTGACTGCCAGCCAAGGCAGACCCCTCTCTGCTGGGATCTTGTCTATGGATCTTGTCCATGAATATTTATGCCAGGAATGTTCTGTGGAATAACTGAGAGGTCAGGGTTACATGCTTTTTGCTACTTCTCTGTTTTTAAGTGTTTTCTCCCCATGAACATGCTTTTGTATCTGCTCTATGCATTGCTAGTTGCATATAACCAAGACCACTCTGCTTGACAGTAAATATTGCAGATCTGTGTATTTTGAAAGTCAAAGTAAGTTTTTTTTTTTTTCTTTGTTTTTCCCAGTACCTTTTTCTGGGAGGCAGTTTCCTTTTGGTCAGGCAGCCCATATTCTTCCTCTTCAGGCGGAAACTGCCTCATTCAGCTTATCCTAAATGGAAGTAATGGAATATTGTTCCCTCTGACATTCTCATTGAAATACCTTGTCATTTAGCTTTCATCAGTTTCTGGAAGGTTCTGTGAGTGAGATTTCATCCTTTTGATTGTCTAGTTTTGTGGGGTATGATTTTTTTAAGTATGAAGTTTTTCTTCTTTATGATTGCAGTTATTGGCTATCTAAGTGTGCTAGAGATAACTGAAACACACGTCCCTGTATCATATCTCAGACGTCATATTCTCCTAACGGAAAATATACTTAAAATGCTAATGTGCTCACTGAGCAGGTGGTGTTTGATAGCATTACAAAGAAGTATCATAATAATCATGTCTGCCCAGTTGAAAAGAGGAAGATCCATTTTTCATCTTATAGCCCAAACTGAAAGCTATTTTTTTCTGTGAAAAGGAAAGGGTTGATACAATTTTCTCCACAGTGGCAGCCAAAGGAAAGGGACTAACTTAAGTCCCTTCCAAGGCAACTCGCCCAGGACCACAGAAAGTTCAGCACAGCAGAACAGAACATCTATTCCAAAGACAGAATCTCTCAAACCAAAAGAGAGGCTAGACCCGGGTCCTAGGAGCATATGTACAGACACGTCTGCAGTATAATTGAGGAAAGAATAGCCCTTATAGCAATAAACTTCAGCTTCAGGAAGTACACGGAATAAAACTCCTCTTGGTTCTTAACACCTAGTACAGTGGCTGGGATGTGGTAGGTACTTAACAAATGCCAACTGAATAAGTAAATAAATGAATGACTAAACCCCAACATATGACCCAAGGGTAGCCAGGTGTATTGACTCCTCAAGAGAGATTATTCTAAATCCCTACCTCTCTCAGGCTACATGTTTGGTAGCCTCATTCCTTGTGATGTGGTCAACTTCGCTGTTCACCTACTCTTCCAGGAAGAACTAACCCATCATTGATTCCTCATTAGTAACCCAGGACCAAGGGTAGAAAGATCTTGGGTTGATAGTATTGTTGTAGGAAGGCCACAAAGAATACTGGAGGACCAATTGGTTGGGGTGAGTTAGCACAACTCAGTGATTCATGAGTAAAGCTGGAGGAACATTCTGGATCATGGCTAAACCTCTACTGCTATAGTTGAACCATTCTGAGATTAAACTGTTGGCCTTGGCAGTAGTGAGTAAGGCATCCTCCCAGATGGAGTAGTCATACCTGCTTGGTGACAGAATAGGCCGCTGGGCAATGAATGTCTGGCTAAAGTGACATAACCACCACCCTGGGGAGTCAGTTCTGCCCTCTGCCGCCAACACCAGTGCTCTGTGTGTATTTGTAGTTGGGACATGATTGTCATTCCCACTGAGTTGCAAGCCATACCACTCTTGAGTTCCTCTCTCTAGTTTAAGTTTTTTATTGGTGCCAGGCACTGTTCTAGGTTGTTTCTAAGGAGTTTACAATCTCATGGAGTGGAATAAATAGATATGATAATATCAGTTAATGACAAATCCCATGAAGAAAATTTAGAAAGGATAGAGAATAACAAGAGGAATAACAATAAGGAATAAGATTAAATCAGGTGGTTAGAGAAGCCTCCTTCCAGAAGCTGGTGACATTAGGACTCAGACCTGAATGGTGAGAAGGATACATCCAAGAAAACACATCTCAGACAAGAGAAGAGCTAGTGCAAGGGCCTGAGATGGAAACAGCCTTCTAAAATGCCTCTGACTGCGGACTGCACTACCCTTCCTCAACACGCACCCAGCACCGTCTCAGGCCAAAGCTCATTAGTCTCTCCACCTGTTTCCAGGACTCCTTTCCGTGACACCCATCCTCCCCATCACAGAACCCCACCAACAGACTAAGTTTTCCAACCAGGAAGTAGAAGAGTTACCCTGCGCTAGGAGCACAGAAGTGTGCCCCGCAGACAGTGGCTTTCCACTGAGCCTGACCCTTCTGTAAACATAGAGTGAAAGTCTGGCATTTTCAGGACTTCCTGGATGCTGTAAACTAGGCTAAATGCTGTCCATTCTGTATCTCATTGGAGTCTCACAAGCCAGTGAAATTGTTTCTATTTTTGATTCCTTTTACAGATGAGGAAAGTAGGGGACCAAAAGATTAAATAATGTCAAGATCTCAGAATAGTAAGTGGATGGGGCTGACATGGAAAGCCATGAACCCTGATTCCAGTATGTTAACTGCTCATAATAAAGCTTAGGAAAAGGGTCCTTCAATGCTCCACTTTTTCCATGGGAACCCAGGTTGTCTTTCCGTGTGATATCCATTTCCCCTAATTCCAGATCTTCTAAATCATGTCTTGGAAGTTGGGTTTTTCACTAAAACATAACATTATTCCTATCTGGAAGGATGTTGTGCCATGACCACTGTCTCTCAGGTTCAAATCCATCCTTCTGCATTCTACTCTGGGATGCTGGGATTCTGATTCTGAAAAACACTTTCCCCAGACAACTTTGCCACCTGGTTCTGCCAACAGGAGGTGCTAAGCAGTGGATTGCAATCATCGCTCTGCATCACAATACCCTGGGAACATTTGCAACCTAAAGATGACTGGGCCCATACCTAGAGAATAGTTTTCAAGTGGTCTGGGGAGCCTAGATATCACCATTTCACATCTCCCATAGGTCACTCTAACATACCAACAGGTGTCAGGGCCATTGCACCAGAGGGAGAACAGAAAGCAGAAGGGGGGAAGGGACTTCCTTCTTTCTATTTGTTTGATGTTCCTGACAACATGGCCCCAACACTGGCACTTGGCCTCAGCAGTACAACCGATGTCAGTCTCCAGCCAGGCATTGGAGATGAGGCTTCCTCCATCAGGAGGGGAAGCTCCAGCTGCAGCACAACAACCAGTTTTTCCTGAGCTCTCATGGTTCCAACTGGAGGTTTGTTGTTCAGTTTTTCCACCTTTAACACGCTTAACAGATAATCTCCTCAAAGAAGGAATACTGAATACTGCTCCTACACTTAGGGATATAAAACCCCATCTGCCTCTGTCCTTACTTTGGCCTGGCTCAACCCACCTTATTTTTACAGCATTTAAGCCCTTGGTTTCTCCTACAGTGGTAGAAGTCACCTACTACAAGGGGCATGTCTGCCCAGGTTGCCTCCACATGGACTCTTTCAGAGAAACAAGTCCCCTCCTCATTCCCCTGGGACTAGAAATTACCAAGAATCAATAGGACAGATAACAAATAAGAGTGTTGATCTAGAGGAGGGAAAATTGCTGAGAGTTTGGGTGGTCAGGGAAGGCTTCATGGGATAGAGGCTTTGGCTGGGTCTTGTAGGGGGAAGTGGTGTTGATAGGCAGGGGAAGGGCATTCCAGGCCATGGGAAATGGGAGGTGGGGAGGGTTGGGACAAAGGCAGGATGAAGAATGTTGTCTTCTGAGGACAATCAGCAGATCAGTCTGACAGATGTAGGTGTGGGGCTAGAAGGGGGGGATGGGGGTATAGGGTAGGAAAGGTTAGGAGTGCACAGCTCAAAAAGGGCTCCATATTTCAAGCTAAAAGGTGAGACTTTATTCTGTGAGCTAGCATATGAAAATTTCAAGTGACTTTCACAACTAAACCAATTCCTTTAGCAAAAACAACAGGATATGGTTAATGCAATTAGGAAAAAAAATCCAAACATCTTAACATAGCCCACAAGATCCTACATGATCTGCCTACCTCCCTAATCCCATCTCTCCCCAAGTAAGGCTGTCAACTGGGAGCCTTCTTCCATAGAACTCTCACCAGATGAGATCTGAGGGGTGATCAGAATGGGGTATTTCATCTGGATTGGGTATCCCAGTGTCCACCACACACATCAACTTCTGGATAGTGTTTATCTTGGGCTGTGGGAAAAAGGGATGGAAGCATGTGAAACATTAGTTGGATTTTTTTTTTTTAAAGAAAGAAAAGACTGGAAAGTGATCTGAAGCAAATATGGCAAACTGCTAACATCTTTTAGATTTACTGATTGATTCATTGGGGTCCATTATATTATTTTCTCTACTTTTCAATATGCTTGTATACTTGGAATATTTTATACTTGTAAATATTTCAGCATTCAGTCAAACATGTTTTGATCATATATCTAAGTAGAAATATTAGTGAGTAAGCCAAATGATTCACCCCTATAAACAATACTACAGCTATTTATAAAAAATAAATATTCTTAAAAAAAAAAAAAAAAGAAAGAAATATTCTTCCCAATTTTAACTTTTTCTTTAATAGATAGATCAGAAAATCACAATAGCTATATGGGCTGTAAAAATCTGGTATAACAGGTTGTCCTTGAATGTGAGTTAAGGTCCCAGCATTAGGAAAGTGTAATATTTGGCACTTGAAGATGCCACCAAGTATTTCATGGACTCATTGTCATTCATCATTGTCAGCTATTTATTGAACACCCGGAGTTCATAATATCGTACAATAGAGCCTAGCACAGGGTCTTAAGCAAAAGACAATAAATCCCGACAGCTTTTAAAGAGTGACTTACAAGCTGCAATCTCTCAGGGAAAGGCAAAATCCTAAAATATCTTTCTTTCCAAATAAGTCCATAGCGACTGTCCCAAGTATCATAATTATATCATTAATTTATGAGGATGCCACTTTTAAGTCAAGTGAGATCTCATAAATTCTACCTTACTTTTTAGGTGCAGTATGTGTGTTTGGAGAGGGCGGGGAAGAGGAAAGCAGGAAAAAAATCTGCCGAAAAAGAAAAACTCAATCGGCACAGTTGAAAATAAATTAAGTTCCACATTTACTTTTAAAGGGTTATTAAACTGTCATTTGAGACTAGTTAGAAATTGGTTAATTCTGCCAGCAGTTAAAGATTTAAAACCTAAAACCATTTTATTTAAGAAATCTATTTAACATGGGGGATGGGAACAAGACCCAGGGTTTAAATACTTCCCAGGTAGCTTGTGTGCTGGGGGCGGGGTGGCAAGTAGACACTCAAGATGTTCATTTGATAACTGATAATTAACAAGACTATAGGAAGTCTTTCAAATCACTAACTGGGGGTCCAGACATTAAATGTGAGCCTCAGCAGGGTATGGTTTTGCAGGATGGGAGATTCAGTTCATCGATGGGCTCGTAATCTGGGTGTGAGTGCTGGATGTCTTCAAGCGGGATAGGAGGGTCACATGGCCTGAGGGTCTTTGAGCCCTAGATGATCTTGAAATCTTAAAATTCTATATTCTTTGCATTATTTGGAACAATGGAACAAAATAACAACATATCAGAGGTGGAAAGAAATTTGGGGACCATAGGGTCCAACTTCTTCATTTTGAAATAAGGAGACCAGGGCCAAGAATGGGAAAAACTAACCCCGGGTAGCTCTGGTAATCCTAGAAAGTCAGGCCTAGAGACTGGTTGGTGATTCCCAGGCCTGTGTGCTTTCCAGTAACACACAATAGGTCCGGAGACAGATGCAATCTCAGCTCCGTGTTCAGAGCACTCCCTGGATCGAGCGTTAGCATCACCCTCCTGCTTTCTCTCCGAACTGGAAAATGTATGTGCATACAAGAAGTACCTAGGATGGGGGTGCGGGGGGGGGGGGGTGGAATCAGAATTTCTTGTTTAAATGTAACTTGAGACATCTACCTGGGTAGACTTTTAATCTCATTATGAAGCTATAACTAGCTGTGATCGAAGTTTATCTTAATGTGGTTATTATAACAGAGTAATATTCTGGTGTGATGAGATCACCTTATTCACTGTAAAACATCTGTGTGTGGTGCATTGTCTGATGCTCTTGAGTATGAATATCGCTTCTCAAGGTAGAATTCTCAGCATCTCAATTTTCTGTCTGGCTTTTAAATTGTGTCTAATTAAAGGATTTCACATTCCTTCACAATATTGCCTCCTCAAGCAGAAATAAAACGACAGAAACACATTTTGTGTTTTTTCTTATGAAAGACATTCTGTTAATATTTGGGTGGGTTATTTTGCCTGAAGTGTGTTAATTACATTAATTAGCCTTACTTCAAGAACAGTAGCTAGGAGTTGGTGGAATGAATCTGAGTTAGATGACTGTCATTCGAAAACCTCCCTTCCCTTCCCCCTCCTCCCCCCCCACCCTGGTTTTCCCACTACAAAAACACCAGGATATTGGAAAGCGCTACTCACTTGGAATTGCTATCATGCGTGTTATTTTTGAGATGAAAGCACAGACACTATAAGAATAATATTCGATAATTTTATTAATCTCATAAAGAATGATGGAGCTCACAGAGTGGGAGCTCCTCAGGAATCATGGACACATAATACAGGATTCTAACCTTAATGAGCAAGGCCACATTGTTCTCTTATTTTTCCCCATATGTATTCTTTGGGTCACCTACCTGGAAAAGAGAAGGAAAAATAACACTGTGTGGTTGGAGCACCAAGCAGGCGGGAGACAGTGAGCTTTCAACCACCTTTATTGAAGCAGAAAATACCGTGGGCTAAACTCCCTCCCCTGACATCACTATTCTGTGGAAACTAAAAAGGACCACAGATTTTTTTTGTGCCCTGGCTGCTGATGGAAAGCATTACAAAATCCTGAAAGAATAAAGAACTTGCCGATGTAAACTCTGTCACTGTTTCCGCGGCAGCCATGCCCTATGGACTCTGACAAGGGTCACCTCCTATTAAAGCAGGCAAGGAAAAACAATCGTGATGCCAGGTCTCTATTCAAACTTTGCAAAGGTCATTGCCCTCATTTCGGCTCTCAATGAAATGCAGAGATTGTATTTTACCCTCTTGCAGATTCAGTGAAAGTATCTGCCAGGAAGGTGCTTCTCAGGCTTCAATGTACACGTTAAATCATTTGAGGATCCTGCTTAAAAATACAGATTCTGATTCAGTAGGTTTGGGGGTGGACCTGAAATTCTGCATCCCTACCAAGATCCCAAAAAGCTGATGTTGTCAGTGCACAGACCATACCTTGAGTAGCAAGGGTCTAGGACAGTGGCTCTTAAAATGTGTTGATCATCCCGAAGAGTAAGAAATATATTTTATGTTATACATTATATTTACACATTTTATGCCATAGCTTTGTATACACTCATGTAACATGTGTGAAAATGTGTTCCATAAATATATGTAAAATGGAAACAACAGCTTAATAGAACAATTCTTACCTTTACCAGCTGTGACATTTTCTTTTTTTCTTTTTTTAAAAGATTTTATTTATTTATTTATCAGAGAGAGAGAGAGCACAAGCAGGGGTAGTGGCAGGCAGAGGGAGAAGCAGCCTCCCCACCGAGCAGGGAGCCCAACGCGCCGCTCGATCCCAGGACCCTGGGATCATGGCCTGAGCCGAAGGCAGACACTTAACCGACTGAGCCACCCAGGCATCCCACAGCTGTGACATCTTCAAGACTAATTTTACTTCTGTAATTATCTTGATTTAGTTGGTAGTTACACGAGTCTACACAATATGATAAAATTGCATAGATCTATACACATACACACTCAAATAAATTCACGTACTGCAAAATCTGTAATGTAACGCAATCGGAGTAACTGAGAATTGTGCCGATGTCAAGTCCCTGGTTTAGATATCGTACTATAGTCATGCAAGATGGAAAGTAAAGGGTCCACGGGGCCTCTCTGTGCATTTCTTTGCAACTTCCTGTGAATCTATACTAATTTCAAAATAAAAAGTTAAAAGATAGTAAGGGGATTGGGACCCACAAAACTGGTTTCAAGACCACTTATGCATTGAAGAGTCAGAGCTTGGAAAACTCTCCTCCGTAATATCATAAACGATGATGGGTGGTTTCACCACACAGTTGCTGTAAGTGGGTGAGGCGAAAAGGAGTCTTGGACTGGGACGTGAAGGTGGCCATGCCAGGAGCGGAATGTGAGGAGAAAGGGAGGGGCCTGGGCAGAGGTTTTCTGAGGGCTGCTGGGTGTAGGGGGTCATGGATCCCAGAGTTAGGAGCATAGCCCACACGTGCAGGGAAATTAAGAAACACCAGCATCTACTGGCGTCAGAATTTGTCTCCTGGCGCTTCCGTTTTTCAGAGTGGAGCCCATCCAGAGTTTTGTTTTTGTTTTCATTTGAGTGTGTTTTTAAAAATCTGTGGTAATGCAGTGTAAACACAGAGCCCAAGAGGATCTGAAGATGTTTGGAGAAAGAGATTCTACGGGGGCTTCAGAGCGTCAGGAGTGGGAAATACTTAAATGAAGCAAGCCTGGAGTAGGGGTAGTCAGCACATGGGGAACGGCCATGATTATTAGCCCCAGATTCAGACTAAAGGAATCCTGGAGGCAATTTTATGTATTGAACTTGTTAGGCATTCTAATAGAGCAAGAGTACCCTGCAAACCACAGAACTGTACTGTCTCATTTTTCTCAGGGTAACACAAATCACAAGAAAAATAGAGAGGAAGGAAAAGCACATTCCTTGGCCAGAGGCTTATGAATGTGGAATGGGGGAGGAGTGTATCTTAATTTAATTAACTACCATTTTAATGTCACCAAAGGCTGAAAATATGAATCATACAATGGTTTCAACTTAATACCTAACTGATGTATCTAAATGTAAGAATGAACTTACACCATTTTTGTAAGGCTTCCTTTCTTCATTCACTTCTTTTTTGCTAAGATGCATATTCCTTTTCTAACTAGATAACTCTGAAGCATTATTTTGCTCTTGTAATCCAATTGCAGGTAAATCAGAAATATCTGCAAAGTCTAATTTCGAAGAGAAGAAGGTTTTTTCTGTATGGTCTAATAATTCATTTCAATTAGCATGATGAAACAAACTGCAGAGCTATTTTTCACTGAAAATGTTGTGGTGGAGTTCGGGGAAATATTAAAGACATTTCTAGAAGCACAAACAAGCTTACACATGCACTTAGTTGCCCTAAGGAAGAAGAGAAGATTACAAATTATCTCATCACACAGATAAGAATGCTCCGTCCTCTTCAACACTTTAGGTGAAACGGAATCATATGTGGTTTATTTATAGTCATTCAACGTGTGATCCCAGGACATGTCCTATAAAAATATCCCTTTTACTCGCATTATTCTTCTTTAATGCACTCATCTATGGAGAAGATAAAATAGAGTCTATTATGGGTTTTAATAAAAATACGATAGATAGAAAAATATCCACAAGAACAGATATTGCTTCCAGGAACTGAATGATATTGAATAAAACTGACATAATTAAGGGTTACCAAGAAATTTCTGATACAAGCCTAAGGGGATTTCAAAATTTGTAAATAAGAAATGTAGAAAAAGCAATCTATTAAGGATAAAGTTTGTTGTGTATGTGAACGTGCAGGTTTGTGAAGGTTGAATGTGTATGGCCAAATGACTTGTAACAAACCAAAGAATGAAGTAGTAGGAAGCTAAGAAGAGCTGTAAAACTAATTGGGGTCCAATATGTTTTGGGCTGCATTTAATTTTCTTGAGGGGAAGAGAGGTCAGGAATGGAATGAAGTCAATGAGAACGGGAATAAGACTCACAGGAAAAAGTAAAAAAGCAAACCGGCCAACATTGAAAGGTCAGTGAATATCCTAGAGACAGGAAATGAACTTTAAACAAAATAGAAGGTAGTATTTCTATCTCTGTTTGAGAGTTGTTAAAATTGCTATTTAAAAAGGCAACTTCAATCACCAGGTCTTGCTTGTGTAGAACCTACTTTGGGTATGTATTTAACTTGTTAGAAATATCAAGAACTTAGATATTTTGCACTGGGCAATAAAATAAATATTTAAGCTCACAGTAAAATTCTTGCTATTTACCAAGACTTACTTCCTATTTTACTGTAATATCTTTTCTTGAAAGAAAAAAGAAAAAAACACAACTCTTGAATCATCTCTCCTAAGAAGTCTTCATTATGCTAATGACTATTAGTCTAAAAGTTTGCCCGTAAGTGTGAAATCAAATAAGGTTATTTTCTGCTTTTGTTAAAAAGCTACTGCCAGTCAAAACCCTTTGGGGTTGATATTTGACATGTAGCATTTTACACAGGGAAAACGTGATTGCAAGTTTTGTTGATAGTCTTTTGCATCCACTCTCTTAAGCACTAGCAATGACTGAATAATGCAAATTCTGAATTAGCATCCAAATGCTCTCCAAAGTAAAACTAAAGCAAATAATTGCTACTTTGAATTGCCACATCTAAGGGCATCTTTTGATTCTACAAAGCCCGAGTTTTAAAAATAAATGTTCATAGTTCTATGGAAGGTTAATAATCATTAAAATGAACAACAATTTTTAGGGAGAGTTATTCTCCGGAAGGAGGCATTCATAATTGGGCTTTCTCGGTGCCCTCGTCTTCTCCTTCCTTCCTGCCTGATGCTGTGGGATTCTGGGAAAGACCATATGATGCAGCAAGATGATGCTGGGGTAACAGACAGTATAAACAGGCTTGTAAAACTCAAACAGGTCGCCAACAAACCGGTGTTGTGCCTAGAGCTTCCAGTAACACTCGTGTTCTCTTTTCTCCCCCAAGCATTCTGTTAAGCTTTTCCTCATATATCACTACTGCGTGTAAATATTTGGACTGGCCCTTCCTGGCACTATACACCTATGTTATGCTTTCAAAACTGGGACTCGTCCTCTTCCACCCACTTGTGGGAAAGACTGTTTTGCCTACATTTGTTTTCCCCAGTCACACGTATTCTGAATTTTTTTGGCATTGCCGCACGACAGTTTGCTCTAATTTGGCTCTGCGATGCAGTGTTACCAAGGCTTTCTTCCCCCCCTCCCTCTAAGCAAAGGAATGAGTTGGAGTGTGTGCTATACTTTGCTGTCTTGGCAAGACCGAAGAGGGTCAGAAAGGAACCAGGATGCTCTTGACCCATGCATGTGGTGCTCCTGGCCCTGCTTCCAGAAGCTAAAGAGGAAGTTGGAATAGGCTACCACTTCAATGGGATACCGGCCCCGAAGGCATTCGTTATAAAGACATAGACCCCAAACTCTCCATAACTGCTTAAGGGCAGCAATTTGATCGTTGAGGGGACAAAGAGACTTGCCTTCGAGTTGTGTTTGTTCCACAAATGTGCTGTTTTTTTACTTTGATTATTAATGTTTATTTGGAAGAATGATGGGGTTTGTTGGGGGGGTACTAAAGACCTAGAGATCTCCCCTCTCCACCCCACCACTGCAAATTAGAGAGTCTCCCTACCCCAAATTTGGCCCGCACAAAATTTCACCAACATGTGTTTATAAGGTGCTTGAACTATGAAAGTGCAATGAATGTTTACAAACTAGATATATTTTTCCCCTTTGGTCCTTTGTTAAGCACATGAATGGTGAACAGAAAGAACTTATCTGAAAAATCAGCAGGGTAGCACTAGCTGGAATGTAATTTTACAAAACCTGGCCATCTTTCAACAAGAGTGGGTGGATTTTTAGCACTACAAATGTTTGTGTATTATAAAGTATTTGCCATGGTGACAAAGCTGGGAGAAACATCCCATTAGCCACAGACAGGCTACAGATTGTTCTGATTATCCATGTCCAAAATTCAGTCTGGCTACGGCTTTGTGTTATTTTCAGTGTTTATAAGTGCTCCATGTTTTTTTCAACATACTAACCTACCGGCTAGCAAGTATGGATGTATGTAGGTATTTAACTTAAAATTGCCTTTAAACATATTCTTAGCGCTTAGTCACATAACCTATGTGTAGATCACGTGTGTATCATTACATTTACAGTGGATATGTTGATAGTGTTAAAAATAACAATCTTTGAAAGAATGAAAGACTTGGCGAAAAGTATCCTGGAGCACTTATTAAAAATAAAAAGGGTCATGGAGAGAGAATTCGAACAAGGAACAGTGAAGTGTCTGTGCTAATTTATTTGCAGGGATTTCTGACTATCGATTTCTGTATTTTAAAAGTTAGAGCTTCTATTTTTAAAAAAGTGACTTCTATCTCAAGTACATGGGGAGAAATGTGAATTATAAATAGCCCACAGAAAATATGCCATCGCATGTAAAGAATCCACATTTTTCCTCTTCCAAACATTTCCCTGAAAAGAAAAATATGAGAAAAATTTTAATGACTCTTTTTGCCCCTGTTTCGGGGGGAGAACATTTATAAGCAAATGGTGTTTTGTGCAGTGGAATGAATAACCATGCAATAAAACCTAGCATCAGACAGAATTGCTTTGAAGTTACCCATGGCTGTGCAAGGTAGAAGGCAGGCAGAATACGTGGAAAAGATAGGCAAAAGAAAAGAATAGAAGAAAAGAAAAAGAAAAAGAAAAAAGGGGGGGAAGCTTTAAAGTCATATAAAGGTTAAAGAAAATAGGTCACAGAAAATTAATCCTTATCATCTGAGCAGCGTTGCTGCTAAATTGACCCACAGTGGAAGCAGGAAGTCTGAAAATTTAGTGAAAGGACATTACACAATTAATTCTGCAGCTGCCACATCTCTCAAACTTCTTTCACTTTCCTGGGCAACTTTTGGTGGAGGTGCCCCTGATGTTTCTTTTTCACATAAACAAGAAAAAAAAAATTCTAATTTGCTTATTTATCACTCAGTCTTCCCAGGCAGACAATACAGCAGACCATTTCACTAAACAGGACTGAGGAGAGACATTTTAATGAAGAAGTAAAATGCCTGTTATAGGTATTTTAGGCAAATAAAGCTTTGCTGACTCCTTCCAAAAATTATGCTTTCTCAATTCATTTTGAAAAGGGCGAATTCAAGTACACATCTGTGCAAACCGAACAGTTGTTTCAATAAAATATAGTAAGATTTTCATATTCTCTAAATATGCCTGCGTTCAAAAGTAGATCTGCCAATACATTATACGATTTTGGAGGAGGCAAACTCAAGAAACTTAGTTTTATAAAGACGGAGGGTTCTAAAGACTTATTTCCAGGATATGGAATGGGTCTGTGGTAAACATTTCTAATAATCCTATTTCTAAGCTTAGCCTGTGTTTTGAGGTCTGATACCAGTTATGTTTCTTCTTGCCAACAAACTAGTTAGTTAAGGTTGGGACTATCCATTCAAGACATCAGCACATAAAGCATCCCAAGTTCCTAACACTACTAAACAATTTCAGCGACCAAGGAGCAGAGAACAAGAATGGGTCATGGGCATCTGGGGCAGTACGTTACTTAATACTTGACCACCATCATTGATTTCTAGCCTACATTTGCTTTGGAGTTCACATTTGGCATTTTCCAAAAGACAATCTGGACCCCTGCCTTCCCAACTTGAGCTGAGAGGTTCACTGGGGCTTTCTCTATCATATTTTGCTCATGACTAAATAAAACTAGACCGACATAAAAGGCTAAATTCCTGACACATCTCTTCGAATGGCAAATTTTCATATTTAAAGAATGCCTGGCACATATTTGTGTTTCAGTGGCGCCCTACACATCTGTTACTTATTTTGGACCAGCCTCTATCACATATGCAAAAGTCTTTTGCAGATAAATTACTGCATTTCAATCTAAAATTACATAAAAAAGGATTTCATTCTTTAGAAGAAAATTCTTTACACAGTTATCACAAAAGGATCATGAGGGTTCCCCACAAAGGAAATAGGCATCACACTGTGTGTGCATAAATGTGTGATCAGTTACTGAGTCACTGCTTTAATGATAGTATGCATGCATTCTTTATTTGAGGGCACAGACGCAGAGCGACATCCGCTGAGCGTATAGACAAACAAACGCTTCCTATTTGCCATACAACTGGGGGCCTAGGATTCATATAGATTTCTATTTGGAAAATGCACCGTGTACCCACTTCACCCCACAACTTGTCTCCCAAGGCCTAGCGAGCATCAGCAGGAAGATACTCTTCCTCCGCGTCTGTATTCCCCGCACACCCGCTCCTCCGTCCCTCCCTCTCACTTGACAAGCAGACCGCTGTACACATACCACCCAAAAGGCAAGCTTTTCAGGTCAAAGGGAAATTTTAAAACCCTGAACCAAATAGTTTGAGGGGTTGGCTTCCATCCCTTCTCTCTACTCAAATGGGAAGAGAGCAACTTATCCGAGTGGTGAAACTGGATACAAGGCCATACTCTTCACTAGAGATCCAGGCTCTTTGAAGCTTTCTGGACCTGACTGCCCACAAGCAACCCACATTCTCCTTGGTGCTTCCTGCTTCCTTGTTTGCACTAAAAAGAGCCGCTGCTCCACCCACTACCAGACGAGGTTGATTCAGGGGGAAGTAAAGCCTATTTGCCTCAGGTTTGAGTCACATTGTCCAATCCATTAGTGACAAAGAAAGCCTATTTCTTTATTCCTATCTGACCTCTTTTATTTACTCCTCTACCTCAAATTCAGAGAGAAGAGGTAAGTTATGCAGGGTCTTGCAAAGACCAAGTGCCCTTTACAGCAATTATCTGAACCGGTTTAATGTTTGCTTGGCCATATACCTTCTTGCTAGACTATAAGCAACCTGACAGCAACACCTATGTAGTTTTTTCCTCTGTAAGCCCTGACCTAACATAGAGCACAAGATTCAATTAATGTTGTTTGCATCCATCAACCAATGGCACTAGCACCTAATAAAATAGTAATGAAATGATAACCTAGTTTTAAAAGACTTCACTCAAGCAATTACATCAGCTGTATTAATCATCATCTGAGAGAAAGTGCTATGTGGTTTGAATGATTTAATCTAATGAATATTAGAAGTACTGAAGTGTGAGGGTTAACCCCCCTTCCCAATACTCCCCCTACTCCCCAATGCCCTCCTACCACACAACACTATTTATAGAATGCCTCACTTTTCAACTAGCCATTGTGAAGATTGAGCAAATAATACGGTATTGAGTATGTAAATATCTCATATACCAGGAATCTCCAGTCTTTCCCTGAAGAATAATACTTTGTTATTTCCCTGAAGTATTTTAAGGATGCAGGGAGTTTACTTTCCTACTTCTGCCTTCACAAAAAGAAGGGAGGCCCCAGGAGCAAGGTAGCATAGACCCCTGAATGCCTTCACAATCCTCATGGAATTTCCCGGACTTATACATACAAGCTTGAAAATATTCTTGACACAAAATTTGAGTCATGCTAAACACCTTTCCCATAAGTATATGCGACTTTATGTATGGGCTAAGTCAAGCAAGTTGTTGTTCTTAGTAATAAGCATTAAATAGTCATAACTGAACTAGAAAACTTAATTTTAGAGTCACCCTAAGACAAACAGGAGAGTGGCCCACTTGAAAGGAACCAAACCAACAAGGATTATAATATCCAGAGGGGGGGGTTAAGCAACTACGAATGAACAATTACCCTTTTTTGCTTTCACTTCTCATGGATGGATGAATCTCCATCTTCCATTTTGTTGTTGTTGTTGCTGTTGTTGTTTGGGGTGGGGGGGTCACATAGTTTCTGACAACAGGTGGGCACGATCAAGTCCCTTCATCATTATGCATACCTGTAATGCTCATATTCTCTCTCAGATAATTACAGTAATCAGCAATTAATTTTTTCTTGCCAAAAGAGACTACTAAATCAACCTTAAAACCCATTAGCTGCACCAATACTTTCTTTCTCATGTGTATTCTGACCCATTAATTTGACTAAATCCACTCAACTAATCCACTAATCTACTTAACTAAATCAAATCTTTTCAATAACTTGTCTCTAGTCCTCTTATTTATTAGAAGCGAGAATGGATTTAGTTATACAGCTTCTGGGCAGAAGAAAAGATTGAGTATGTAGAGGTGTTTACCTAAACAATGCTTTAGGAAAAGAGGGGAAAGGCTGCCATCATGGAAGAGGTAACAGAATAGGTTTTGGAGACTGAGGAAGATGAATGAGAGAGGCTACGGGTGGAGAGGAAGATGGGGGGCAGAGTCAGTGACAGGGGACAGGGAATTCTGGGAGCGTGACCTGTTAGCAGGAGGGTTTGGGGTTGGCTGACACTACTGTTCCAGAGAGAATGAGCTACAGATCGCTCATAGCTATAGCAAACATTCTCCTACGCCACCTCTGCACTGGTGTGAGATAGAACTCCAGTTGGGAGGGAATAAATAAGCCAACTTCTTTGGTTTTCAAAACAAGCTGTCCCTTTTGCTGCCTGATATTGAAAGTACAAGTATATGGCTTCAATATAAAATATATCTACACTCAAGATACTTGTCAGAGAGTTTTACCTGGCCCACTGTGTATAATTTTACTGTATTTTACTTTGAGTTCTTGTCAGCAGGAACTAGGATATAAATTATAAATAACACAAACTTAAAAAAAAAAAAACCAAACCCTACTGTTTTAGGGTTGACAGCACGATTAGATATCCCTGGATCAAAAAGAAAATATTCCTTGTACTTTCTTTGCTCTGTTTAAGAAGGCAAGAAACTGTTGTATATTTTAGAAAGATTTTCATCCACACTCTTACCTTAAAATGTGAAAGTGTTGGCATGAAAAAGAGTCGGCTCCAGTTATCTGGAAAACGTGTTTATGTGGAACACTTCATTCCCCGGCAATGTCAACCAAATGATGTGTCATTACAAGAAGCAACGATGCATAACATCAAAGAGAGTTGGACCCACCACATTTCATCACACTTCTGCTAGCATTCCAGAAGACCTTCTTGTTCTGCCTTCTTTACTGTTGCTGCAAGGGCTGAATCCAATATCCAGAGCTACCCCAGGCAGTCAAATTGATAACATTTTGATTTTTAAATCTCCATTAGAAATTAATGCATAGCTACATGACGAGAAAAGGAAGCAATAATGTGAAAAGCCTAGGCACACCATGACATTATCATTTTATATAAATATACTTACATTTTAAAATAGATAGCAACGGGTCATCTGAGGAAAGATACTGTATCTTTGTATTACAGTGTTCCTGAGCTTAATGCTGGATATCTTTTCATCTGCCACAGAAAGGAAGGGAGAGGGTGGGTTGCTTTGCATTGACCTCTCCGGCGTTTTTCAGGACTACGGCCACATCATGCAAATATTTAATCAGTCCCTGAAAACTGTCAGCAAGAGGCAGTTAGAAGCAGCATTCTTCATTTACTACCGGCATTGCTATAACAGCACTCAAGAAATATAGAGGGGCACACCAATCCCCTGTCCTTCAGCTACACTACTGGGAATTCTCATCCCATCAGCAAAGTGTGTCTGCCAAAATCAAGATATAAGGTCTTGCAGATCATTTCATTTGAGAAAACATAAAAAAGGACTAGATGACAGACAAAAAAATAATCTTGATTTTTTTGTTGTTGTTGTTGGGGCAAGGAGGATGGAGATTGATCCAAAATGATCACATTTCCAACAAAGACAATTTTTATTTATTTTTTTGAAGATTTTATTTATTTGATAGAGAGAGAGAGAGAGCACAAGCAGGGGGAGCGGCAGGCAGAGAGAGAGGGAGAAGCAGGCTCCCCGCGGAGCAGGGAGCCCGATGCGGGGCTCGATCCCAGGACACTGGGATCATGACCTGAGCCGAAGGCAGCCGCTTAACCAGCTGAGCCACCCAGGCACCCCTTGGGAAGACAATTTTTAAACCCATGGTATATGAATTATAATTTCAGGGAAAAATTTTAATCTGAATTCGGGCAAAATCAACACTGGTGGAATTCAGAATTTGTAGGAGAATGAAACGAGTCTCAAAGATAATCAATTATGCTTAAAGAACAAATGTTGAAAGAAAAATTATCACATGTTTGGCTGTATAGGGAGAGAATTTGTGTCAGCAAGTCAAATAAAAGGGGGGAGATGGGGACCAAATGTTCAGGCAGAAACAAGGCCATGGCATCTGGGCCAGCTGGTCAGCAGGTCAGAAGGGGTCTAGAGGACTGACTTCCTAAAAGTCACCAGAAGTTAAGGCCCTCAAGTGACTAACTGGGAAGCCAACCAGCCCGGATTAGTCCACAGCTAAGAAGAATAGTCCTTGGTCTTCCCATTTAAGATGGACTCTGGGAAGAGGCTCTAGGAAGAGCCAAAGGTAACTTACAAAGGGCTTTTGCTGCTCCTCAGGCTATAGACATCCCCTTTGTCATGAGAATATAACAAAGCTCCCTATGATCACCAGGTCAATATTTTTTTTGGACTGTCCAGGATACCTTCTCCAAACCACCATGGAGACCATGAGGGTATTTCAAATAAATGCAGGGCCTCAGGTCCCAAATCCCAGGACCCTTCCTTATCATGGCTATCTTGCAGGTTTCGGCAAAAGCTTTGGGCAACTTTGTCACATGGGGGAAAATGGGGAAGGGCAAGGCTATGTAAAAAATAAGGTTTTGTAATCTGGAGAGCTCCACTGACCATGAACCCATAAATTCAGACAGGTCACTTAGGAATAAGGAGAACTGTATACAAACTGGTCTGCCCAGTGCCGACTGTAAATAGTGCCTCATTACTCCTAAATACCCCAATTTGGGTTCTATATCATCTGGGCACACAGAAACACCATTTACAAAAATCACCTTCTGACTGAAAAAAATGTGTGCAAAAAATTGTGTGTAGAAACTAAATGTAGATAGCTAAAATAGGTTCTGTTCAGTAAAGAATCAGCTCTCATAAATTGGTAATAAAAGGTAGAGTATTAGAGAAACGTTGACCCTTTTAAAAGTTCTATCTTAATTTCTTCATCTTTGTGTGGGCAGTGGTGATGGTAGTAGGGGGAGGTGTTCCGTGTGTGTGTGTGTGTGTGTATGTGTGTGTGTAATTATTAATGCCTCTTAAAAGGCCTTAGGATCCTATCAGTAAAGATTTCATACAAAGTGGGACGCCTGGGTGGCTCAGTCGTTAAGCGTCTGCCTTCGGCTCAGGTCATGATCCCAGGGTCCTGGGATCGAACCCCGCATTGGGCTCCCTTCTCCGGCGGAAGCCTGCTTCTCCCTCTCCCACTCCCCCTGCTTGTGTTCCCTCTCTCACTGTGTCTCTCTCTGTCAAATAAATAAATAAAATCCTTTAAAAAAAATAATAAATAAATAAAAAAAGATTTCATACAAAGCAGTATTATTGCAACTTGTCATGATTGATTAAAAAGACTTAAAAAACAATAATAGAAATTCATTTGAAAAGTTCCCAAGCAAAGAGGTAGTCAGGGAAATGGGGGGATGGGGAAGCTTCTGATTGGCTGTCAGACATCTCTTCTATCCCATGAAGCGTATAGAGCTTCTCTGTGTGGGACAGAACATACTCGCGTGTATATCCACCCACAGGTATATCAGGGCACAATGAGGATGTAAACATCTGTGGTTTTGTCCTTTAATTGAGGGAGTGGCAGCAGGCGTGGTGGGACATTAGAAAATTGTGGCAAGGGACAGAAACCTTAATGGTTTTGAATTCTTTACAAAGAATGTCCCACTTTGCCCTGGAGAGCGGGCTAAGCAGACTGCACTACCAGATCGACGTGGGATTAAAGAGTCCACAGGGGGGCCTTGGGAACCCCGAAGCAACGCAGGGACGCTGCTCCTTGAAGCAGAGACGTGAGATGGTGAGCCTTTGCCTGTCTCAGAGTCTTGCTGGGATCTCTTTAACATCCCCTGGTCATTCTGTAAATCAAAAGTAGCATGGAAACCACTTCCCAATACCCATTTTATTTCTCCTTTTTTCGTCTATTGCTGAAAAATGCATGAAAACTTTATGAACTATAACATAAGAGGACCTAAAATGATGGTAATTTTGTTCCTCTTCATTCAAGAGGTAGGAGTGAGCCCAGGAAAGGGTAACAGGAGAGGGGGAAGTGGAAGGCCCCATTTATTTCCTTGTAATGGGTCCAGCCTAAGTTGCCTTTTATCCACTTAGGCCCACACCACAAGTTCACTCTGGAAATCTCTTCAGCTTTGCTACGTGCAGATGTAATCGGACCTGCTCTGGGCAGTCCTAATTGCAAACACATTTCTCTCCTTCCGTGGCCATTCCTAAGCAAGCAATGGTCAGAGCCTTGCCAGGGTTTTCTGGCATCTTTTTCCTTCTTTGTTTCCAAATCTGCATTTTTCTATGAGAAAAGATGCACGAGAGATTGTAAACAGGATAATTATATGGCAATATGATTTCTAATGCAGGCTTTCCTTGTGGATTATTTCAAATGTGTAGGGGTTTGTTTTGGTGTGTTTTTTTTCCACTCTGCCTGTGAGTCAGGGAGATAAAATGTTGTTTTGAAAGCACAAGTATATGGATCCACTAGAAACCTCCTACGATGTTGTTTAAAACATTTTTGCGGAAGATTACTGAAAGGAACAGCAAACACGAGTGAGAAGGGAGGGCAGAGGAGGTGCGCAGGTCCCCGGAATTCAGCCCACGTCGCCATGGACACGGGGTCTACACCGTGGGTCCTCTTCTTTCCAGAACAGTGTGGAGAAGGAAGAAAAACTATATGCACAAACAGATGCAAGTTTAGATATGACAAAGTTACAACGTGATCCTGTCTGAGATGACAATGTTTTGGTTGGGGGAGGGGTTGAGTATGATGAGTCTTGGGAAGGACGCGTCCTCCTGTCCTTCCCCTATGTCTTCACTAAACTTTCCGCTGCAGTTCGTCAAGTCAGATGGTTCTGCACCTACAGACGGACGGGGTAGTGTCAAACACTTCAAGCTGGCACACACAGACACAGCACGTTTAGTTATTTTGGCATAGAAAATCATATGATTTGTGGCAGTTTAAGCTAAGGGGCACTTATGACCCCTCCCCTCCCCCCCCCCGGGACCATGCAGGCTGTGTGGCACAAGTCCAGGCTGCACGGGGCATGTGGACTTCTGGTGGAATTGGTGCCCCTGGAGTTCTACCCCAAAGAAAGCCCCAGGACGTACTGTCTGTTTTTCACTGATGATCTGTCTTCTACGCCTCGCACACTGCCTAGCACATATTAGGTGCTCAATAAGTTTTGTTTTGAGCATGTTGATAATCAAAGGACCTCCAAAAAAACAGACTATTGATTCCTTCCTTCAGCGGCTAGGGACACAGGGATAAAGGAAGTACTGTCCTGTTCCGGGAAGCTACAGTTTAATGAGAAAAACACACAAACAAGAGTCGTGTGAACAGAGCACGCAGATCGCACAGAGAGAAATCAGAAAAGTTTTCACATAGAAGAGGATCTTGGCAAAGCAAACTTTGCATTCTCCAGTCCCAAATATCAAAGAAAATAATGCCAACATCTGATCTCTGCCATTTCCTTCATCTTCAGGAAGAGGGAAACTTTGACACATTCAAGAGGATGGATTACTCCAGATATATTAGAATCTATTCTATTTGTGAATACTAGAAACTACCATAATCTCCCTATAATTTCATTCAAATGTAACAGGTTCTCTCTCTTTTTTTTTTTTTCTTTTTTTAAGAAATCTTCCTTCAGATATTGTGGGATAACCTCGTGCTAAAGTGTCAGGTAATCCTAGGCTGATGCTTATTAGTTGAGTGGCCTTAAGAACGTTATTTATTGTATGTCGTGGTCCCTTAACCATAAAATGGGGATAGTATATGTCAAGTGTCCATAAATGCCATCCGCTCTCTTGCTGTCCTGCCCTTGAAGGTACACTTGGCATGTTGAGGTTTTGTAAATAACCTACTTAACCATTAGAATGGTTGGTACCCTTCACATGTAAGCAAATGCAGTGAAGATTCTTAGACGGCTCGTAGTTTGCCTCTTAATCTTCTCAAATGTAAACAAGAGAGGCACTATTTCTTTTTCAAGAGCTTCCTGAGGGAAGCATGGAGTGAGACTAAAAAACTTCAACCTAGAATATCAATGTTTACCGTTCTTCAAATGAGGAGAATCTTAATAATATCCACAACCACATCAACAAGTATTAACTGACAATGTATATTTTTGGAAGCAGCAATATTCTTTAGGCTCTCCACTGATAACATTAGTAAGGCAAATGAAATCTTTCATGGATTATTTTAAAAATTAAATGTATTTAATATGTTTATTTTTTTCATGACTCCTAATTATATCTTCATTTTAAAAAGTTCTTGACTACTATGTGTAATTTCACTCTAGGAGCAATTAAAAATTTTCTGAAGAGTTTCAGGAAAGTATATTTGAGGGAAACACTTGAAAGATGTTCAGCAATCTATTATCCACAGAACTACAGGCAATAAGAAAACTCAGATCAATGGCATTTGAGTTGATTCCCATGACACATTTACAGCAAGTCAGTTGATTTTACTTCAACTTTCTTCCTAGAAAGTTTTTCTCACAGCTGCTAAGTAACAAATTTCATTTCTTAGTCTGCTGGGTATGGTATTAATTATCAACAATATCCCCCCACCCAAAAAAATAATAAAACAGAGTAGGAAGAGAAAGTAGAGCTTTCTGTAATTAGACTCTAGCTAATACATTGGCTAAATAGCTCGGCTATGACTAATTCTACAGTTAATTCTAGATTACCCATCCACAGATAATGCAGGCAATAATTATAGACCATTTATTGTGTGACATCTGCTTTAGTAGGTACTGAAAAACAAAAACAAGTAAGACTATAACCTCCCTGAAGACATTTTTTTTTCACTACTACATCTATCCTCAGCACCTAGGACAGTATCTAGTATGTTGTTGAGTCTCAATAAATGTTTGTTAAGTTGATAGATGAATTAAAGAAATGACAACGTTCCAAGTTGTCACTGTCTAGGTGGGGAAATTGACATGTGGGTCATTAATTCAATATTGTACTGTGCATGGTGGTTTCTTTCTACCCACTCTTCAGGATCTCCAGACTTCCTTTCAGCCACCTTACAAAATCTTTTTTTAATTAGAGAGTGAAATGGGAAAACGTTTAAAGTAAAAGAGGTTTGGTTTTAATTTTCTGTTCCACTACTAGCTGTGTGACTTCAAATTATTTGCCAGTTTTTATGTTTAATCTTTGATTTATCAAATGGAGATAATAGTACTTGTGTGTAGGTCACTCTAGAGAATTAAGTGACATTGTATAAAACCCAGGGTTTGTCGAGGCGCGTGGGTGGCTCAGTCGTTAAGCGTCTGCCTTCGGCTCAGGTCATGATCCCAGGGTCCTGGGATCGAGCCCCGCATCGGGCTCCCTGCTCGGCGGGAAGCCTGCTTCTCCCTCTCCCACTCCCCCTGCTTGTGTTCCTGTTCTCGCTATCTCTCTCTCTCTCTGTCAAATAAATAAATAAAATCTTAAAAAAAAAAAAAAAAAACCCAAGGTTTGTCAAACAGTAATTACTTAAGTAACTGTGAATCCCCCCAGACTGATCCCTCTTTTTCTTCTTCTCTAGTTTTCTCTCCCAGACTGCATTAGCCTGTCCTCAGGGCCACTGTGCCCCCAATCCCTCTAGACCAGAGGTTCCCGACGATGGCTGATTTCAGAATCACTGGGACCAGTGGAATTAGAATCTCCTGAGTGGGTCTGAAAACCCATAGGAAGCTCATTCTCATCCTCTCACTCCAGCTGATTCTGATCAGCTGTTAGGGAGTCACTGTTCTCCATCAATCCGATGTTCCTCAGAGCTGTGATTCTCAAACTGGAGTGTGCACCAGAATCACCTAGATTGTTGGGTCTCACCCCTAAAGTTTCTGATTCAGGAGGTCTAGAGTGGGACCCAGGAACTTGCATTTCTAACAAGTCCCCAGGGAATGCTGATGCTTTTGATTCAGGGACCACATTTTGAGGTCTTGTTTAAAGGTCTTGCTAGTCAAAGTGTGATCTCCTGGCAGCCACATCAGCATCACTGGGGAGCACCGTAAAAATGCAGAATCTCACACTTCACCTCACATTAACATTAAAGTCTGAGAAGCACAGATTTATGGAAGAGCTTCATAAAGGGATCTTTTAAAATGCAGGTTCCTGGGCTCCATACACCCAGATATTCTGATACAGCCCCAGAATCTTCATTTTACTAAGCTCCTCCATGTCACCTGTATTCATGCAATTCTTGAAGCACACCTAGAAAACACTGCCCAAGAGGCTTGTTGCAGCAGCTGATTAGCTGCAAAATCTGTAATTGTGCTCCCTACTGAGTACACAACATTGAGCCTGGACAGCCTTGTTAGTTGTCTTGCTGTAGCAAGGATCCTACCAACCAGGCAATCAAATCCTACTTATTTTTTTCTAGCTATCAGCCAAAAAGATTGTGTATGCTTCCCAGCAATCTAATCATGACCTGCTAGGATAAGATAAGGATTGAAATGGATTCATTTTGAGACAGATGTCAAGTTTGGAGAAGAATGTCTGAAATCATTACTTATACCCATTAGTCAAGACTATTGTGATTTTAAGTAAGAGAAACCCTCTCTATCTAGCATGCAGGCACACGCACCCACCCATACATACACACACACCCCCCCACGCACCCACACACACAATGAAAAGACGAGTTTTCTAGAAAGATAAAAGGTATCTAACAAAATCCAAGGGAAGGGACACCAGGATGGCTCAGCTGGTTAAGTGTTCTACTCTTGGTTTCAGCTCAGGTCATAATCTCAGGGTCATGAGATTGAGTCCCAGGTTGAGCTCCAAGCTCAGAGGAGAGTCTGCTGCAGATTCTCTCCCTCTCCCTCTCCTCTACTTCTCCCCTCAAATAAATAAATAAAATCTTTACAAAATACAAGGGAAGGAAGTACAATTGTGTCTCATCTCTTGATGGTCCAGAATGGAGATCATTCATCTGTGGCAGATTGTATATTCCCAAAATGGCCATAACAATATTTTATAGCCTACATGCTTTTCCTGAACTTTGCCACTCCTACACCAAGAGTTAGAGTTTATGGCCCCTTCTCTTGAAACTGTGCAGGTCTTTGTGACTACCTCCTCTAATAGAGGACCATGATGGAAGGGTAATAGATGACTTGTGAAGCAAAACTGTGTCGTAAAAGGTGATATGTCTTCTACCTGACTCTCTCTCTTAGAATGTGCCCCTAAGCCACAGCGTCAGAAGTCCAGCTGTCCAGAAGCTGCCATGTGGGAGAGACCACTTGGAAAGACCACGTGGAGATAGAAAGAAATGCCCCAAAAGCCCCATGTGTTCCAGTTCCTTACCCAGCTATTTGAGTCTTCCTAGTCCAGAAACAAAATATGTGAGTAAGGAAGCCCTCAAGTTGTTCCCAAGGATATTATCCGACTGTAGCCACATGAAGGACTCCAAAGAGAACCACCCAGTTAAATCCAGAACCATGAGAGATATTAATAATTGATTGTTGTTTTACACCCCTGTCCAGCAATAGTAACTGAACTAATCTCTCTGTTTGTCTAGAGCATTGTGATTTTGCCCCTCTGTTTCTCTCTGCACATCTGCTTTCTGTCTACAGACCAGGCTCTTGCATTTGTTCATGTACATAGAACAATATGGCTGTTCAGCCAGACTATAAGCCCTACAGAAGTATTTCTTAAGCTTTAATGTACACAGGAATCACCTGGAAATTTTGTTGTAAGATAGATTCGAATTCAGTAGTTCTATGGTGGTACCTGAGAGTTTGTATTTCTTTTTTATTTACTTTGTTTTAATTTATTTTTTAATGGTTCCATGCCCCATGTGGGACTTGAACTCATGACCCTGAGATCAAGGGTCACATGCTCTACTGACCAAGCTAACCAGGCGCCCTGAGAGTTTGTGTTTCTAAAAAGCTCCCAGGTGATGGATGTTGCTGCGGCTATGGACCACTAGACTAAACTTTACCATTTGCTCATTCTCTTGCTTGTGCTCTCTCTCTCTCTCTCTCATTATCTTGAATAACTTAAAAACAAGTTGTAGACATCATGATAGTTTACCACTAGGTCCTTCAATGTAACTCTTCTAAGAAAAAGAGCATTCTTCCATATGATCAGATACTATTATATATGACAGACACTTAATTTATATTAAAAAAAGGCCTCATCTAAAATATAGCCCATATTTAAATTTCCTCATTTGTCTCAAAAAATATCTTTCAAAGCAGTTTTTTTTTTCCATTTTGATCTAAGATTCAATCAAGGATTATGCATCTTTGTTACCCTATACTCTAAAATAGTTGCTTTATCTTTTCTTGAAATGTCTTTTATGAGATTGATATTCTTGAAGAGTGCAGGCTAGTTGTCTAATAAAATGTCCCATAATCTGGATTTGATTGCTTCTTCATGAATAGATTCAAGTTATCCTTTTTAATGTACCAGTTATATACTTCACATTGGAACACATCAGGTGTCTCATGATATCACTTTGCCCCTTTTTTGGTGATGTGAGGTTGGATCACTTAGTTATGGTGTTGTCTCTTGCATTCCTTTTTCAGGTGCAAAGACATTTTTTCAAGAGCGGTCCCAGCTGGCCTGGGTGACTCAGTCAGTTACGCGGTTAAGCATCTGACTCTTGATCTCAGCTCAGGTCTTGATCTCAGCATCCTGAGTTCAAGCCCCACATTGGGCTCCACCCTGGGTGTGGAGCCTATTTAAAAGAAAGAGAGGGAGAGACGGCCCCAGCTGACTTCCCCTCTCATCTCATTGACCAGAACAGGTCACATGGTCACCACTAACCCACTCATTGACAATCGAGAAAGGTGCCCTGTCACTGCATAAACCAAACATGATTCCATCCCTGGAGATGAGGAACAGTGCAGCCTCCCTGGAAGTGGAGGTCTGTCAAACTGTGGGAGAGGGGAACTATTGGCCTGAATGGAAGAGTGGCAGGCGGATAGACAACCTAGAGTGTTTGCTGCACTTACCTAATATTACAGAGCTAGTTAGAAGAAAAACTGCTCTCTGATTCTTATTCCAACATAGCATGCTGCCTCCTCAAGAGATTAAGGATTTATTGCTTATAAAATACTTTATAGGCCTCCTGTGAGAAATCCAATATTTATTTGCCCTGTAAGATAAAAACAGAAATTTATTTTTTCTTATTTTCTTTCAAGCTTTTCTCAGTTCATGATTCTTCACAGTGTGATAATGATATAGCCATATATGTCCTCTGAAAACGAAAACAAACACTTTTTTTCCTTACAAAATAGGCCAATAAGTTGCACACAGAATAGGCTCATGAAATGTAAATAGTGTAATTTAAAAACATTTTCCACTCTGTGATTCTTTCAAAAAGTTCTAGAGATAGAAATAAAAAGGAGTTATAATTCTATCAGGACAAGAAGCCAAAATTATGGATGCTTTTACAAAGTTTATCAAGACTATTAATAATGGTCATCCAAACCTTTGGCATCTGCAGAATTAGGTGGGATATGTGTAAAATGTAGTTTTCTTTTTTTTTTTATTAACATATAATGTGTGATTTGTTTCAGGGGTACAGGTCTGTGATTCATCAGTCTTACACAATTCACAGTGCTCACCATAGCACATACCCTCCCTAATGTCCATCACCCAGCCACCTCATCCCTCCCACCCCCCTCCACTCTAGCAACCCTCAGTTTGTTTCCTGAGATTAAGAGTTTCTTATGGTTTGTCTCCCTCTCTGGTTTCGTCTTGTTTCATTTTTCCCTTCCTTCCCCTATGATACTCTGTCTTGTTTCTCAAATTCCTCATATCAGTGAGATCATATGATACTCGTCTTTCTCTGATTGACTTATTTTGCTTAGCATAACACCCTCTAGTTCCATCCACGTCATTGCAAATGGCAAGATTTCATTTTTTTGATGACTGCATAATATTCCATTGTATATATATACCACATCTTCTTTATCCATTCATCTTTTGATGGACATCTAGGCTCTTTCTATAGTTTGGCTATTGTGGACATTGCCGCTATAAACATTGGGGTACACGTGCCCCTTAGGATCACTACTAAAATGTAGTTTTCTTATGAGAATTCTGGCACTTTGAAACCTTGTTCCAGCTGGAAACTAGATATGAAAAACATTAAGTTGATTCTGAGTCCCAGAAAAGATTTGGTGTAATTCTGAAAATCAAATGTAGTGTCTTGGGCTGGATACAAGGGCCATTGGTTGGGTCAACCAAGTGATACTTTCCTCTCAGCTACAGTAATCTTTTGTTCTGTGCCGTCAGAAGTAGGAGAGGTAACTTACATCCTGTGATTTGAAGGGTTCAAAGTCAGCTCTTTTACTAGTTTATACAGTGACTTTAAGTTTTACCATAGGGATCTTAAAGTCATTCTTTATCCCACTTCCGGCAAGGATGTCTTCCCCTACCAGCCCCATTCTCACTAGGCCAAAGCTATTTCCCCTCTTTGTACTTATATAAGGGGCCTCAGAAGTTGACTCTTCATGGGCCTAAGACATAATTCCTCCCACACCTCTCTCTCAAGCATCAGTCAACACTTCAGCAGTAGAACTTTAGGTTCCATTTAAACCTAAGGACACAGAAGCCCAGATGGCCATATGGAGAATGGACTGTAGGTGGAGAAAGGGGTGCAGATGTGTAGGGAGATGAAAAAGGAGAGAATACTGAAGTTAATCTTTACCTGCTTCACAATTTGCCCAAACTGAGCTACCGTTTTTTAGAGCTCACCACTCTTTCTGTTTTCTACAACCACTGACCTCAACCTTTACCAGTTTTTTCTTCTGTGCTGTAATCTTGACTCCTGGAGAATGGCACTTGTGATTTGTATAACCTTGTTTTACCCCGCAACAAAAAACAGGAGATGGCCAAATACCACAGAGAACTGTGGGGTTATTTTTGTATGGGCACCAAACAAGATTTCTACATAGATTTGTCATCTCTCCCATACAATGAGTGAGTTTTAAAAATGTAGAGAGATTTCTCAGAACTATTATTCCAGCTATTTTGTTCTTTGGCATTTACCCACATACCCCATGAGAGGTAAATATGAAAAAACAATATTTGCCCATGTAACTATAGTTACAGGCCACAGACAGCCAAGGATACAGAAATTTAAAGATGAACGTAATATGCAACTTTGCCCCAATTCTGTCTCCCTAGATAAACTCTGCTCACCACTTAAATCTAAGTGTTCCCTAGTCCTAGATAATTGACAAGCAGTGGGAGAAGGTAAAATCAAGTAGAAATTGAACACTGAATAGAAAAGGACCTCCTTTCCAAAAACAAAAATTCCATTTTATTGTGGAATGATGAAAATACCCTATTCTTTTGTTTAGATAAATTTCAACAGTATTTATGCTGATTTCCCCACCAGGAGAAAAAGAGACTATTCCTTTGAAAAGCCATTGGCAGAAAAACACTCAAGTTCAACTTGGTTTCATCCTGAAGGTTTGAAGTAAAATAATTCTTTGTAAGGATTTATAAATAAGACATTCATTAATGAAGTTTCACAATATCACTTTGAAGTGAATACTACTAAATTCATTTAACTAGTGCTGAGACTCCAGCAGAGAAATTGAGCAATTAGACTTGTTCAGTAGAGCATTTAAAAGCCTAGAGAACGAATCCAGGAATTCCCAGTGCCTCAGTCTCCATGTTGAAGTACCCTCAGGTATGGAATCAGATACGCAACATATACAGGGAAGGGAATTCTGTGACCCAGATAGAACCAGAAGTATAACCTAGACGACTACTTAGGATATCACTATTCCCCATCTGGAACAGATGTCCCATACATGTCACATGTGGAAGAAGAGGCTTCTGGGAAGTGCATGAGTGCTTTCACAGAACTGAACATCTGCCCTGACCTCTTCTCCAGTTCCGAGGCAACCTCAACACCTGACTCCCCCACCCACAAGTCAGTACTGCTATTGAACATTTCTGATGCGAATGGCCTGAAAGCACCTTGGATATCAAAGTCTTCTCCCCCAGGGTCAGCCTAATGATCTAGCTTTGATGTAATTCTGTCTGCCTCTGATTCCTCTCTTTCCATAGTCCACCAACATTCAAACATGTCAGCTTACTGTTCGTCCCCAAATCTAGCCCATTTTTGTTGACACGTCCCTTTTAAATCTTATTCAGGACGTAATTACAGTACTTTGTAATCTACTTCTTCAACACTCCTTTCCTTCCTGTCTGTCCTTCTGTCTATTGCAAAGATTTCTGTTGTTGGGACAGGAAGAACCCCTTTACTGCCTACCTATCACCCTCGGGTCCAAGTCACCTTTTTCCTTAAGTTGCAGGGTCTGCTCCCCTGATGTCTACTATCCATTGTCTGGTCTTTTACTCAGGCAAGCAAAGCTTCCCCAGAGGTCCGGTGACACAAGCATCTTTCTTTGCCTTTATGTCTGCTACAATCACACCTCCCTCTAATTTCTTTTCATGCTTTCAGGATCACTTCATCTACTAAACTTAAACTGACCCTGATGCCCCATTTCTTGTCCATGCTTTCCTTGTGCAATTACCCACATTAATTCAGTAAATATTTACTGATAATGTCCTATGTACGGAGCACCGTACATAGCAAAGAAGATACAAAGGTAATTGAGATATGCATCCTGAACTTGAGAACCTGATCATCTGTAGAGAAGTAAGATGCAGAGGGATAGCATAAATCATTCTAATACACAGAGAATTCTAAATGATACTAAAATGATACTGATAAGGTGATATGGTCATTCAAAATCAGGAAAAATTACTTCCAAGAAAGAGGAACATGAGCAAAAGCAGGAAGATTTCATGGAAGAAGTACCTTCTTAGTGTAGCCTGTAGACAGATATTTTGGACGTAGAAAGGTTTTCAGGTGTTAAAACTGTACCAGCAAAGGCATGGAGTGGGGAGGAAACCGAGATTAACAGACAGGACAAAGTTTGGGCTGGCTAGAATGTGGAGGGAAAAAAGGATGTTTGGAGAAATAAATATGGACCCAGGCGCACAGCATTGGGAATGATATGCTAAGGTGTCCAAACTGTTGTTTTGAAGCCATTGAAAGCTTGTGATGAGGAGTGAGATGATCTGAGCTGGCCTCTGGAAGATTAAGCTGGCATTGGCACAGGTAAAAACAAGAAGCAAGGAATTTTAGGAAACCATTACAACCAACTCAAGGGGAAAAAAAAAAGAAAGAATCGAGAGCCTGAACTACAGTAATGACAGTGGGAAGGAGAAGGAAGAAACGTATCTAAGAAAGAGTCCAAACGTAGAATCAACAGAGATTGGCTGGATTAGAGGGGGAGAAAGTGACTCCAAGTTTTCCTAATAATGTTGGTACAAAGAGGCACTAGACAGACAGCCACTTTTTTTATTCCATCCACAAATGCTTATTAAGCTCTTTCTGTGTGACCAGAGCTAGGCAAGAAATTGGAGATACAGTAGCAAATGAAAATGAATAGTCTCCTGCCATGAAGGAGCTGTCAATCCAAAAGAGCTAGATACAGGGGAAGAGTGTTGGAGATGCTGTGAAAGGAGCTCGCTTAGAATCCAGACGGGCTGGTTAGTCACTGTTGGCTGGAAAGGTTCTCAGAGACCAGGTTGTGTGAGAGTCAGCTGCACATGACCATATGCGCAACTGCAGAGAAGCCCGCCTCCTCTGAGAACATTCCTTTCCAGCTCCTTGGGTGCCTGCGTCTCAGCTTTGATTGAAATGAAAACAAAGAGTACACTGAATTCTTTCTCTCATTGTTCATTGTTAACCAAAAACTGTCATTTCCATCGCACTTGTATTAGGTAATAGTATCAGGTGATGTTGCATGTGGTGGGGAAGGGAGAGGACTGGCAGCCCGATCAGTGCAAAGAGCTCTAAATTCAGAGTCAGCAAACCAGACTTGTTTTCTGGCTCTCCCGCTGACCAATGGGATGAACTTTACGAGGTATAAAAATTTCTCTTGGCCTCAGTTTTCTTATTCACAAAATGGTGATTTCAAAAAAAAAAAAAATCTGCTTTACTTACATCACGTTGTGTTGTAAAGAGCAAAAAATAAATATAAAAGCAATTTGCAAAACTTAAAATATTATTAGTTATCAACTGTTACTAAATATATTTCTTTTAGTCCCGATTCCTCCAGAGAGCAAATGACACACTCACGTTAGATTAAAGGAGAGTTTACCAAAAGACTGCTTACAAAGTACAAGCAGGGTTCTGGGGCAGGTAACATCAGAGGAACAGTTCCCACGTGTGGGACTAAAGGGATAAGAGGCATGAGTCATTGCAGGGATTGGGAAAGAAAAAGTGCTATCAGTTGGAGAAGGCCATCTGCAGGCAGCAGAGCAAAGAGGAAGCCCAGGTAATAAATACCTCAATCATGCTCTTCCTTCCCTCTAATCAACTTCCAGGGTCCCTTTGTCAGAGCCAACCAGAAGACAGCAAGAGAGAGATCAGAGCTGAGGTAGTCTGTCTAGGTCAGACTCTGGGGTCAGCGAGTTGAGTGGAGAAGGTATCTGACCCAACCTCAGTAATCATCTATTAGTCATCTTCCATGAATGTGAGGATCACCGGTGGAAGCTTGTTAGAAACGAAAGTACAATGTGATGTTTTCCTGAGCAGCCCACATGTTCTCACATATGTGGTCAACAGACACATTTTGAGAACACTGAAGTAGATAGGTTAATTTCTAGATAGGTTAATAAATGATTTCTAGGAGCTTAATCAAGTTCTCTTCCCTTTGTCATGGGGGGGATCTTAGGAGTAAGGTCAGATTAACCCACCAAGAAAGAAGACATTTGCTCCTCTTCCCACGTGCCTCGTATGTCTTAGAGACTGGTGTGTGTACCATGGGCCTTCCTAATTTGCTAGGACTCACCACCTGGCCCAGCTCCAAAGGACTCTAATACCTTCCTTTGCTTCTAGTAGGACCCAAATCAGCCCAGGAGAGAGTCTGGTCACAATTCTATGTCCTCGTGTGTTTGTTTAAACCAATTATACAGAATGTCACTCCCACAGGGAAGAGTTTTTAATTTTTGACAGTATCCTATTGCCCTGGAAATCACTGCTTTTTCTCTGTCTTTGTATCCCCACTACCAACACAATGAGTAGATGATAAGTGCTCTGTAAACATCAAGGGCCACCATTTCATGACTAGACAGAAAGGAAAAATGAATGCAGTTTAAATTTATGTTGGAAAGTCTATTATGTGTTTCTTTTAAAAAGCAAAAAAATATATATATATTTTAAAAATTTTTCTTTGGAACTTTCATTTAAAACCAAATCCATGGGACGCCTGGGTGGCTCAGTCGGTTAAGTGTCTGCCTTGGGCTCAGGTCATGATCCCAGGGTCTTGGGATCGAGCTCCACATCAGGCTCCCTGCTTGGTGGGAAGCCTGCTTCTCCCTCTCCCACTCTCCCTGCTTGTGTTCCCTCTCTCGCTGTCTCTCTCTCAAATAAATAAATAAAATCTTAAAAATAAATTAAAAATAAAAATAAAACCAAATCCAACAAAAGTTCAAACAAATCTTTAAGACTATATGCAATTGCAATGTTCCTCAAGGGAATTAGTGGCTCCTCTCAGGCTCTCACCTACTGTTTTGCTCTTCTGTGTGATTGTTATTCAAAGTAACTGAAATTTTTTTAGAAAGTATAAACTTGTTGCAAATGGCAAGATCTCATCCTTTTTTATGGTTAAGTAATATTCCATTTTATATATCTACATCTATATTTCGCATCTTCTTTATCCATTCATCTATCAATGGACACTAGGCTGCTTCCATATCTTGTCTATTATAAAAATGTTTTTGTTTTCCATGAGTAATTATATGGGGACAGATAGTAACTACACTTATGGTGAGCATAGCATAACACTTAATCATTATATGGTACACCTAAAACTAATGTAACACTGTGTGTCAACTACACTCAAAAAAAAAAAAAGAAGAAATGATAAAATGGTGAAGATAATGCCACAGGAGAAATGCAGGCTTCTCTTTTTTAAGAGTCTTTCAATGTTTTTTTTCATGTATCCGTTTCCATACATGTGTAAATTAAAAAAAAACAAATCTCAGCAACTAGATTACACAGCTTCAGCCTAAAAGTGAATTTATTTCTTTTCAGTACACACTGCCCGTGCAACACCTGTTCCCTGCAGAAGATATTAAGCATTTTGGGCACACCTACATATATTCTTGGGGCAGGAATCACAGCTGTTTGTAATTTAACTGTAACTCTAATCCCGAGTGTGAAAAAGAACTAAGAGAGTTATGAGACATTAAAATAAGGAATCATGCAGCTGATCCTTTCTTGGTAAGGCCTCAAAAGTGCAAAATAAAGAAAAAGGTACTTATTCAATAATTTATAAAAGTATTGAGCACAATTTTATTATTTTCTGAATATTAATGTTTTCAAGATTTCCTTCTGTAGAATGAAACAGGCTATCACCACAGGAGATCTTTTCCCACTTTTATACCAATCCTAAAGAGAGACAATAATTAGTTTCTAAACTTTTAAATGCACTCATTTAGTTTGACCTTCTAGCCAGTGAAAGTGAGTTCTTTGTTACTGCTCATCCCAAGGAATTCCAAATAAGGGAGGCTCCAGGTCTGATGAATTCAGAAGTTCAGTCACATTCCTGAAGACCCAGGTTCTGTCCATGTTTTTACTCGTTCATCTAAATTTTCATACTGACAAGAAGACAGTGTATCAGTCAGGATTCTCTGAGAAAAAGAACAAAAAAGATACCTGTCTATCTAACTGTTCTTTGACCAATCTATCTATTGATCAGTCTATTTATCTATTGACTTATCTAGAAAGATTTCAAGTAATTGGCTTATGCAGTTGTGGGTGTGGAAGCTGCCAAGTCTGAAATCTGTGGGAAATGAAAACAGGCAGGAAACTCTTGGGCAGGAGCTGATGTTGCAGGCTTGAGACAGAATTTCTTCTTCCTCAGAGAAAGAGTTTTGCTCTTAAGACCTTTTGACTGATTGGAAGCCCACCTAGATTATCAAATACACCCTCCACTACCTAAAGTCAGCTGATTGTAGATGGTAACCATGTCTACAAAATACCTTCACAGCAACACCTAAATTAGTGTTTAATTGAATAACTGGGTAATCTAGCCTAGCCAGTTGACACACAAAACTATCACAGGCAGTTTCTTCCTTGTGCAACTCTTATAAGCAAAGGAGCTTTTCCCTGAAACACCTCAACATACTTCCTCTCAATCTCCATTGGCCAGTGCTGGCATTCACACTCTTCATGAAATCTGTCCCTTGCAAGGAGTATGAAATCAAGACTGGTTTAAACCAGTTGGGTTTTAACTGAGCCATATGGACCCAGAGTAGATGCCAACACTCAATTTGGGCTGTGCCACATGGAAGAAGGGAAAAGTTATCGTTGGGTAGGCAAAGAGAGTATCTGGAACATAGTAGGAGCTCAATACAAATTTGAATGAGGGAATAAGCCAATGAGTGAATAGTGATGCATGCTGAGGATAATGAGTATTGGTGACTTTCTCCAAGTACACATTCTGGGCAAGACACGACTTCATCAGATAAACAGTGTATATACTGTATGCATGATATATGCCTCTTGTTTACATGATATCACATTCAAATCTTTGCCACACACTGCTAGGCACTGTTGCTCATAAAGACTAAGTGAATGCTGATTGTGCTCAAAGGGATGAACTGGAAAAGAAAGGAAGAAAAACACCATTCTAAGTTTACAATCTAATTTAGTACAAAGTGCAAAAGCTTTCACGTTGCTGTACTTAAACTCCTAAGATCTAGAACACACACCAACATACTGTTTTTTGATAAATAAGATTACAATTTAGAGAAATCTCCTAGGAAAGCAGAGAGCCTCACCTGGGGACTATGAATTTTTCCAGGGAGTCCCAAGTTGTATTCCAAAAAAAATTTTGCTTTTCTTGTTGCACTTATTTCAGAGTTCTTTATGTTTAACTATCTTGTTAAACTTTGACCAAGAGTCTGAGTTTGTATGACATGTGATATAGGAACAAGATGGAGATAAGTTCAGAATCAATGGAACCCATCGCAAGCACACAGACACACACACACAAAAACACCACCACACCCGCCTTTACTGTTTTCTCACCACCTTAATAATTAGGGACTTTGTTATGTTCCTTCCATATTAATTTTTCAGGGAAAATACTCAGCTGGTCAACAAGAAATTATTCTTTTTCAGTTGTCAGACTAAAATTCAAATTTATTAAAAATATTATCAGAAACTTGTGAGGAGGGGTGTCTGGGTGGCTCGGTCATTAAGCGTCTGCCTTCGGCTCAGGTCATGATCCCAGGGTCCTGGGATCAAGCCCTGTATCGGGCTCCCTGCTCCGCGGGAAGCCTGCTTCTCCCTCTCCCACTCCCCCTGCTTGTGTTCCCTCTCTCGCTGTGTCTCTGTCAAATAAATAAATAAAACCTTTTTTAAAAAAAAGAAAAGAAAAGAAACTTGTGAGGAACTCCTGTGAATAAGAGGAAGTCTGTGACTAATGTCTCCTTCTTAAGCACTTTGAAAACCACTTCCCCTTCATCCCTCTTCTTTCCGTGTAGATCCTGGCCAACTTGCTCCTGCATATTAGTCTTGTAACCCTGGACAGTCCTTTACTCTTCCTAAAATTTAGTTGGTTTCTTTCCATGCAAAATAGGAAGAACAATAGTTTTCCAAAATGCCTCAGAAGTTTTAGATCTCTGTTTCCAATGTTGGCTTTTTTCCCACTAAAATGTGATATTCTGGAGGGCAGGAACTATGCCATTTTCACCTTTATCCTTAGGTACTCAAAAAATGTTGTCAGGTTGAAGTAACGAAATATCCATCAATTAATACTTGTACCCCAAGTATTTTTAAAGCATTTCTCTCCACCAACCTATTTTCTGATTATTCACTTGAGCTCTCTCTATAGAATCACTTTTGTATTGTCCTCCATAATTGTTCTTCCCAAGGGAAGTGTGTTGAGTGGGAAACTCTTGAGAAGACTGGTTTGGGACCTTGCTTTTAGTCACCAAGTGTTACTTTTAGCTAAGATTGGTTTAGGCATGGGCAAGACTGCTAGATGAGGCTTGTGCAATGTAGGAAGTTGCTAACAAATACATATGATCATTATATTCGATATGTATTGACAGTGAATCATCACACATGGCCTATCATGATATGGTGGTTATCTAGAAGTTTGAATAAGAAGTTGAATATTTTTATTGGAAGACTAAAATTCCCTTGGGAAAACAGCAAGATATTTACTTTGTGTAGGTCAATCGAATGTGGGACAAGCAGTGGTAATTGAATGAAACTTTTATGCACAAATATTTCCATGACACCAAAACAAAGTAGACAGGAAAAGTGGTAGGTGTGTATTTTTTTTTTTTTTTAATGTGTGGTTCTAAAAAAATAACTCCCCTTTGATTAGTCAAAAGGCTTTGTGGAAGTGCTTAAATTATCAAAGGCCATTTAATGAGATTGAGAGAGAGTCTGATGACCCGGAAGTAGAACTAGGGCTGAGAAAGGCAATCCAGGACCAGAAAAGGGATGTGACAGGGGTGAGAGGTGTCAGAGTGGGGTCACAGAAGATAAGAGGAACGGGTGTGTAAGGAGGGATATAAGCAGCCCAGGTTCAACATTGGGATACCTAAGGAAGGAGAACAGGGTCATTAGTGCTGCCATCTTGAACTTACTTCTCAGACTTTTGAGCACATGGAGGGCATTAATATCCTTGATTTAATTTCCTGTTAGAGACCAAAAGGAATAGAGTGTTAAAATGCAATCATTATGTCCTTTTTGGTGGGTGTGCTCTAGAAGTACAGAAGACAAGATGGAGGCCCTAATGCCACAAGAACTGGTCTTTGAGACTTTTGGAAACCATTGAGATCTCCTTGTCAGTTTCCAAATCTGAAGTGAGAAACTTTCCAAAAATGCAATGCTAAAGGGACAGGGAGTATATTTTAACTTGCTAGCCTGCAAGGAAACAGAAAACATCTTTCTAGTAGTGTGTTGTCTATACAGAGAATGTTAAACTACTTGGTTTACCTAAAAATTGAGAAGAGGGATTCATAATTGTATGGTGGGCAGTGGGCCCTGAAGCGGGGAGGAGATGACATCTGGTGTGGTACCTCACTGTTCCACCCACCCGGGAGATGAGTAGGAAGAGTGAAAACCAACCTCCCTTGCTTTGAGTTTGACTTCTAGATTACAGTCACAGAAAATGCAGATGGCCCTTGGCCAATTGTTGTTTGGACTCAATGGGATTAGAAATGTACATGCAAACCTAGTACCAGAGTACACTTCGACATCTGTAAAGTCAACCTGTTTTTTTCCTAGATTCCACGGGATTTGGAGTTCTGGTTTCTACCTTCAGGTTTCCATCTGTGGTATGACATAATCTCCAAAGATATTGCTAAGAAAGTTTTGCCCCTTAAAACAAAGCCCAAATATGTCATTCTAGGCATGATGTAATACTCTCCTATTAGAAGTACTTGAGATAATATATGTGAGCGTGTTCCATAAACTGTAAAGCGCTGTCTATATATAAGTCCTGTGGCGATTGCATGGTTAAACTAAGCCTTGCAATGAAAAAAGAATTGTGACTGAATTGCAATTCTGAGTGTCTGGTGCCCACTTTCAATTAGGTTTACAATTTCATCAATTTGCTATTTAATTGTTTTAAGCCGTCCAAGTGCCAGGCAATATTCTTGTACTCTTTCTTCAATATGGCATTAGCACAAACACTTGAACAAGTTTAACATAAAAGTTGACACAGACAGAAGTAGTATTTTTGTTTTGAGGGCATTAAAATAGCAGATATTTGGGGAAATGCTTTTAACAGGTTTTAGTATCTGGCTAAGTCCATGGCTCTCCCCAGCTGTCCCCCTCATTTGTCACCCTCAGCTTCCTCCCACATCTCCAAGGAGCCTTAGAGAAACACTCCTCACTGATGTCAGTCACTCCAGCAGCCTCCAGGCATGGCCAAGGCCTTTAGAAGTCTAGAGAGGCCCAGGGTCACTTTATTTTTAGACTCTTACTGACTTAAAAAATTAAGAAATACCTTAATAGGTTTAACAAAATTATGGCATTTTTTTTATGTTTACACTTAAATGAATTCCCTTAAAACACATAAATAGATACATCAACAACTTAAGTTGATGCATTTAAGTTTGATCCACTGGGCATGAAGATGAATAAGACACAATACTCCTCCTCAAGGAATTCTCAGTCCAGCAAACTGTGAAGTGTTATATGATAAATAATCGCATAGAAGTGTTGCTAAGGTCATGTAACCAGAAAGTCCTTAATGAATATGCTTTTCTCGTAGAGAATGTCAAAACTCTGATATTCTCTCTGTGTGTGGAAACCTCAATAAGGGGCAGTCCTGATCCCTTCCCAGTCCTGAGCTCACCGGTCTGGCTGCTCGCCCTCCCTGGGTGCCCGCGGCCGGCACATTGGCCCATCGAGGTTGCCAGGCTTCCGGGCACTGCAACAGCCCTACCCTGGTTCTTTCGCTGCGGCTCTCAAGGAGACGGAGAGTGTTACCACTCCACAACCAGGAAAGTCCCATTTTCTCCTGGCCCGTAGGCAGGGCTGAAGCTTTTTTCAAATTGGCTCTTTCACTTGGAAAGCTCTTTTCATGTTCAAAACACCAGCGAGTACAAACTGTTGCTAAATTAGGTAAACTATAGAGCAATCTGTCTGACTAGAAAAAAAGTCGGTATTGCTCTTTTGTTCCAGTCTGCACAGATCACGCTCAACATCCTAATGGTAGTGGAGCACATTACTGTCTAGGAGAGAGAGAGATGGAGAGAAAGAGAGAAGCTACAGTCACAAGAAAAACTCCATTTTGAGAAGACACTTCCTCTACACAAGTCCCAGTTCCTGCTTGCACGTTGTAATGTCTCGACATACCTGCAGATGCTTTGACCTAATGAGGCTCCTCCCCATCCCATGATTCATGCCACATGCCCTATTTATCTCCTGTCTTACCAGCAACTCAGAGCAATTGGGAGACTCAGAGATTAAATTCTGAAAGACAAGCCTCATCATAATGGAAAATCCAATTAACTTTAGTTATAGGAGCTGCCTTCCAGCAACAGCACTGTAATTTTGCCTTCTATGAAAATGGTTTAGCTGTTCATTAGGTAGCATGTCAAAAATTAAACAATGCCAATTATTTTCCTTGTCTTGAAATCTAGCATTATCTGGGGAATTAGAAGACTGACTGCAGACATCCATTTTAACTAGACATAATTCCTGGCATCTTTGTTTTTCACTGTGCTATCTTTTCTTGAATGTCCTGGTGTGAGGGAAAATAATTATCTCTGGGGAATCCAGACTGAATTCCTGTTCAATGGTTTGTAGATTATGAAATGATGATGTTGATAGTGTTGATGTCATTTTTAGCTTTCCTAAGTGAAAACTGATATTAAAGAGTGATATTATCATGCTTATGCTCTCAGCTGCTTTGTGAGAGAAGTAAGAAAGCGATTGTTATCCCTGCTTACAGGGAGATAAACTAGAAGACACATGACTTGCTGAAAGTTTCCTATGTGATTATTGGTAGAGCTGGAAACAAAAGTCAGGTCTTGACACAAAGCTCAGCATTCAGCTACCAGACTATGCTTTCTCACTTGGGCAAAGCTGACAAACGCTAAGTTTCTATTGCATGCCTTGTTTTTATTACTTTTTGCACATTTGACTTACTCACAGTCAAAAAAAAAAAAAAAAATCCATTTTTTACCACGAAATTCTGAAGGATAGAAAGTTGGTAAAGAAATGACCCCTGCCTCTAGGGGGTTAAAACAGTAACGCAAATACAGAGCAGAGACGTGATCACTAGCATATTAGACATACAAGAAAATTAGAGTCTTTTTGAAAATGGGTAAAATCTAAGTGTAGATGTGTGTATACATACTTACAAGTGCAAGAGTGGCATGGAAGTGAAAGGACATCTCATTTGGTTGGGGGTAAAGGAAAACCAGAGGAAGCAAATGAGGAAGGAAAGGAGAAGGGTTGGGCTGCACTCCCCTCCCCTGTGCTTTCTCTTGGTTTAGCCAGCATCCCCTTCCCCGGGCAATTTCTCCAACTTAATGGTGTGCATCAGACTTACTCAGGGAATTTCTTAAAAATGCAGATTCATGGGCTCCGCCCCGGATATCCAGATTCCACGGATCTGCCGGGGGTTCCTGCAATCCACATTTTCCCCCAACCCTCCTGTGGCTGTGAACCAAGCTTTGGACCAGAGCTGGGAAACAATGCTGTAAGATTGTGCCACTTGCCTGTTTTAAGAAAGGAGAGCACTGACTTGGAAGATAGGGATGATGTAGGAGTCCACAAAAGGTGGTCCTTGCAATCCCTGCCTTATACGTGGAAGAGGAGGACTGAAGGAAGAAAGAAAAAGAGAGTACTACGCAATTCACTAACACAGCCTTCTTACAGCTCAAGTGCACTTGGGCACAGCCCCATCTGCTTGCATCAGAGAAATCTGACTCCTGACAGAATTACCCCTTCCTCTGTCCATCTCCTGCATTTCCTCTGACCCTCATATTGTGCTCCATCTGGGGCACGGGCTGCTCTCATTTTCCACTTATGAATAATTTGGGGCTATATTTAGGCAACTCTGGTCATTAGGTACCCATATTTCTGTATACAGCCTATAATGTTTTATTTTTTTAGAATTCTAGAAATTCGTGAGCAAGAAAGCTCTTAATATTAGGTCACTTAGTCAATTACCTCCTTTCCTGCCTAATGCAAGATTATTCCCACTGGTCCTGTTTCCAGTGCTCTGTTGCCTATTTTTAAATGTACTAGCTGATGGTGATTCTGCCGCTCCCCTCAAGAGACCATGATCCTGGCTTACCATTCTCAGTGTCAGGGGGCTTCCCTGGTAATTAGCTCCAACTTGCTATTTCTTCCCCTTCCCATTATCCTCGGTTATCAATTCCCTTGTAACAACATTATTTCTCTCACATGCATTATATATTTTTAGATAGTTTCCACAGTTCCACAAGCCCCTGTTAAAAAGAGTTGGGCTAGTTGGTACCAGCCCATGTCTTAATCAGTCTCACTGTGGAGAATGAAAATGGAGCGAAAGGGAACGGTCCCTGGGCTCCGCGGTGGGCAGCCGTGTGGTGGGCAGCCAGGTACCACACTGTCTTGTGTGGGTGGCTCCATGCTCGTCCACAGTGGTTTTATCAGTCTAAGGCCACCCTCCTCCACAAAGCAGTATCTCTTGAAGCATAATGTGTCTAGGTCATATGAAGGTGTACATGAAAGGGCCGTCTCATCATCTGAAAAATGGGGATGAGACTGCCTACTTCATTAGAATTCTAGGAATGTTAAATGATACCAGGTATGCAACTAATTTAGCAAAAGCTCTCTAGTATGCAATGAAACCGAATAAAATCCTGAGATATATCTGTGTGCTCAAATGAATATACATTTGGAAGTCAAATAAACCTCATTCCATTTTTAGCTTTGTCACTTGCTGGTTGTATGACTTCATCAACACTTATGTGCAATTATTTATTATATAATATTTTACATTTGGCTGGACCGAAGATTCCTTGAGGGGACGTATTGTGCCTTATTCATCTTTATGCCCAGTGCACCCAACTTAAATGCATCAACTTACGTTGTTTGACCTCCCTGAGGCTCACTGTTCCCTTCTGTGCAATGAGTGCATATTGCCTACCTCTGTGTCACACACATTTTATACCCTGGCTCACATCTTCTTAGCCTACTTTTTTTTCCCTGCAGCCATTGCTGCAGCTACCACATGGGCACAGGAATAGCCTGATGACACTTCACCTTAGCAGCACGCTGAAGAATCCTGCCATCACCTAAGAGAGCCTGGATCCTGTCACCCGAGCAGCCGTTCTCACCACGGAGATTTGGTTATCACAACGGAGGGCGGGAAGCGCTATTGGCATCTGGTAGATAGAGGCCAGGCTGTTAACATCTTACAATGCACAGGGCAGCCCCCCAAACAAAGAACTATCCAGCCCAAATGCCAACAGTGTTGGTGTCGAGAAACCCTGATTAAGAGACACTGCAAAAGCCTTATCTGAGGAAAACACCTCATAAGATATGCTCCTCTTCTCACATTCAGACCCATCCCCTTCAGTGCTCCAGACTGGACTCATCAGAAGGTTATTTCTCTGCCCTATAAGGGTTAGATAGTAAACAGCGAGCAGAACCATGCATTGGTTCCTATCCTGTGGAGTAAGGGCTATAATGATAGGAATGTTTAAGTCATAGCACCAACACAGGACATTGCCCTGCTCTGAGAGAAAACAGCACAGCTAAAGAAATTGCAAGGCATGGGGTACCTGTGTGGATCAGTCATTTAAGCATCTGCCTTCAACTCAAGTCATTATCTCAGGATCCTAGGATGGAGCCCCGTGTCGGGCTCCCTGCTCAGCAGGGAGTCTGTTTCTCCCTCTGCCCCTCCCCCAATTTGTACTCTCTCTCTCAAATAAATAAATAAAATCTTAACTATAAAAAAAATTGCAAGGCAGAAACCAGGGGAACCAGTGTGGGAGTAGATTTTGAGGGGGCTTACATATGAGGTTAGAGTCTAAGGTTGGAGAGGGGAAAGTTTATTGACAATGGAACACTCTTCCATGATACGGGGTTCAATGTCTTAGCAAGAACGAAGTTGGTCCTAATACACTGCTGGGATTGTTCCTTGAAGCTTGGACCTTACAAAAGTAAATCAAGTGTAGAACTGCCTTAGCAGAGAATTGGGGAAGAGATTGAAAGGCTCAGGGAATGTTGTGGTGGATTGATGTTAGATCAAAGAGACCACCACCTGACCACGCTCCCTGAGGAGGTCCAAATTCCACCCGGTCAATAAAGAATGCATGGTGAAGGGAAACACCTACATTGTAGAGAAGCTTGATTGTCAAGCTGTTGACACTGGGAGGTACTACATTGGAACTGATTTCTCTGGTATTACCGGAATTGATAGGATTCTGAAATAGCTGAGGCTATTTTGTCTTTACAGAGAGATTGGATATAATTATTGAAATGGGCAGGATGGCCAGAGTGACAGAGTGCCTTGACCCATAAGGATCTGTGGCATTGATTAATTGATCGTGGGAGTGACAATGGAAGGGCAACCAACTAGAGTTTTGTCTAAGCTGTATAACCAGAAGTTGAAGTCTGTCAAGCAAAAAACTGGTGTCAGCCACCACAATGGAAAATCACAAACACTCACTCATTTTCTAGATCTAAGTTAATTTTCAGACTCAGAACGCAGTCTCGGATCCAGAACCCATTGACCGATGAAGAGGCTGGGTCCTCTTGAGGAAGTACCCTGCACCACCACTGCAAATATATACATAAATATCCCCTAAACTTTCCCCAAAGGATCTGAAACCAGTTATCAGAATCAGTATGTACTGGGGAAAGAATGTCCAGACCATTCAAGGGCTATTGGGCACCGGGGCTGAGCTGACTCTGACAGCAAGGCGTCTGAATTGCCATTGTGACCCTTCATTAGAGAAAGGTTTATATAAGCCAGACAATGAATGGAATCCTGGCCCACATCCATCTCCTAGTGGCCCCATGGGTCCACAGACCATCTGTGCAGTTACTACCCATTACCTTAGTGCAATCAAGATTAGTTCCTTGGCTGATGGAATAAAAGCTACTATGTTTGAAAGGGATAAGGGCAAGTCTCTAAAACTGCAGAGCTACATCACAGGAGGAACTGCAGAAATTAGCACCACCGTCAAAGATTTGAAGGATGAAGGGGTATCACCCTTTGACTCGCCTGTTTGACTTCTGCAAAAAGCTAGAGGGATCATGGTGAATGACAGTGGACTAAGATAAAACCAAGTGGTAGCCACAATCACAGCTGCTCAGCAGACATGGTACCTGACTACAAGTGATTAGCCCAACTTCTGGCACTTAATATGCAGCTTTTGAGCAGATAAATGTACTTTTCTCAATCCCCATAAATAATAAAGATCAAAAGCACTTTATGGTCATGTCAAAAAGACAGTAGTATACATTGACTGTCTTACCTTAGGACTAGGTTAAATCTCCTGCTCTCTGTCACAATATAGTCTACAAAGACCTTAATGGCGGGGCGCCTGGGTGGCTCAGCCGTTAAGCGTCTGCCTTCGGCTCAGGTCATGATCTCAGGGTCCTGGGATCGAGCCCCACAAAGGGCTCCCTGCTCTGCGGGAAGCCTGCTTCTCCCTCTCCCACTCCCCTTGCTTGTGTTCCCTCTCTCGCTGTGTCTCTCTCTGTCAAATAAATAAAATCTTTAAAAAAAAAAAAAAAGACCTTAATGGCCTTGATATTCCACAGAATCAGCATGATTTCTGGTTGGCAACATTGGTGGTGTCATGGTGATTGGACCAGGTGAGCTGGAAGTGGTAAGTATTTAGGGTGCCATGATCAGACACATACACGCCATCGTTTAGATGATAAAACCTTCAAAGCTTCAAGGACCTACCACATGGGTGATGTTTTCAATGATCCAATGAATCAGAACACGTGGGGAAAGTCTAGTTTAATATAAATGACAAATTGTTGCACCTACACCTCCTACCCCTAGGAGGGAGGCACTGCACAGTAGGCTTATTCAGGTACTGGCGTCAGCACATACCACACATGGAAATACACCGCGGACCATTTATTGGTGTCTTGGAAAGCTGCATTTTTAGGTGTGATATATGCTGCCGAAAATAAGAGAGGATCCTATCACAGGTCCAGACTGAAGTACAAGCTGCCTTGATGCTCAGGCAGGATGACCTACACGATGGATGGTGCTAGAGGTATCCTAAGTGGATTACAGTGCTGTGCAGAATCTCTGTTAAACCTCATTGTGAGACCCCTGGGTTCGGGAGGGAAGTCAAATATTCAAAGGCAGAGAACCATCACTTGGCATGTTTTTGGGCCCTAGTAGAAGCCAGAACATCAAGTGTGACTATGCGGTTGGAGTTGCCTATGAGGAGGGAGATTATGAGACCCACAGTCACAGGTCATCCAAGAACAGATACAGTCACTGCATTACATAAATAGTACATTTGGGATTGTACTTGTCCAGAGAGCACAAGTAAATTGCATGAGCAGATGAGATGGCCTCAGCTGTCACGTGACTTTCCTCTGTTGCACCCATACTGTCATGGGGGATTCCCTATGACTAACTCCTAGAGGAGAAAATACTTGAGCCTGGTTCACATATGGCCTAGCCCAGTAGATTTATGATAAGTAAAGATAGACCACCACCACAATACAACCCCACTCAAACCTGAAGGGCACCAGAAAAGAGAAGTTTGCCCAGTTGTATAACTCTGGGCCATCCACTTGGCTATACACCCTGTCTGCAGGGAGAAACTGCTCAAAGCACAGATACACACAAACTTTTGGGCTGACAGAGGGCTTTGCTGATTGGTCAGGATTTTTGAAAGGAGCGTAATTAGGGCTTAAAAACAGACAAGGAAGTGTGAGGAACAGGTTTGTGGATGAATCTTTGGCAGAGGGCCCAAAAAGCATGTATGGATATTTGTGTCTTGTGTTAATGCCTACTGGGGAGCATTCTAGAGCATTCAGAGAGATACTGGGCAATTAGGAGAATAGGTTGGCTTGTCTAGTGGCTATCAGTCAGCCTCCGACCAGCCACCCGAGTGCTTGCACAGTAGTCCCATGAATGAAGCAGCCTTGGTGACAGGAATGGAGGCTATGCATAGACCCAACAGCATGGGCTCTCTCTCACTAAGGCCGATCTAGCTATTGCTACTGCTAAATTTCTAAGCTGCCGGCAGCAGAGACACAATATGGTGCCTCAATATAGAAACATCCCTCAAGAAGGCCAATCACTTCGTGACAAGTTAGTGACATCCTAGAAGGGCAGCAATATATCCTTGCCAGAATGTACACTGACTTTCATTATGACTTTGCCTCTCCTATCCAAGCTGCCTCAGCTAGCATCATCTGAGGGCTTGAAGAGTATATGATTTACCATCTTAGGATCTCAATAAAATTGACTCAGACCAAGGGACATATTTTACAGTGAAGGTAAATGAAATGACTAGAGAATCCTCAAATCCCACCATATACCACATCACCGTGAAGAAGCCAGCCTTGTAGAATGATGGAATCTTCTATTTTAGGCCCAGCTAAGGAGTCTCCTTGGGGACCACATTAGGTCGAGTGCTGTCCTCTAGGACTCTGTATATGTAGTGAACCTCTAGCCAATATACAGTCAAGTGTAACTAGAATACATAAATCCGAAAAACCAAGAGGTAGAAGTAGAATTAGCTCTTCTCATCATCACTCCTAGTGACCCACTCTCAGAATGCATGCTTCCCATCCTTGTAGCCTTAAGCTCTGCTGGATTAGAAGTTCTGAGTCCTGGTACTGGCAGTGAAGATGGAGGGTAGGGGAGGAGGCTTCCACCAGAGAACCCAGAAAGGCAAAATGACTTCCACTGAATTTAAAGCTATGACTACTGGGGCACCTGGGTGGCTCAGTTGGTTAAAGCATCTGACTCTTGATTTTGGCTCAGGGCATGATCTCAGGGTCATGAGATCGGGCCCCGTGTTGGGCTCTGCGCTCAGCGCAGTCTTCTTTGGATTCTCTCCCTCCTCTCCCTCTGCCCCTCCCCTCGCTCATTCTCCCTCTCTCTGTCAAATAAATAAATAAATATCTAAAAATAAAAAAATAAAGCTATGACTACTATTTTGTCATTTAGGGGTTTTCAAACTGATGGATCAACAAACAAAGAAGGGAGTTGACACACTGACCCTGATGACCGTTCAGAAATTAAGTATTTGCTACACAATGGTGGTATGAAGGAATAAAGCTCTAAACCCACAAAATTCACCAGGGCTTCTCTCAACGCTTCCATGCAATTTCAGCAAGCACAGCTTGAGATCCAGTCCCTGGTGATAAATGTGCAAACCCAGAAATGTGAGGAAGTTAACACCTCCTGGTGCAACCTTTGAACAACGGAGGCATAGAAACTGGTGGATAAACACTTTCCTCCTTCTACCTTAAGTGGATCATTCTGAGGCACAGCCTACACACCTCCTCAAATGGCCCCAAAGTGGTTTAAGCCCTTGTTGCCCATGTTGGTAACCAACTCAGTAAGGTACCCTGAGACTGGCTTTCCTTCCTTCCCCATTTTACTCTTCCAAGTAGCCCCCTCTTGTTCTCTGTGATAATTTTCCCAAAATAAACTACACCAAATCCATGTCTCAGGCTCTGCTTTTTGGAAGAACCCAAGTTAAGAAATCTCCAAAAGTATTATTGTGAACACCTAATGAAATAGCCTACAGCTGGGGTAGAATACTGGGAAAAAGTACAAGTACTTAAATGCATCCTGGCAAAATTTGAGTCCCAAGGATAAAGATAAAATCCTTCAAGCTTCCAAGCAGAAAATAACTATAATAATAATAACAGTTCACCTGGAAAGGGGAAAAGAAATCAGGCCAGTACTGAAAAATCTCATCTGTTACACCAAAAACTAGAAAACAGTAATGTTTGCAAAAGACTTACCTGAGAAGAATGTGACTCTACGATCCTATAGCCAAACTACCCTGGTGTGACAGCAAGAGACAGACATTTTCAGTTATGTAAGGATTGCCAAAAGTCCCACAACAGCATACACCATCTAGAAGCATCACTTGAGGAAATCTCTAACCAGAGGAAACTGCAAAAAGAACAAAACAAGGAAATGGAATACATGGTATATAAAAAATGGTGGTAAATATTGAAGCCAGTAAAATGTGTAGGTAAGTCTAGCTATAATGATGGTGTTTTTTAACTTTTAAATAATTAAGAAAAATTCTTAAAATAGAAGTCTAATATGAAAAACACAAGACTATATGTTTAATGTGCAAACCACAGTGCCAGGGACATGTAGGCATTAAAAAACAATTAGTTCTCTTCCCTCTTATTTCTTGTTGGCATTTTGAAACACACATGATATAAAAGACTGTGTGTAACAGATGACATACTTTAAAAAATAATAATGTTAGAAAAAAATCTGTGCTTCATCCACCTAGCTTAAGATGTATCTGCCTACTTTTTTCAATTTGCCTAATTTTCATGGAGAAATCTTAGTTGTTTTTTTTTTTACAATGAGAAAGCTCTTGACTTCTTGTTACTTTTTATTGACCTATTTGTTTAAGTAATAAGACTCTAGAACAAATGCCTGCTACCACTGTTAGCAGTGTGAGCCAGACTCAGACTAGATCGCTTTGCGCCTCAGTTTCCCCTTTTGTAAAAGGTGACCAATGTCCTCATTTTCTCTCTACAGGAGCGTCATTGGGATGGGAGTAGGAGGGTGAACGTAATAACTGTGGAAGATGTGGTACATACATATACATAAGTAGAAGACAAAAGAGCATATACATAAGAGAAGCACCTGGTACAGCATCATCCATCCACACTTAGTCTACTCCCGAAAGCTAATGCTATCGATTCTGCACAAAGGCTTGGACAGGACTGGTTTTCTCTGGCTACCCTTCCTTTAGTCCTCTTTCACTCTCTTTACCATCAAAAACCGTGCTCATTAGTTTATAGCAGCAACTTCCACAATAGCCAAACTGTGGAAAGAGCCAAGATGTCCATCAACAGATGAATGGATAAAGAAGATGTGGTATATATATACAATGGAATATTATGCAGCCATCAAAAGGAATAAGATCTTGCCATTTGCAACAACGTGGATGGAACTGGAGGGTATTATGCTGAGCGAAATAAGTCAAACAGAGAAAGACATGTATCATATGACCTCACTGATATGAGGAATTCTTAATCTCAGGAAACAAACTGAGGGTTGCTGGAGTGGGGGGTGGGGTGGGAGGGATGGGGTGACTGGGTGATGGACACTGGGGAGGGTATGTGTTCTGGTAAGCGCTGTGAATTGTGCAAGACTGTTGAATCTCAGATCTGTACCTCTGAAACAAATAATGCAATATATGTTAAGAAAGAAAAAAAGAAGAAGAAGAATGTAGCAGGAGGGGAAGAATGAAGGGGGGGAAATCGGAGGGGGAGAAGAACCATGAGAGACGATGGACTCTGAAAAACAAACTGAGGGTTCTAGAGGGGAGGGGGGTGGGAGGATGGGTTAGCCTGGTGATGGGTATTGAGGAGGGCACGTTCTGCATGGAGCACTGGGTGTTATGCACAAACAATGAATCATGGAACACTATATCTAAAACTAATGATGTAATGTATGGGGATTAACATAACAATAAAAAAAATTAAAAAAAAAAAAAAACCGTGCTCATTAATACCCTATTTTACTTTTTTTCTCCCTTTTAAATATCCAACACATGAATTACCATTGAGTTAGAAACAGTGCTTGAAAGAAAAGCTGAAACATACAAATATATCTGTTGCAAGGTGCTGGCGGTACATTTTCAAAGTGACTCTGTGCCACGGACAGAATTAACTTTCCTTTTCTTCTTCTCGCAGTACGTCTCTGTGGAGCCTGGCAGAGACGTTTAACAGACAGAACAAAACTTTATTTTCTCCTGGTACTGGTGTGATGCTGTCAGCCTGAGCATCTTTTGGAATGCCCTGGTGCACTCAGAAAGGGCTCTGTGAGCTCACAGGAGGCAGGAACAGTGGCCTGCAGGCTGCTCAAGTGGGCAGTGCTGCAACCTGGAGCCACACCAGCCCTGCTGGGAAGGAAGCCTGTCCGTTTATCAAATTGACAGCAAGGCGGTAGAGGGAGCAGCTGAAGCATCCTTTGCCAAGGACAGGCATAATGCAGAAAAATACGTCATTGCTGCTAGTGACTGAATAGATCTCTGGTTCAATTGTTGGACCGTATCACTAGTCATCTAAAGTAATGGACAGTAAAGAATGACCAAGAGTTACATCTTCCAAACAAAGCTGGAAATAGGTTTATCTAAAGTGAGTTATTGAGTTGGAGTCAGACTTGCTGGCCTCATTAAAAAAAAAAAAAAAATAGAACACTGACTACTATCTCACTTCCATCCCAGAATCTATGAAAGGCCTCACCCTAAAGAACACCCAAGGTGCCATGGCCTTTTGCGGATCATGAGTCCAGTTTACCCAGCTTTAGATTAGAACCTCTTCTTTTCCATATGGTTCAAACTACGTGCAAGAAGCTATTACTGTCTAGACAGATTTCAACCATTACAGTCCTTGGTACACAAAACATAACCAAAACATATTTGTTGAAAGAGTATTTTGCAGGATCGTTTTCAATGATTTCATATTAGTTTACTCATGCTCATGCTGAGAACTGAATAATCCATAAAGGGACTAAGAATTTAGGCGCTAGTCTCGAGAAGTTCACAGCCATTCTAGGTAACAGTGAACCACTCAGCACCCACACACCCCACCCCAGCATTCCCGCCTATTTCTTTCCCTGTTGCATTTATCCCTCCTGGCATACTATCACATCACTTTTGGTGGGGTATTGTTTTGTTCTGTTTTGTTTTTTGTTTTTGTTTTTATTGTCTCCCCTCATTAGAATATCAACTCCAGGAGCAGGAATTTGTCATCTGTTTTGGTCATAGATGCTGCCCCTGTGTCTAATAATTATACTAATCGATCATTTCTTTTTCTTTGAAATACTTCCGGATTTCTTTTTTTTTTTTAATTTTATTTTATTATGTTATGCTAATCTCCATACATTAAGTCAACAAAACCAAAAGACAACCGACAGAATAGAGAAGATATTTGCAAATGACATATTCTGGATTTCTGATCTGGCCACCTTTTCTCTCCTACTTTTATCTCCTACCTCCCTTGCTCCATTCCAGCCCCATGGACCTTGTCACTGTTCCTCAGGTCAGGTCAGGCCAGCTCCTGTATTGGGGTCTTTGTACTTGGCCGTCCCTTCTCAGCAGGAGGCTTTCCCACCTCCCCATTCCCCCCACCCCTACCCTCTCCCTTACCTCTTGCAGACCTTTGTTCCAAAGTCACCCTGACAGCAGAGTCTTTCCCCATACCCTTATTTAAATTTGAACCCCTCCCCTCTTGCCTACAACACACACACATACTCTTGGAATTTGCCATCTTCCTGCTCTGCTTTTTCCCCAGACCACTCATTACAGTCTAATATACAATATTAGTATTTGCTGTCTGTCTCTCTTCCTCCTCACCCCAGACACACGAGAAGTCTAAGCTCCATGAAGGCAGACATGATCCTCTCTTTCGCTCACCGACATATCCCCAATATCAAGAAATCTGTGTCACACTTGGCACTCAATAAATATTTGTGGAATAGATGAATTATTGTAAAAGCAATTTTTATACAAGAAACACCAGATTTTAGAATGTTCCACTTTAGCTCAGAAAGCATGCACATGATTATAATAAGTTGCTTGAATTTCAAATAAGAAGTTGAATATGAAATAAAAAATATAATAAGAAGCAGGTGGCTTGGAAAGGTTAAGTAATACAAGTCATACATCTTTGCTTTTTGATGAATACACTGCTAGAGTTTAGGTTATTGATAAATTTTGGCTTGAAAATCTCTAAGCATTTGTTTGCTATCATATACTATTTTTGAAGGCAGCAATCAAAACACACAAACACACACACACACACACACACACACACACACCAGTCTTTATGTACAAGACTGCCTCTGGTGCCCAGGGAAAATGAGAGGAAATGACTTTTAAATGGCCAAGAAAAGTATTCATGATTTATTAGTTCAGTGAAACAGAGCAGAACAGAGCAGGCACCCACTTAACAAAGCAGGCAGAACCAACCTTAACCAGGTAGATGTCGATGTGGAGACTCATTGACCAAAAGCCGCCAGTTACAGCTGCATGATTCTGAATGACCGTGAGAATCAGAAACTTCAGAATAACACTACAAGATCTTCCTCTTCTTTTCCCCCTTAGTCTGGAGACAGGAAATTTGCAGAGAATAATCTTCTCCATGTGAAACCCAATTCAAACTATACATTCTACCTTCCATCCAGGGACTCCCGAGTAGGATTTGGAAGGGTAGGAGTGGTTGTTTGCTCTCTTTGTGATCAGCACAGAATCGCATCACTTCAGAGCACAAAGAGACTTTCATAATCATGCCCTCCTATCACAGCATTTTATAAAGGAAAAATGGAACTAAGCCAAAAGTTCCCCGGCTAACTTGGAGGAAATACCCAAACAGCCTCGAGATCCCTGAAGCCAGTACCAGAGTCCTCACCTGCCACGGAAGCACCATGGCTGGTGTCTGAGTTGGCTCTCCAGAGCAAGCCCTCATTTCAGCCCAAAATACTGCGTGCATTCAAATCTCTATATATAGACATAAAGTAGAGAGATAGAGGGACAGATATAAATGCAAACATGCTTTATATAGAAAGTCAATATCATAAACTTCATTCATCTTGCTTGTTTTTTAATAAAGAGAAGAATGAGGGAGAAAATAGAAAGTTTCCCATAATCTCATAGCCGTGACAACACCTGTTGATATTTACATCCTTCTAGTTTTAATGCTTTTATGTCTTCCATCTTAGTACTAGAAATAGAGTCATTATTTCCTGATCAGCTAACCATGTACCAGGTCCTGTTCTAGTTGATTAACTCAAATATCACAACAACCCAATGGCATAGATATTATTAGCTCCATTTTATAGAGGAAGGGATGGAAGTTCAAAAACTTTACACAGAAAGTAAGTTGACCAAAGCCAAACAACCCAGGTGTGGCTGGGTCCATCCTCAAACCCAAACCAGTTAATCTTCAAGGCCACCAGTGTTCATAACACCCCATACGGCATCCCCATCTTCCCCCCGGGAAGTGAAACCCACCCCATCTCCTTCCTCGTCCAAGATAGATACATAAAACTTATATTTATGCGGACAACTAACAATATCCCAATTACAGTCATTCTATTTAGATAAAGATGAGGTAATATCATTAGTATTTAAATCACAAACTTGATTGCAGTCTTTAAGCCATTCAAGATGATTTTATTTTTCAACCACATATTTGATAATCAACCTGAGCAAAGCCCTTTGGGCAGAGATCTGTGCTTCTCCTTCTGCCAGTTGAAGAGTTTAGTCTCATGCAGAGAAGCAAGCACCACAGTGATTTTTCTTGTCCATTGCCTGCCTAGAATGCCTTACTCCCAGCAGAACAGATTTGTAGATTTGTACAAGGGGAAGGTTGGCTGAATCAGGCACTACATAGTGGCTCCTTTTGGAATGAACAGGCAGAGCTGGGAGAAGACTAGGCTGTGTTCTTCCATGGGGGTGGTACAGGTGAATCACCAGGGCTTGACCCAAAAATGCAGCTGAGATTCCAAGCACAGCACCTCTCAAGAAAGGGACATGAGGCAGGCAGAAACGTTCATGCTCCTTTAGGTCATTCATTCCTTGCTTCTTTACCCTGCTCCCAGGTCAAGGAAAGATTTCTCGTCATGATCTTTATTTTTTTTTTTTTTTAAAGATTTTATTTATTTGATAGAGATAGAGGGAGAGCACAAGCAGGTGGAGTGCCAAGCAGAGGGAGAGGGAGAAGCAGGCTCCCCGCTGAGGAAGGAGCCCGACGTGGGACTCGATCCCAGGACCCTGGGATCATGACCTGAGCCGAAGGCAGCCGCTTAACCGACTGAGCCACCCAGGCGCCCCTCTCGTCATGATCTTTAACAGCAAAATCTTATGACTTAAAGAGGCTCCCTGAGTCTTTCCAGAAATAGCCAGAGGGCCAGAGTGGAGCTGCCAGCCAACCTCGTGGGATTCAAATTCTGAAAGGGTAGGCGATAACTTTCCAGAGCTCCAGCCTCCCCAGCTCTGATCCATTTTTGCATTCTCCTCTCTGGGGAACCTCACAGGGTGGAGGTTCGGAGGAGGGAAGGAAATCTTTGGGTCTGCTCTTTATCCATTGTCCCATCATTCTGGTGACTGCTACTCTTTATTTTTTTAAAACATTAAATACATAAATAGCATTGCTTTATTTTTCTTTACAGGAGATAACGCTCTATTATGAAGAAAAAAATTTGTTGCTTCCGAAGGAAACATGATGTTTAGTTTTGACTTCAAACTGAGAGGTTTCAGAATGCACAAAGTAAGTTCTCTTTTCTTAAGTGATCCTGTTTTTCATTTTCCCATTTTCCCAGCGACAGAGAAAGGAATCATTGCCACCCTTTTTTGACTAGCTAGCTGGTTCTTTCTTATGAAAATGTGAACCATAAGTTGAAGAGACTACTTGGCATGTCTGTCTATGGTGAGCTGTTCTGTGCCATGGGTCACTAAAATGCTCTTGGTAAGGTTTCCTTGTAATTTTTTCTGTTGTATTGTTCTCAGAAGCCACAATCTATTCAACTGCTTCTACGGGACTACACAGCATAATTCATTCCAGGAGACTTCCTTTTTTTTAATAGTTTTCCCTTCAAGCCATCTTTTTTTTTTTTTTTAAGATTTTATTTATTTATTTGACAGAGAGTTAGCGAGAGCAGGAACACAAGCAAGGGGAGTGGGAGAGGGAGAAGCAGACTCCCCCCGCTGAGCAGGGAGCCCCATGCGGGGCTCGATCCCAGGACCCTGGGATCACGACCTGAGCCGAAGGCAGACGCTTAATGACTGAGGCACCCAGGTGCCCCTCCTTCAAGTCTTTTTAGTTACAGTCAAATGTGTGTGTGTATACAACTCACTGGTGATTCCCAGCAGTCACAAAGCTCCAGAGGTGCCACCACCATCTACATTTATACATACGCGTTGCCCACATACGTACAGATCTGCTGAAGTTAGCGCGCTCAGTTAGCTGGCATCAATGATTTCTGCTTTGAAGAATTCAAAATGATATATATTTTTTAAAGATTTAATTATTTATTTGTCAGAGAGATAGAGAGCACAAGCAGAGGGAGAGGGAGAAGCAGGCTCCCCGCTGAGCAGGGAGCCTGATATGGGACTCGATCCCAGGACCCTGGGATCATGACCTGAGCCGAAGGCAGACGCTTAACCGACTGAGCCACCCAGGCGCCCCAGAATGATATTTTTAGAATGTTTTGATAACTGGAAACATAGATGACAGTTATTCTGTAGAACACAAAATGTTATACCTGTATTAACTGGAGAACAATATAGATGCTAATAGAGTTCACTGAAGTTCAGCATTATTGCTAACTTTTTGTGTGTGTGTTCAGTCTCTTCCCCAAATTAAAATGTTTGCTAAATGTGGTCCTGTTTATCAACTTCTTTTTCAGTCATTTAGAATTGGGGTGTATATGTTCCTGTTTCCTATTTACTGAATTCAATCATAGGAATTTAAACATGTATAGAAGCTAAGAGAGAAAATAATACCTCTTAGTATTCTTAAATACATGGTCCTTCTAGAATCCATTTCATCACCAAATAATACTTAGAGCTTTTTGGAACAGAAAGATCTTCCTCCTCACACGGAAAATGAATCACAAAGAACTCAAGCATGTTGTTACACAGTCATTGATAAGATAACAAATAGAACTCAAAAGTCCTATTACTGTTATATGTTTTCTCCATAGCAGACAGATGGAAAGCTGTAGTAAACTTGGGTCAAAAATGTGAAATTTCAGGGAGAATAATTTTTAAAATGTAAAAGCCTACCTCTAATACTTTGTTTAATAGGCCACTGTGCTTAATTATAAGAAGAAACGAAATGTTCCTTTATGTAGATAATATCCCATTTCATTCTAAATAATTCATTATCCTTAAGACACATGTGGATCAAATCTAACTTTCCTTATAAAGTACATAGTGTTCCCAAAGCAAGTTGTTTGGCTTTGTGAGGCCATGAAGGCTTCTGGAAGATTTCATCTGTGACACCTGCATGCTATACTTAGCCATATGGCAGCATACTATTGCCAATGAAGACATTTGGAAAAGTAATTGTTCCACAGGCCCCCAAACTCTGCCCTGTATAACTCATTTCTGCTGGACCACTAGTGTGAAGAGAAGAGACAATGCCAGAATTCTGAAGGGAATCACAGAATCTCTAGATTGGAAAAGACCTTAAATTTCATCCAGTCCCACTACCAGTCCCAGGTTATGAATTGACCTGCAAGCATCCTTGAAAAGCATTTTAAAGTAAGATAATATCACATATTCAGGAAAGATAATGGCAGACACACCATCACGGCAAATCTAGGTAGAATGTTTTAAGTACACCAAAGGGAATGTGGGTGGAGCTCAGAAAAGGCACACCAAAAAGTTTTTGTTCTTCTTTGAAATTTGAGAAATAACAATTCCTTCAATGCTTTCTGGCGGTTCTATAATTCAAGAACAGGTGTTACAGATTTGGCATTGCTTGTCACTCATTTATTCAATAGTATTTATGACATGCCTGGTACGTGAAAGATAATCTATCAAAGTTGAGATTAAAACTTTTAACCACTATTGAAGTAATTTTTGTTCCCAGAAGACTCTTCACTCAAACTTCTTTTTTTTACCATGTTTAACATAGGTGACCACAGATCACAGACCACTTTTCAGAAGAGAAAAAATATTCCATAATAATGAAGACTTAAGGAAAATCTTGAGGAAAAAAATAATACATTTTAGAAATCCTTAATAACTCACTAGTTACTCTCACTAGAGTAAATAGGCACCAAAATCTGCTACATATCTGAGTTCAGATATAAAATAACAAAGTGTTGGTTAGTATGAATAAAGAGAAGTGAGAATAAATAAAAGAAATCATGAAAAAATGTTAAAGTTGGTATTGAGGAAAGTTTCAGTTATTGATCTATAGGAAGGGCATTATGAAAGGGCAAAGAGTTGAGAGAGGGAATTTCGTGAGGAGGTTTTCTCTGGCACAGCTGAGCCCTGTATCCCCATCCCACTACCCTTCCTGAACAGAAGGTTACAGACACTTCTCTCCAGGACTAGAGCCAGGGAGAGGGGAGGCTTCAACAGGACTTCTCAGAGATGTATGTTCCCTGAATGTGACTTGGTAGACTAGAACCAGACTTACCTGATAAACGTCAAGTAACCCATGGCAGCACAGAGAGGGCTGCAGCTGGGATATAAATGCACTTCTCTCCAATGTCTAGTCAAAGAGGCATATCTTAGGGATCAGCTGTAAGCCCATGATAGGAATGCCAGGAAGAGGGCATGTGCAATGGAATTCTGCCTACGAGAGTGGACTGCCAATGTGCAGGGACCATAGGAGTAGAGGCAAGAGTGGAACGTGGGGGTGTCATGAGTGTTCTCAGCAAGTAAATGTGCCCTGAGTCTTAAACCTTTATCATAAATTCTCCATGACTCTAACTTGCAAACATTGGAGTCAAGACCATCCTGTCAGATTGGCATCTCCAGAGACTTCGGGGTATAGCAGTAATGAGGCCATTGAGAATGTCAAGTCAATATGGCAGACTGAACTGACAGAGAATGACTCTCCCGCATGGCAAAATTAAACTCTACAGAAACAAAATTTGGATACAGAGGCAAATTTCAAATGCAGAGTGTGAAATCCCTGAGTGTGAAAAATGGAACCAAAGTCAGAGAAGTGAATAGGAGCTGAAACCAAAGTAGCTCATAGTTTATACCTTTAATGGTTATAGAACTTAATAGGGGCTTTGGAGCCATGACAAACAGAGAAGTGCAAAATGTCATTCTCTGTGTGCATAGAGACAAAATGGACTGACAGAAAATGTCCCATCCATTGGTAACAAAAGATGCCAGAATGCAATGGAGTAAATTTTCAAAGTGGTAAAGCAAAGTTACTATCCACCAGTTAAACTATGTCAAGGGAAGGTAAATAAATACAGAGACTAAAAGGGTTTACTCTCATAGCAGTTTACTGAAAAAATTACTAAATAACATTATTCAACAAGAATAATGGTAAATATGGAAGAAAAGAGTGGATGCCAGAAATAATGAGATAAAGAAGCTGGTAAGCATGTTGGTAGATCTAAATGAACTTTGGATGCAAAATAATGATAACATAAACTAATTTGATAGCTTAGATAAAAGAAAAAACTAAAATAGTACATGCTAATTTGGAATAGAGGAGAGAATGATCATTCTCAGTTCTTATATTGTTCAGGAGGGAGATAGAGGATTTGGTTAACTTCACAATTTGTTAAGTCAGAAGGAAAACCAGTAAAAGGAATAAAAATCAAATGTATAATTACAAAATGAGTTGAAAGGCTGTAAAGAGAATAAAGAACACTTGGTCAATTTAATAAAAAAAAAAAAAAAAAAAAAACATAAAGCCAGATAGTACAATTAGGCATTAATGTATTAGTAATCATACTAAATTAAAAAAAATAAAATCACCTCAAATTGAATTTTCTAAAAAGAGATTAACATTCAGCTATTTTTTTATTTTAAGAGATATACACAAAACATAATGATACTGAAAGAGATGGACAAATACTGATCAAGAGATGGTTGGTGTTACTATATTCAAATCAAACAACATAGAATTTTAAGCCAAGAGGCATTGATAGAAACATAGATACATATGATAAAAAGAACAACTCAAAAAGAAAATAAAGTAGTCATGAAATTTTATGTACCTAACAATATAGCCTCAAAATACATAAAGTAATGACAGAATTATAAGGAGGAATTGACAAATCTATAATCATAGTGGGAAATTTTCATATACCTCTCTCAGAAACCAATACATGAGGCAGACAGAAAAAGTATTAAGGATTTATAATTATAATTTTATAATCCTTGTAATTTAAGGACTTATAATTATAATATAGATTTGAACAACATAAAAAGCTAATCTAGAAGACTTACTGTATGTAGAAGCCTGCACATAATGAATAAAAAATATAAAAATATAAAATACACATATGAATGGAACTGTCAGAAAAACTGACTACATAGCAAGTCACAAAGGAAATTTTAAGAAATGCCAAAGAATCTATATCACATATCCATATCATAAAAATAACCAAGCAGTCAAACAGGGAACCATATGAGGATATTATTTTAAAAAATTTAAACTATACAGCAATAAAAATAAAATAAAATAAAAGTTACATGCCAAAATTTGGGGATGTTTCTGAAGCAATACTTAAGCCTTAAATTAATTTACTGAGAAACAAGAAAAGACTAAAAATAAATGAGCTACAGAGTCCATTGAAGATTGGAGGTGGGGGGAGAATACCCAAAGAAAATAGAAGAAAGGTTGAAATAAAGAACAGAAATTAATGAACTTGGAAACAAACACACGAAAAATCACTAGAGATGATGAGGCCATCAAAATACTCCATTTGGCTCCTAAACAGTCCCTCACTGTCCATGATGAAGAACAAAGCTGTCTCATTCCTCAGCTGCCTTGATGTGCAATACCTACCGGAACTGCCAGAGACACATACAGTGTAAACCACAGATGGTAGTCACATTTCAAAAAGTAACAAAATACAGGTGAAATTAATTTTAATAATATATTTTATTTAAACCAATGTATCAAAAATATTATTGTAACTTGTAATCAATATTTAAAAATTATTGAGATGGTTTACATTCTTTTTCCATACTAAATCCTTAAATCTAGTTCTTATTTTATACCCACAGCACATCTCAATTCAGACTAGCCACATTTCAATTGCTCAGTAGCCACACGCTACTGTCTAGTGGTTATTGAATTGGACAGAACAAACCCGTACTGAAATGGCATACCATATAATATCAGAATCCTTTGGCCTTTGCAGGCACTCTTTTATCATATTTGTTTCTTAATTTGGTCTTTGGGACCCAATAAGGACTTGTACAAACATTGTCATGTAGTCTACATTTTAGGTCCTGCAAGAAGGTGGTAAAGCTTCAGTGACCTTACTGCTAATTTTTGAGTAAGTCTGGTAAGTCTTTTCTGGCCGTATGTAGTGACATCAATTTAGCAACCAAAGTTCAGATGACCACATAGTTGATGGCATCTCAAAGAATTACCTACTTACTTTTCATATTAGTATTTGCACAACAGAGATTCTCTACAGTCATCTTCATTCCCCAAGAGTTTCATGTTGAAATAACAAAATGGCCTAGATCCAATTTATTAAGATAAATTGCTTTAATTATTACGATGAGTGTGAAACTCACCGTTTCACATAGCAGGTCAGTGCAATGCCCAGCATCGGCAGTGGTTTCGCTGTGATATTTCTCCAGGTGCTACTATTGCACCTTCATACCAATGAAATGCCTCCATTTAGGACTCGCTTTACCTATGGGATTTATTCACTTCTTCAAAAAAAAGTGATCTCAGTAACTGTGGAAGAAGACCGTTATTTTCCAACATTGCAATATTTGCTATTTGACATTTTAGTCTAATTGTCAGCACTGTTGTTAATATGTATGGAAACCTCACAGGAGAATTATTTTTTAGATCTTAAAATTGATATAATGAAGCTATATTGATACTTACCAACTCTTGTGTTTTTAACACTTTATGTGGGATCATAGAAGGGAATTTAGTGGTTACAACTAACGGTATCAAAACAAAACAAAAGACTAACAAAGACCAAAGCCAGACTACCTGGGTTTGAATTCCAACTTTACTATCTACCAGCTGTATGTCTGAAACTCAGCTTCCTTGGCTGGGAAAGTATGGAAAAATATCAAAGTTGCAAAGAGGATTACACAAAGTAACATACAAGGTGCTAACACAGTGCCCAGAACTCAGAAGTATTTCATAAACATTAGCTAGGTCACCTATAGGTTCCTAATTCCTCCAGACAAATTTGGGAGCATTGAAAAAAGTGACCGTCTTACAGTGTTTGTAAAGCTCTGAAGACCATTCTTTCCAAAGGAAATTCCAGTTGACCTGCTTCTCTCTAGAACCTTCATCAGAAAGATTTGCCTAAATGAGATGACATTGACTCCCATTCTAGATATTTACTATGCAACTGTGCTAAAGTCTTGGTTTGGAGACTCCCCACTCAGATCCTATTATCAAGAACCAAGTCAGATTAGAGCTCTCTAAACATAATTGGCATCAGCTGGTGGAGTGATCCAGTTCTGATATGCCACTTTCCCTAATCTTTTCATTCTGCATTGGAAGGAGGCACTATAGGGCCAAAGATTTTTTAATTTCCTTTTCCTAACTATATGATTTTTTCAAAGATTTTATTTATTTTAGAGACAGAGGGAGAGAGCGAACAGGGGGAGAAGCAAAAGGACAAGCAGACTCCCCACTGAGTGTGGAGCCCAACGCAGGGCTCCATCTCAGGACCCTGAGATCACAAGCTGAGCTGAAACCAAGAGGCGGACACTTAACCAAATGAGTCACCCAGGCGCCCCACTATATGATTTTTTATAACACTTTCACTCAGGGTAAGGGAGGTCAAGTCTGCACTGAGCAAATGTCATAACAGGGTTTATGTAAGCAAGATACTTAGATAGGAGTCCCAGCCCAAGGATTTCCTCCCCCTCCCTTCTCGTGAGAGTGTTGTTCACCTTCAGACATTCACCTGTCTGGGTGGACAATTCTCCCCTGTCTTCAGATTCTGATCTATACCTGCTCTTTTTGAGGCTCACATTCATTAAAACTATAAATTTCATGCCCAAATTATCCATCTGCTGATGTTTTAGTATTCTGGAGCTAAAATTGCACTTTCAGAGACTTTTGACAATTAATTAAGAGTGTGGGATAAAACTAGACAAATTTTTACAATTTTTCCCATAAATCTACTTTAATGTTAAAACACTTTTTTAAATATTGATTAATAGTTAATACAATGATTAATATGTGCCAGGCACCATTCTATTTTGTTTTACATAAAAAAATGCTATTAATCCACACAATAGCCCTACAAGGGAGATATTAATTAGTATTATTGCCACTTCATGGATGAGCAAAGTAAGCTATAAAGAGGTTAAGAACTTCCTACAGTCTCAGAGTTGCCAAATGGTGAAATCAGGATTCAAATGCAGCTCTCATTCCAGAGCTGATGCCTGGAAACACGATGACATATTCTGCCCATCACAGAAAATCATTATAGCATACCAAAATGAAAACAAAGACTTTGTGCATTAAAAAGCAAATTTGTCACATTTTAACATATCTCTGGAATCAAAAACATTTAAATAACTTAGCCTTAATTTATACATGTCTCAGAAACCATATGCCTTATAAAACCACCAGGGACACAGACAAGGATATCAAATAATTATGAAAATTTACCAAAAGGTCAGTGTAGCTTCCATCATGGTTACTTCGTTCCTTTGGTCATCTTATTTGCAAATTAGGGAGTATCTTTCTTCCTCTCCCCACACTCCCAAATTGTAAAAAGGTAAAGAAGAGATGCTGTGCTTTGGATGATGTTTACTTTTTTTTTTTTTTTTTTTCAGTTGAGCAGGAAATCATTATCCAAGCCCAGCCGCAAATATGTGCTACAAAACAATTTATCTACCAAGAGTTCATGGGCAGCTGTATTGGGAAAAAACACATTAATTATCATTCAAGTGGAAATGCCCCCATAGACATACCATTTAATTAACAGAGAGGCCAGTATTGGAAACGAATAATTTGAGGCGAGGCAGAGAGATGTGTGAGTAAACCCTTAGGTGATTTAAGGCTATTATCTGTGGATAAACATACAAAAATACATGAAATAGGTTTCTATCTTATAAACTCCCTTAAAAAATAAAAAAGATGCCTTAGAAAAAAAGATCCTTCTGGGCCTTTTCCTTGTCTGTATTAAAATTCATCACCTGTGAGCAGGAAGCTAGTTGACTTCTGTAGGAACATCAATTCCTTTAAAGGCTGGAAGATCCCACTCCCTTGAATTCAAGCTCTGAAAAGATGAGAGCTAAAATCACTTCATGTAACAGAGTTCTTCTGTCTCCGAAAACCCTTGAAATTTGTAGCTCTGCCAAGATTATAAATAGAAGTGATATGGCAGCAGTGGATTGATCATTCTGCTAAATGCGCTCATCCCATTGGGATGGTTTTATGAAGCATGGCGGCAGCTGGGGCAGTGGTGGCCGCCGCCACCGCCACTGCTCCTGTTCTGGCTGTAAAACACCTTTCCATTTTTTTTTTTTTTTTTAATTTCTTTACTGAGAAAAGCCAAAAGAGATTTTCCTAAAACATAAAAAAATAAAATAAAATAACATTACAGCCCAAAGTCTGTTTTCTAGAACAGTCTGGGAGACAATCAAAGAGTCTGAAATGAAATCACATACACTCATTGATTCCCTGAAAATAAGCCAAAAATCAGAATTCTGGGACCCAGTTTGGCATCATATGTGGGCTGCACTGGGTTGTTGAGACACTGTCAGATTTTGGGTTATGATTCCTGAAAATATCACTCTTACTAAGATAAGTCAAATGCCATGTATAGCGAACTGGGGGAGGGTAGGTTTTCTGACCTTGGTGCCTCGAGACCATCTGGAAAGAAAGACAAGTTCATCTTCCATGATCCTTCCTTTTTTGTATTCTCCCCTCAACTTTCAGCATCTCTTTTCTTTAATAGCACCAAAGTCCTTAATTCAATTTAATTCAAGAAATATTTATTAAGCACCTACTGAGCACCCAGTACTGTTACTAGATATTTGAAGAAGAGAATGCACTTCAAAGGGGGGAAAAGGCATCTTTATTAAAAACAAAAACAAAAAAAACTCCCTTTAGCGCTGGAATAAGAAATTGGGACAAGGAGAAGGGTGAGGAGAAGGAGTTTGGTGACCTGATTTCTGTCCCCACCTCAGGTTTTACTGCCTTGGAGGCCTCTCCCTCTGTTTTTCTCCATCACTCCCATGGTCGCCTCTGGGAGTGATCTCCATGTGAGCAAGAACTTTTCCCGTAGATCAGCTGAGATATTTTCAACCAAGGTTTGTGAAATCCCAAGAATCAGTAAAGGGAAAGGAACATTGAGAATGCAGTAATCAAAATAATTTAGACTACAAAGAAGACGGAGCTCTTTTCCCCTACTATTTTTTCAGCAGCAAATCCTATATTTTGAACTGAATCTTACACAAAGCCCTAACAGATGAAACAGAGACCCCTGGAGCTGCTCTAGTAAGTGTCAGAGGAGGGACAGTCCTCCCAGCTCTTCCTACTGACCTGCAGTACTACTAACCTGGAGGCTCCTCTATGGAACCCTAGGGAGTCTCTGAGCATCATTCAACCTTAAGTAGAGTCTTCCATGTGACAGATCCCATTCTTAACACACCTTGTGATCACAACCTCCCCGTCAAAACACACACACATTTCTGACATCCCAACCCCTCCTTCAACCTCAAGACCGAGATAGCACCCCACGGTTTTCCTGCACTATCAGTGCTGGCCTACTATATGTTCCTTCCACAAGTGACAGACACCAGCCATAACCCTATTTTTCAGCCGCATCTGGGTCCCTGATGTGGGTGTGAGCGGAACCAAATATAGGACCACAGTAAAATGTCATCTTCGTAGAAAAGAATAGCCTCAGCATTCACGTAATAGTGAAGTGATACAGAGGAAGTAGTTTGCTCACAAACAGAAGTGGTTCCCATCTCCTGCAAAATGATGTTTTGGAGGAGACAAAAAAGTGTCTACAAGTAAAGTCATCCGACTTGAAACAGAAAATCAAATAAGGCAGGAGGAAAGAGGTTTCTAAACTGAATGTGAACAAATTATTAAACATGTAAGTGATGGGGTGGTAAGAAAGAGGAGTGATCGGTATTGGCTGGACTGATGAGTGGATATTTGCAAAGGTAGTTTAGACTTTGGATGGGCCGTTTAGGAGGGACTTGGAGAGACAGTTGGAAAGAAAGGGAAAGGTATTCCTGGCAAGCTCCTGGCAAACTAAGGTGCATCCCCAGGAAGTGTTTTCATTCTAAGGAACCAACACCCTAATGGATCTAAGCTTTACTCATAAAAATAAACTTTTAAGAAGAAACTTAAGTTACACTAGATCTTTCATAGAGGAGATATTTTCCCACTGAGAGGATATAGTAGGAGCTTCTCAAATCACCTTCAGCAACCCAGAGCTACCTCTAATCTCTGTGTGGTCAGATATCTGCCCAAGACATTTAGGAAGAAATATGGAAAGCCTAGCAGTCTGCATTCCAGTTCTGTTGCCATAGTAACTCTGGAACACTAACATATTCCCCTTCCTACTTTGACCTCTCTTCACCTTCCATCCCAGCCATCTCAAGCTCATTGCCTTAGAAAGAGAATATAATCACAGAAAGTAGGAAAAAAAAAAAAAAAAAAAAAAAAAAAAAGCCTAAATGAAAGATTTGGAAGAAATTGGGATGACTCCTAGGAAGTTGTCCTCAACCATACCTCCATCTCCCATCCCACATCCTCTCAAAGCTAGAAGAGAATTCCCGGGGCTTGGGGGAGGAGTGGGAGAATAGAGGGAAGTGATGTGAGAGAAAAGTTCTCGAAGGGGACATTGGATCCAGTGAGACCTCATGGACCAGCCAGCCCAGCCTAGGGCTCTGCTAGCTGTCCTTCCCACAGCAGCTAACAAGGACCCCCTTCCACAGCACTCAGCACTGTGACCAGTGACTCACTGGGAGCTCACTGGGAGCTCCATCTCTTTCTTCCAAATCACATGTAGATAACAAACAGCATAGTCTAGTGCTTTTCATACATTAATGTGCATCAGAATCACCTGGAAGGCTTGTCGAACACAAATGGTTGGGCTCCACCCCTAGAGTTTCTGATTCAGTAGGTCTGGGGACCTGAGAATTTGTATTTCTAACAAGCTGCCAACTGATGCTGATGCTACAGGTCTGGAGACCACACTTGGAGAATCACAGCCCTAGGCAGTGTGGTAAGACAGTCATAAGCGAAGAGAAGGGAAATGAGATTCTATATGTTTTTGTTTTAGTGACAAAGATGAAAGAGAAGGCCCCACATTCAAATATGAGCAACTAAACAGAATCAGTTTGAGATATTCTCTGAGTTTGGGCAGTGGTGCAATACACTGGGAAAACAGTTTGACAATTTGGGTGTGTTTTATCCCTAGGTATCCAAAACTACAGACCCAAATGGGTATCCTTGATGTCCGTAGCTTCATTAGCAAATCTTAGCCCCAGAAAGGGGCTGTGATCTCTGCGGAGATCCCAGTAGAGAAAGACATCTTAGGGGACTTCGGTTGTGCTGTTGCATGTGGAGCTCCCCAGCCCAAATGACATACATGGTCACGGCGGGCCTGGCTGCTTTACAACTCCATAGCACTTAGCAGAAGGAAAATACTGGGATCTAGGTCTCCCAGTCTCCGACATTCTTAAATGGGTACCAAATATATCTGATTCCAACTTGAGAGCTTGATATCTATGCTAGTTCCTCTGTGAATCAAAACACAAGGCAGCAACTGATTGAGCAGGCTACGAGGCTTGACTTAGAATCTCAACAATCATATTGTTGAGTTACGAGTTGCATGATCTTAGGCACATTTCTTAACCTCTCTGCCCCTCAGTTTCCTTATGTTAAAAAAAATGGGGGGGGGGGGGTACAGTGCCTACCTCATCCAGTTCTGGTGAAGATTAAATGAAATGTTGCTGACGCATTTGGCAAGGGGGTGGTTCATGGCACATAAATAGTGCTGGTGATTATTTCTAACAGTGCTTGATAGAATGCCTTTCATATAATTAAGTCTTCAAGAAATGTTTTCTGGCTAGTTGAATTGTCACCAAGTGTTGACAATCTCAAAAATCAAGTGTGTGTATCGACACCCCCCCTCCATCTTCCCTCTGTTTCCCTGCCTACACCTTAGCAATACAGGACCAAGAAATTGTCCTATGGGTTATACTACCTAGAGCTTGAGCCTGTGTCGCTTTAAACCCACCGTTCCAGACCCTGCTAAGGAAATTGAAAGACTGTCAGGCAGCAGGCCTCCGTTGTTGAGGAAAGGAAACCCAGAGATGTGGTCCCAGTAGGCATTCAAAACCTCTAGTATTCTTAGCTCCACTTATCTCGGGTTGAGCTTTTGTGAGGATTTTTTTTTTTTAAGCCAAGCAGTCCTGTGAAAACCAGCTTCTCGGTAAACTATATAGGCACTTCCTGGTTACCCATGATATGAGAATAACCTTTAAACTATTTCCATTTCTGATCCCAGCTGGAAACAGGAAACGCATGGGGTACAGCTTTAAACAAAAACAAAAGAACCAAAAGATAAACCAAATTGTTCCAGGGTTCAGAAGAGGTTTATGCTAAGTGTTAGAAGGTTCACATTTAGCGAATCCTCTCCCAGTTTCTGCCATTCCAGAAATTCCTTTCGTGGGGGTGGGGGGTGTAGTGGAGGAAGGGTTGTGCTAACTTGCGCAGCACTGCCATCTTCAGGACCAGTGGGGGAAATTTTCTCCGGGTCAGTCAGATAAATCCTCTTCCTAAACACTTCATTTAAATATAATCAGATGGTTAAAAATTTGACAGCAGACAGACTGGAACAGATTTTTCTACTGTTTCCAATGTTTGAAAAGTCAGTAGACACAGCTTTTTTGTGGTGTGTGCACATTTAAAAAAATATTTGCTGATTGAAAAGCCATTTACAATAAATAGGAAAGTTTAAATAGCTCATACTGCATTGCCAAATGATGGGAGTAACACAGACACAAACATATTGTTCTGAAAAAAAAATTCCTTAAAAAGAAAAGTATGAATCAAATGATTTAGAAGTGCTGTTTGAGCAGATGGTGTGATTAACAACTAGCATGTTAGCCATCTCAGGAGCTTACGGAGAAGTAAACAAATGCAAGGGGAAAAATCACTTCATTCCCCCGAAGAGTATTTAGTTCATTTCATTAGGAAAATTTGAAAGTCTGCATTTTGAAAGTTGGATATCCCTAGGGGATGTTGGGAAGAAGGAGTGAGGGGAGTCTTTTTGGAGAAAGACCACGTCAAGACAAGTGCTGATGTTCCATGAATAGGCTAGGAGGAGAAGGGAGAAGTTGACGTTGGCGCTGTCATCCAAAATGCTGGAGGCAGGTGGCGGCCGCGGACACACCGGCCGTGGAGTTAGAGGGCCGGGTTCTCATCGGGGCTCTAGCACTAGCTGCCCTGGGCTTTGAGGCATGCTTGTTCTCTCTCAACCTCAGTCTCTTTGTTTAGACAATAAGAGTGAGAGCCAAATGACTGTACAGCTGTGCTTCGAAAACTTTAATGTGCACCTGGGGACCTCATTAGAATGCAGATTCTAACTCACAGGCCTGAGGTAGGGTCTGAGAGTGAATTTCTTACGACTCCCGAGTAATGCTGATGGCGCGGATCCAGAGACCACACATTTACTATCAGGACTCTAATATCCCTTCCAGGGATGATACTCTGTCATCTTCTCAGATGTGGGGTGCAGCTCAGAATAAGGGCAAAAAGGACAAGTGTTTACCTTCCAGGGGTAGATGACTCAAAAATGTGTATGGAACATAACGAACATGCCAAATGTTCAATTGGTTTTAAAAGCAAATTAAGTATTTATTTACAGGGGCGCCTGGGTGGTGCACTCAGTTAAGCGTCCAACTCTTGGTTTCAACTCAGGCCGTGATCTCCGGGTCATCAGATTGAGCCCGGGGTTGGGCTCAGCCCGGAGTCTGCAGGAGGTTCTCTTTCCATCTCCCTCTGCCCCCTCCCCACCCCGTGCTCTCTTGCTCTCTCTCTAAAGTAAATAAACAAATCTTTTTTTTAAAGTATTTACATTATATAATTTATATTTAATATACATATATACACGTGCATAACATATGTAATTGAATTGACTTTCCTGAGCAGGTGCGGTGAGGGGAAAGTCCTCGGAATTGGACATGAGACCAAATATATGCGGATTAGATAAGAGGGAGGCTGGGAGGTTGAGTAATCAATCAGCATTCACAGAGTAGTGAAGACAGATCCTGAGACTTCATCAGGATTAAAATCTTTTTCTCTATGAAAGACACTTTTAAGAGAATGAAAAAACAAGCTAAAAACAGGGAGAAAATATTTGCTAACCACATATATGACAAAGGACTTGTATCCAGAATATATAAAGAATTCTCAAAACTCAATCGTAGAAAAAAACAAACAAAAACAAAAAACAATTTTAAAGCACGCAAAAGACTTGTAACAGATAGTTAGCCAGAGAGGAGATTTGGGTGGCAAATAAGCAAATAAGAAGATGCTCAACATTAGCCACTAGGGAAAGGCAGATTCAATCCCTGATATCACCACATACCTATTACGATGACTAAAATAAAAAATATTGACAACACCAAGTGCTGACGAGGATGTGAAGAAATTGGATCACTCACATATTGCTGGTAAAAATGTAAAGATGATACAGACACTTCACAGAACAGTTTTGGGCAGTTTCTTATAAAGTTAAACATACATTTACCACATGCCCTAGTAATTCCACTTCTGTATGTTTACCCTAGAGAAACAAAAATTTATATCCACACAAGAATCTGTACAAGAGTGTTTACATAGCAACTCTATTCATAATTGCCAAAAATTAGAAACAGCCCAAATATCTTTCAATAAGTGAGTAAACAACAATGAATGTATGGTACATCCATACAATGAGATTCACTCAGAAATAAGAAGGAGCAAACTACTGATACAACAATTTGAATGAATCTCAAGGACATTATCCTGAGTGAAAGAAGCCAATCTCCAAAATTTCATACTGTATGATTGCATTTATACAACACTTTAAAAAAACAAAACGAAAGTGACAGAAAACAAATCAGTAGTGGCCAGGGGTTGAGTACAAGGCGTTAGTATAAAGGAGTTTGGTGGGTAGATATAACTGTTCCACATTCTGATTGCAGTGGTGGTTATAAACATCTACCCATGTATTAAAATTCATAGAATTACACACCCAAAAATGTCAATATTACTGTGTGCTAATTATTTTTCTTAAAAAACTAACCCTTAAAACATTAAATGGTTAGTTTATTTTTAAATTTAGCATAGAAGTGAAAAGTTTTTGAAAGTCTGATTAATAAAGTAAATGTTTTCCAGCCACTACTATGATATTTTACGAGTGAACTATCATGGCTAGCTTTCATTTTTCTATCTCTGTGCACAACAAGATATTCCTATACTTGAGTCCCAATAGCTTATCATTTTAAGTCTATAGTACCCTTTCCTTTCCAGATAATTTATAAGATGTCAAAAAAGTGTTTCCCAATCCTTCACACAAGTCAGTAGTAAGTCCAAGAGACCAACTCATTACTGACAAGGCCTTGCCCTCCAAAAACTTAATATTTTTATAAAAATAAACCAAGTCAGTTGATTCTCCCATTGTTTGTACCACATAATACTCCCCTAGAAATTTTACAGAAAAAACATATATCAACAATTTCTTTTAAAAAGAAAAAGACCGACAGCAACAGGCAAAAAAAAAAAAAAAAAGAAAGAAAGAAAGAAACTGGGCCACTATCTTACACTATACACGAAAATCAACTCAAAATGGATTAAAGAATTGAATTTGAGACCTAAAACCATAAAACTCCTAGAAGAAAACAGGCAGTAAATGTCACAACATAGGCCTTGGCAATGACTTTTTTAATAGAACACCAAAAACAAAAGCAACAAAAGCAAAAATAAACAAATGGGACTATGTCAAACTAAAAAGCTTCTGCACAGCAAAGGAAATAATCAACAAAATGAAAAGGCAACCTACTGAATGGGAGATAATATTTGCAAATATCTCATAAGGGGCTAATATCCAAAATATATAAAGAACTCATACAACTCAATAACAAAGAAGCAAACAATCCAACTAAAAAATGAGCAAAAGATCTGAACAGACATTTTTCCAGAGAAGACATGCAAATGGCCAACAGGCACATGAAAAGATGTTCAACATCATTCATCATCAGGGAAATGCAAATCAAAACCAAAATGAGATATCACCTCACACCTGTTAAAATGGCCATTATTAAAAGACTAGAAATAACAAGTGTTGGCCAGGATGTAGAGAAAAGGTCGTGTACTTGTGTTGGGAATGCAAATTGGTGCAGCCACTACAGAAAACCATATGAAGGTTCCTCAAAAAATTAAAAATACAGCTACCATATGATCTGCCAATTCCACTTCTGGGTATTTATCTGAAGAAAATGAAAACACTAATTTGAAAAGATATCTGCAACCCATGTTCATTGCAACATTATCTACAATAGCCAAGGTAAGGAAACAACCTCAGTGTCCATCAGGGGATGAATGGACAAAGAAGATGTGATACACCACACACACACACACACACACACACACACACACACACACACACACAGTGGAATATTATTCAGCCATAAAAAAGAAGGATATCCTGCCATTTGCAAAAACATGAAATAACCTTGAGGGCATTATCCTAACTGAAATAAATCAGACAAAGGAGACAAATTCCATGTGATCTCTCTCATACATGGAATCTGAGCTCATAGATACAGAGAACAGATTAGCCAGGGGCAGGAAGTGGGGGATAGGAGAAATGGGGGAATTGCATTTGTTTTAGTTTAAATAAATTGACTTAAAAAATAAATAAATATTTAAAAATAAAAAGAGAAAAAAAGACAAAACATACAGCTATAAGAAAACATTTAACCTCATTAGTAATTGAAGAACTACAAATTAGAGTGCAATACCATTTTTTCAAACTATCAGCTTTGTAAAAAATGATGATATGCCTTGTGCAGGAAGTATGGGGAAACTGGGCATGAGGGTAAATTGACTTACCTTTCAAGAGGTCAGTTTAATAGTATGTAGCAAAAGCCTTAGAAATGAGCATCACGTCTGGGATGGTAATTCAACTTCTTGGAACTTATCCTAAGAAATAATCAAGCAAGGATATTCAGCTTAGCATTGCGTTAATAATGAAATATTGAGTGCCAGAGTTCTAAAATCCCTTCCAGTGAATGGGTGAAGAGACTTTGTCATTCTCTGGTGTGCTAGACGCTGCACAGAGTATAATATTACAGCCTGAGAGTATAATATGATCAGAAATGTATATGTACTAATGTGCGTAAAGAATACACTGAGAGTCAAATACTGAAGTGATTTTAAAAGTAAATAAAATATTTATTTCAATTATGTAACTTATAATCTATATATCAAAAGGTAGAAAATTAAAGTACCTAATGTCCAGACATTAAAAATAATATGTACCTATATTTATTGACATAAAAAGATTTGCATTTCATATGCTTCTAAGTAAAAAAAATGCAGACTACAAAATAGTACTATCTCATTTTATACAAAACTTACAAAAAGAAAACATACATATGGCAGAAAATCTGCAAAATGTATTTTAAGATGTTATCATAGGTTTTTCTGAGTGTGGGATGATAATTGATTTTTATTTTCTGCTTTATGGTTTTCTGTATTTTCTAGGTCTTTTTTCCCTGTGAAAGTATACAACTTTTATGATTGAAAAAAATCCAATAAAACTAGTCCTAGAAACAACTAGCAGATTAATCAAAGACAGTTTTCTTTATTTTAATATTGTTGTCTTTTGGGGCGCATGGGTGGCTCAGTTGTTAAGTGTCTGCCTTCAGCTCAGGTCATGATCCCAGGGTCCTGGGATTGAGCCCCGCATCGAGCGAGCCCCGCATCAGGCCCCCTGCTCGGCGGGAAGCCTGCTTCTCCCTCTCCCACTCCCCCTGCTTGTGTTCCCTCTCTCACTGTCTCTCTCTCTGTCAAATAAATAAATAAAATCTTTAAAAAAAAAAAAATTGTTGTCTTTCTCGAGAAGCCTATGCCTCTTAGGTGTTTAGAATCCTGCCTTTATCTTCAGATTCCATAGGCTTGGGGGGGTTGGGCAGGGGTTGTTTCCAATCATTGCCCCAGGGCATTTAGAGTCACATGGGCAATCTCCCAGCTCAATTACCAGCTGATAATATATCTTAAGCAGCATCCATACATGAAGTCCATTCAAAGATTTCGGGTGGGGATCAGCCACTCCCAATAATCCTGCTGCACCCTGACTTTTTCCTTACTAACTCTCAATTATCTGCCTCCAAAGTTAATTTGGAAATGAATTCAGCCTTAACATCTTTCCATAAGATCTTCTTTGAAATTAAAAAAAAAAAAAAGGCTACAGAACTTTTTTCAAGCAGTTTTCCTTAAAACTGGGTTTTATTTAAAATTTGGAATGTTTCTAATTTTTCCAGGTAATAAGTCAGACAGCAAAGGGAGAAAAATCAATCTTTTCTAAATTAATTGTTTTTTTTCTTTTTTTTTCTGTTCACATTTCTATTCAGGAAAAAAGAAGAATAAATGAACTCACTGGATTATATTATTTCCTTTTCATCCACATGTATAACTTTTCCATATCTGCATAGCTTGCTAATCTGATGTATTTAAAAACAATCTTGCTATTACTAATTGCAAAAAATTTTGCTATGTGCTTCTAGATTTAGTCACTTAATTTCTAGTTCACGCCTAATACCTGGACATTTTGATTTATCTGTGGTGAACAGTTTTCATGTGTTTACAGTAATATTTTTAGTTAGCCTTCAGGTTTTTTAAAACATTATTTTAAAATCTATTTTGACCAAGTTTTTCTGATCAGTGTTTGAATTTTATCTAAATGGGTGTTCTTGGCTTTACCCCACCTGATAAAATGTCAGACTTGATTGTGCTATGATTATCCAAGAGAGCACTCATAAACACCTGACTAAACCAGTTTCTGCTCATTCCACAAACACTCTATGCCACGCGGGGTTATTCTACTTTGCTAGAATTCGCCATTTGCCTCATCCTAAAATCTCATCTCTGCATTTCATCCTGAATTAGGCAGCTTGACAACTGACAGGTAGATAATTGAAATTTTTTAATTTCTTACCTGACCTACCATTTCAACTTCCCCAGTTTCATTGGGAAACTGATCGTCAAGCATCCTGATCAGGCACTTTTTTTCTATTTTTATTATTTAAAAAAAATTATAATTATGGAAGTTATGCTTGTAGAGATTTCAGAGAGAATACTTGCATAGAAAAAAATTTGATGTCATTTCTAAGTGTATTCTTCCTCACAAAGAATTCCCTGAACTCCAGCCTAAATACACCATTTGCTACCCATCTTTCTCCAATTATCTCAAGACCACTTATTCACACTGTCCCCTCCCTCACATATCACCAAGCATTCCATTTCATCCAGCTAATGGTTTCTGCATTTCTATATTTTGACCTGACTTTTCTCCCATTTCCCACAAATGTCAAATAGCTTTCTACTGATAAACTGGACACCATTTTCCTCAAATAAATCATTGACTTCCCTTCAGTGATGTAGCATCAAATTCCTTTCAATGACTCTAGCTACTTATCATGTGCTTTTCTTAACTTGCCGGTCTCTCTGTAATTTAGAAACTGCTCTATCGACTTAAAACATTCTAAACCAGCTTCCTGATACTCCTCCTTCCTAATCTATTCTCCCCGGCCCCCAAAGTCTTCTCATTAACAATAATAGCAACTGTTTATCAACTACAGTGTCCCAACTGCTTTTGAGCTATCGTATCTTATCCTCATAATGGGGGAAAACTGTTATTCCAGTTTCACAGATGAGGAAACTGGAGCTTCGGAATTCAAGCAATTATAAATTGTGACTGCCCAGGCAAGCTCAGCTAGTGACAGCTGGAGTTCAGATCCAAGTCTCTCTGATGCCAGTTCAATTTCTATCTTGCTACCATGATGTCATTCCTGCCAGGCACCCATGTCTGACCATCTTATCTGGGGTCATGAACCGCGGCTCCAGGAGAGCCCAGGACTCAGCTTCCTGCCTGCACTACTAACCTGTGCGAAATGAGCCTGGCAGGGGGCTCACCAGACACAAGTTGCTCTCAAATTCCTATTATGTGGCCTTCTCTCGGGTCCTTAAAGTTCCTCCCAAATGCATTACTTTTTTCTCTCAAAAACCTAATTCCTTTTCTAAAGTCTTCGGTGGTTCCTCAAGCTAACACTACTTTTCCCTGCTTTCTCAACAAAACTGGTTATTGATTTATTACTTCTTTAGTGTGGCAGCAAATCAATACGCCGGGAAGCAGTTTGTCAGATGATCCTAAGATTGCAGAACAATTATTTTCTTGGAGGAAATGAACACCAGGGCTTCCTGTTTGAGAATTGTGGATGATCCCATCTTCCCAGCCCTTCTTTTGTTCTAAAGCAAAAAAAAAAGCTGGTCTGGTGATTACTCACATCACATTTCCAGCTTTGCCATTCCCTTAGGCACTAACTTATTTTCTGGCATTTGGAAAGATTACTCCCTCAGGGTTTAATTGCAATTAGAGGAACAGGTTGGAGAGAACATCAAATTGCATTCTGGGAAAAAAATTTTTTTTTAATGTGGAGGAAAGGAGCTAGATGGTAAGAAGAGAAAAGTTATTCCTTTCCAAAATACATTTTACAGAAACACAAAGCTAATAACTTACACTTAGTGTTCCTTCTATCTTTGTTATTTGGCTCTTGACAGGCAATTTTATTTACCACTTTCTAAATTAATTATGAAATCAAACTGCCGCTTGGCATGTCCGCTTCTTCCCCAAATCATCTCGGCTGCCTCCGGCGACAGTTGTGACATGCGCAGATAGCCCCCAGCTGTGACCTGCTCACCTACATGGAGACATTGACAGCCCTTCTCCGACCCTTTAGGGGTGCTGTTAACCCTCTGCAAAACAAATCACTGCTGTCTTAGCCACCTAAACTTTCTACGGGGTCTCTTCAGCCTTTTCGGTTTTCTGTGTTTTGAAGAAATAGCTTTTAAGAAATCGCTCTTCTTTTTAAGGCATTTTTGACTAAGAATCTTTTTTGTCTGGTAAAATATAAAGGAACTCTTTTAAGCAAACCAAACTTGAGGTCAAATTCATTAATCAAGCACCTAAAAATTAGATTCAATCACAGATTGCATCTTCGCTTACTCTTCAGAACCCTAAATTATCTACTCCTACATGCTGGAGTCCTGGCTCCTTGGAATGATCCCCCTCACTTCCTCTGTGTCTCATATTACATCGTTATTTTTTAAGAATTTTATTCCGCTATATTGTTTTTTATATCAGTAAGCCACTTTAAATTTTCTTTGGAACAAAGTGGGATACATATAAATAAATTAAAAGTCTGGAAAGGATCCTAGACCCAAGAATTAAAATTTGCCATTATTAGCTATGGGATCTGGAACAGATCACTTAAAGTTTCTGAGTCTCCGTTTCCTCATCTGCAGAAGGGTTAGCATGAAATGATCTCTAAGGATTTTTTTCTTATTCCAATTTGGGGGTGATAGAACTGCCAGTCAATGGAACAGATAAAAATTGAGAGACTATCTAAACTCCCCCTGGGCTGAATATACCCAATTGGCACTTAACATTCATTCCCACTTCCTTCCAGTGTGCTTTTCTGTACTGCAGAGGCTGCAAAGCTAAAAATTACATTACCCAGTCTCCCAGCTAGGGTCCTGGATACGAATGAGGATAATGAAATGCATTTGCATGAGATTTTGAAAGTGGAAATGAAATAGGAACTCTCTTGGTGTTTTTTGTAGCTGTTGGGAAATGATGTCATGAAGATGCTAGTGTCCAGTCTCCAGCTTAGGGGCGGGGCGGGGGAGGGCGGCGCACGTAAGGGTGGCCGATGTCACACTCCATGTTCTAGACCTGATCACTGCATTCCACTGGGGGTTGTCAAGAAACATTTGTGATAGCAGTGTTTGTGGCTTCCTATGCCTGGTTTTCTTAGCACACATATTTTGTGATGAGATTACAGCACCCTGAGAGGGTCATATCTGCGGTGTTCTGGAAGTCATTGCTTGTCTCCTGTTACAGCCTGATCCTCTGTTCTTCTAATGATTTTGTGAGTATCTAGCTTCCTGTGTTAAACTTGTTTCTCCTTAAATTGCTGAAGGGGATCAGGATATTCCACCCCAAAATATTCTATGTTAGCATAAGAATTATTTTGAACTAAAGGCAATTGAGAAATAGCAGACATAGAAAAACTCTCTACTCTCCCCCTTTATGCCTAAAGGCAGGGTATAAATTTCCCTTGGTGAAGCTGTCTCCTCTCTCCTCTCCAGTACATCAGGAAAAGACAACTCTCATCCCCAGAGACAGCACCGACTCGAACCTACATAAGTAAGCCTTACTGAAGTAACCTTAACTTCTATTAGTTTCCCTTCATATAATCACTTTCCCACAATTTACCACCCATGGAAGCCCAAACACTTTCTTTGTGTTGTCACTTTTTCAGATTTATCACTTTTTGTTAAAATGGTATGTGAACTCTTAGGCCTCACCACTTCTCTGGGGTTTCACTTCCTTTTCTGTGAGACCCCCATGTGCACATAAAAATTAAAATATTAGCATCAAATAAAATTTATATGTCTTTTCTCCTGTCTTTTGTCAGTTTAATTTGCAGGACCTCAGTTCATGAACTTAAGAGATAAAGGAAAAACTGTTTTGTTTTGTTTTATTTTGTTTTACTCTGTAATAAATACCTGGAGTAGTTTTTGATCTCTTTCTTCTAGCCTAATTTATTTTCAAGTTCTAGTTTCTTCTTCCTGGGTTTTTGCTAATTTTTTTTTCCAAATATAATTTGTTTACATGATGGAAACCTGGTTGACAAGTGAAAAATGTAATCAAATTGGTCCTATGAGAGCTTTTTTAATACCCATTCCAGCTCAACCCTTTTTTTCCCTTTGAATCAAGCCAAATGTTCTTCCAAACTTATTCAGCACTCAGTGTGATTATCTCCTGAGTGCTCTTTTGTGCTGTGGCATGCATGAACTCAGGATTTTCTTTGGAAACTATTTATACTATTTCTTTCTGTATTTCTTTGCCACTGCTTTGATCTGCTATTTTGAGTTTAGGCTTTTCTCCTTTGAATATCAGAATTAATATGTATATAAGATCCTGAAATACATTATCCACTATATTTTTTTAACTTTTTACCTTGAAATAATTGTAGGTTCACAAGAAGTAGCAAAGACCGTACTGAGAAGTCCAGTGTACCCTATAATTTAACAAACACTTTTTATCATCACTAAAATTTTAGCTACTAACTCTCTTACTTTTCTGACACACTTCATGTCACATTATTTCCCTCCTCAAAAATCTGAAGTAAGAAGTGATGTCACTGAAAATGGCAGAGAAGGAAATTCTATGGCTCCATCCCTTCATAAAAGCAATTAAAGTGGTGCCTGGGTGGCTCAGTCAGTTAAGCCTCTGATTCTTGATTTTGGCTAAGATCATGATCTCAGGGTGGTGAGATCGAGCCCTGCGTCAGGCTCAGCACAGAGTCTCCCCCCATCTCTGCCTCCCCCCATCTTGTGCTCTCTCGCTCTCTCAGATAATTGAATAAATAAAATCTTTTTTAAAAAATCAAATAGTAGTGATGGTTGCACAAAAGATGGTGGTGATGATTGCACAACATTGTGAATGTAATTAATATCACCATACACTTAAAGATGGTTAAAATGGCAAATTTTATGTATGTATATATACATTTACTATAATAAAAAATATTAAGATTACATGAGAAAAAAAGCAACTTAACAAGCTAGCAAAATTATCAATCAACTTTTGCAGAACTCTGGAAACTAGTCAAAAATTAACAGCAATCAGGGAAAACTTAGTGATAACAGAAGCTGCCACACTGTAGTAAGAGCACTGTGGCATTTCAGATTGCCCATCCACCATTCCCCATCCCCAGAGCAGCGCCCATGAAGATGGTGGTATGTATTCCTGACGTGGGTTGCCAGGGCCCAAGGGAGAAATATGGATATTAGTCTCAAAAAATTGTGGTGGTTGTTTCAACTTCTCTGGTAGCTCCATAAAGGACCAGCACAAGGTCCTGTCTTTGTTTTCCTTGACTTAGAGCATTCTCAGGGCTGGGGTGACTTCCCAAGCAGCATTTGCCAAAAGCATTTAAAAGCAGAAATATTGGCCATGGGAGCCTGGGGCAAGGGATAGCAGTCAGGACAAGAAACAGACAAAGTAGAAGACCTGGGGAAAAAGAAGTAGGGAAAGGTGATACATGGAGGATAGGGCTTTTAAAAGCTCCTACATATACTAGGGAATTGATAAGACCACACACATTCCCAGAGCTGGATATATGCTCAGAAAAGACCTGAAGCTTTTACCTTTGACTGACCTTCAGGCTCTGAGCAAGCAGGAAAAGGCAGAGTTGTAAATAGCCTGGCTAACTGTCCAAGAAATAACCCCACACAGAGCCAATTTTCAGACTTGGAAGAATGTTTTTCATTTTTCTTTTTTGCCTTTAGGCACTTAAGGAAATTCTGTAAAAACACTAGATGACCACTAAGCTAATAGAACACAGATTTCTGCAGCCACACACAACAAAGAATACAGATTTTATTAAAATAGTTTAGAAAGGCCACTAAGCAAGCAAACAGCAACAACCCAAAACAAGACTCATTAGCAAAACCCAGGGAGTGGAGAAAATCTGATTTTCAAAGTTGTCACATTATAATATTAAAAATGTTCAGTTTTCAACAAAAATATTGTGAGTCATACTAAGAAACAAGAAACATACATAGAAACAAGTCATACTAATGAAATGGCTCATTAACAGAAGAAAAAAAAAAGAGATTAATTGAAACTGTCCCTGAGGAAACACAGGCATTGGATTTACTAGACAAAGACTTTATATCAACCATCTTAAAGATGCTGAAAGAGATTAAGGACACCATAGACAGAACCAGAGAAAACCAAGAGAGCAGTATCTCATAAAAATAATCTACACATTCAATGCAATCCTTATCAAAATCCCAACCGTATTTTTTTTACAGACATGGAAAAGTTGATCTGAAAATCCATATAGACTTGCAATAGCCAAATCATCTTGAAAAGGAAAACAAAGTTGGAGGACTCACACTTCCTTCCCACTTTCAAAGCTACAACAAAGCTACAGCAATCAAAACAGTGTAGTATTGGCGTAAGGATAGACATACAATCAATGGGCTAGAATTCAGAGGGAAGAATAAACCCACACATATATGGTCAGTTGATTTCCAACAGGGACACAAAGATCATTCAGTGGAGAAAGAATAGTCTCTTCAACATATGATGCTGGCAGAACTGGATGTCGCCTTGCAGAACAATGAACTTGGACCCTTACTTCCCACCACAAAAATTAACTTGAAATGGATATAAGACCAAAATGTAAGAGCTAAACCTATAAAATTCTTAGAAGAAAGCATAGATGAAAACCTCTGGATTTGGCAATGGATATTAGATATGACACCAAAAAGGTGAAGAACTACAACAATAAAAAAGATAAATTGGACTTTATCAAAATTAAAAATGTTTGTGCATCGAAGGACACTGTCAAAAGAGTGAAAAGATAACCACAGTATGGGAGAAAATATTTGCAAATTATATCTCTGATAAGAGTCTAGCATCCGGAATATAGAAAGAACTCCTACACCTCAACAACGGGAAGACAATAAAATAAAATGGGTAAAGGACTTAAACAGACATTCTTCCAAAGAAGATATATGAAAGGCCAGCAAGCACAAGAAAATATGCTCAACATCACTAATAATCAGGGAAATGCAAATCAAAACCACAATGAGATTCCACTTTGCACCCACTAGGATGGTTACAATATTTTTTAAATGGAAATAATAAGTGTTGGTGTGATTGTAGAAAAATTGGAATTCATATACTTTGTTAGCAGGAATGTAAAATAGCACAGTCATTGTGGAAAACAGTCTGACAGTTTCTCAAACAATTAAGTATAGAATTACCATATGGCCCAGCAATTCCAATCTTAATTATATATTCAAGGAATTGAAAAGAGGTACTCAAACAAAATTTTCTACATAAATGTTCACCACAGCACTATTCACATTAGCCAAAATGTAGAAATAACCCAAATGTCCATGAAGTTATGAATGGATAAACATGTTGGTATATCCATACAGTGGAATATTACTCAGCCATAAGAAGGAAGTGCTGATACATGTTACAACATGGATGAGCATCAAAACCATTTTACTAAGTGAAAAAAGCCAGACACATAAGGTCACAGATTGTATGAGTCCATTTAAATGAGACATCCAGAAGAGGTAAATTCTTAGAGACAAACAGTAGATTAGTGGCTGCCAAGGACTAGCAGGGAAGCAGAGTAGAGAGTGGCTGCCTCATGAGCACAGGGGACCTTTTTAGGTGATGAAATGCTTTGGAACCAGATAGATATGATATTGTAAACGTCACTGAAATATTCACTTTAAAATTGTTAACTTTAGGGGCACCTGGGTGGCTCAGTCGTTAAGCGTCTGCCTTCGGCTCAGGTCGTGATCCCCACATCGGGCTCCCTGCACCGCGGGGAAGCCTGCTTCTCCCTCTCCTACTCCCCCTGCTTGTGTTCCCTCTCTCTCGCTATGTCTCTCTCTGTCAAATAAATAAATAAAATCTTTAAAAAAAATAAAAAATAAAAAAAATAAAATTGTTAACTTTATGCTATATGAATTTTAGCTCAATTAAAAAAAAAAAAAAAACCTGAAGCCCCTTTCCCTTGTTTGCACAATGAAGTAAAACTCCTCACTTCATCTGGCATTCCACACTTTCCATTACCAGGCCGTCTCTTTCCAACCTTGTCGCCTTCCCCATTCGGAACTCATCAGAGATGTATTGGCAAATGCGGGAACCTTTTATGTTCTCACCCACCTCCCCGCCTTTGCACCTGAACTGTCCTTTCTTTCTCCTTCCTACTTTGCTTGACTAACTCCTACTTCTTCAAGGTTCTGCTCAGATTTACCCTCTCTGGAGAGAGCATTTTCCTCCCCTAATCTTATTCCTTATCTCCAGCTGGAGTATAGATTTAACCGTAGGTTCCCACAATACCCTTTGCACACTGCATTTTTCACACTGCCTTCTAATTATCTCCCCCTCCAAACTGTGAGATTCTCAAGAGCAGAAATCGTGCCAGAAATATCTCCTGGCACACAACACATGCTCACCAAGTGTTGAATTGATAAACTTTCTCCGGCATGATTTTTGCACCAGACCTCTGTTTCTTCACTTCAGCCTACCGTCTAATAAGCTCAAGTTTCCTCATCACTGTGGGCCACTGGTCAGCAGGAGCCCCAGGAGAGTGTGGGTCCTCATAAACAGATCACCTCTGGAGAGACAGCTCGGCATCCACGCCCTTTTTCTAGTGGATCAGGAATACCATCTTTATTCAGTGAATACAAGGGGAAGAACAGGAGGGCCTTGGAGTCAAAGGGATACAATTCAAGTTCCTGTTGCCCCATTCTCTTGTGCAACCTTGACCAAGTCACTTATGCCCTATGGGATTCAATTTCCTCATCTAGAAAATGGGGATAAAAATAACTGCCCTGTCTTATTCCCAGAATCACTTGAGGATTAAAATAAAATCAATATATTCACATACATTGTATTTTTAAAATTTTATAGGCCTCAAAGCTTTTCAAATCCATTCATAAGAGAAATTTAAAGTCAACCAAAACTGACCAACTTCCCCATCATAGCAATTTTTTACAGAATACTTATGATTAAGTAAAAATCCTAACACAGTAAAGAAATATGAATGATTATGTATTCATCTTCATCATCTCCCTAAAATAGCATGATTGAAACTTATTCTTAGAAATAGCAATGTTCTGGGGAGTTTCTGTCCCACATACATTAGTAACTGAGGCAACAGGAACGATCTGGAGGATCTGGCGAATCCTGCTATCCTGGTGTCTGATCTGTGACTGTATGTTAGGAAATGGGATGCTGTGGGGTAATTGTACCCATGCTCATGACACAGTGAAAGCTGTTTAGACTCCTACCCAGATCTGACAGTATAACAAAAATCCACAATAAATCGCTTCCTAGCTTGCGACTGGAGTAAACACTCTTTAGAGAATGGAGTTGATTTTGCTATATTGAGGAATATTGCTTCATACTTTGCCAAAGAGACATGTTTTTAAAAATGTCATTCTTGCACTGAAATATTCATGATCCCATTTCGTGACTCCCACTAGTGGTAATTTAAGGGTCACTTTAACCTGTCCATTCATCATAAAAACCTAGAGTCAATTAAGATTGACCACCTTTCCTAGCCATGGTTTACAATTTTTTTTCTTCACTGCTAATGGCTAGCCCATAACGATAGTAAAATGGATAAATAAAGGCAATTATTAAGTGGGCATTTTAGGCTCCTTTCATATTTGCTTGCTATGAAATAAAAAACAAATCCAATGTAAATAAAGTTATTCTTGTCATAACCTATGGAGCATGAAATGGTTTAAGAAAAAGTTTCAGGCCATGTGAGTCATGAGAGCTTGATAAAGTGAAGGGACGGCCACTTCTTAAAATAGCAGAAATATTGTCTTCTACTTTTAGGTTTGAAATAGTCTGAAAGCTGTTCTGTTCTCCATCAAAATTAAGAGCTGCTTATACTGCTTCCCTCTTCCCGCAGCCTGTCCTTACCGACAAAACAAAGCATAACTAGAGAGAGGAAAGTGAAAAAAACATAGACACTAACCTTTCCTGGGCAACAGCAGCTTACAAGTTGCACAGAATATTCTGAAGTAAAGCCAAGTTTCTTCTGTTCTAGCTGTGCTTGAATCTGTGCAATAGTAAATTAGTGACAGCGATAGCCTGAGCAAGGGACAAATGATGCATGAAGGCTAACTAAGTCTAAGTTTAGATCCAGCTCTAAACATTGAACAATTACCAACTCTTTACAAAATTAATACTAAATTCTTATGCAACCGGCATGGAGCAGGGAAGAACAGTGGAGTAGAATGACCAAAGAAGATGAAAGATGTTTATTTCCTGAATGAGGAGAGATTGGAAATTAACGTCAAAACTGCATCATGTGTAAATTAAATGTTTAAATTAAGTGTTAAAGAAACTCCAAAATATGACAGTTAAGGGAGGCTTTTCCATTGGATGCAGAATATTTCATTTCTGACCTTCTCTTCTAGTACCCTATCCCAACTAGTCATAGCCACACTGGCCCAAAATATATCTTTACCCAGGTCATATCCTTAGCAAATGCCAACTCTTTCTTCATGACCCAGTTCACTTATCATCTCTTCTGTGAATCCTTCTTTGAGTCCCCCGATGTTCCACTTCATGGTATCGTAAGGCTTTGTTCATCTCCCTATTAAAACACTTACCACACTAAATTGCAAAAACTTGAAGTACTTGCCTGTTCCCCACATCTTATATCTTTGTGCTCCTTGGACTTAGCGAATTGTCCAGCATTGAGCAGAAGCTCATAAATGTTTGTTGAACAGTTAGGGAGTTTCCCATTCCTCCTCTCACCAGCCAGCTATCTACCTCCACAACAGCCTTGAAATCTCAGTTCCTATTTCCTACATGAAGTCCCAGGTGATAATCCTCTTTGAGATACTAACATAGGAAACTACTCAATAAGTTTTGGCTGCAAGATCTTAACAGCATCATTAACTGTGGTCATGGGAGCATGCTAGTTGCCTGGCAAAGGCCAGAATGTAGGGCCTTGCAGTCTTAGCTACAAGTGAATTTATCTCAAAGAAAACCAAAAGGTAGCCTGGAAAGTCTACATATAAGTTCATGGATGCTCTGCTCTACTCAAGTGGTAGAAGAAAGGTAAAACAACTGGACAAAATAAAATACTACCCTGCATGCTTTAAGATTCTTCAGCAGACTTTCTAGTGAGGATGTATTATGAGGACTAATAGAGAAGGGAGGGGATAAATATGATTTGTTATAAGTTTGGGTTTATAATAGCATATAGACAATGCACTCTTCTAGTGTGTTGTGCCCGAAGCGTGGTTGCATTGCTTAGTTTGTTCCTTGTTGCTCCTCATCCATTACCTGCCCAACTCTGCCTTGCTCCGTGTCCTAGGACCATCAGCTGCCTTGCCTTCTGGGAGTCACCAGTCAAGGTCATAAGGTTGCAAGACTGCTGTCTATTTCCCCTGCCCCTGGCCCACTCAGGCTTCCAAGGACAGCCGTTCCACACATCTCCAGCTCTCCCCAGACCTGTAATCCTTTCCCGGTGGGGGTGCCTTCTGTTTCCTGGAAAGAGCCTGACTGATCGAATAGTCACCTGCTCACGACGGGAAAGATATGTGTATAAGCCCATTGATTTTTACCCATTTCAGAAAGATCACAAGCTTTGGTGGAACAATAGATAGTTCCTCCAGGCAATTGTTTTCAACACTGATAATTTGACCCCACCAGAGACAAATGTCTGAGGCTGTACCTCTCCTTACTGCCACAACTGACCTCTTCAGATAAGAGCTGTGCGACCATAGCCCACTTCCTCTCAGTTCAATAAACCTGCTCTAAGCATCTTTACTGGTTCATCGGTGTCATTTTAACAAAGAGAGTGAATATCTAGGGAGGCTTGTACGGCCATGTGTTATCAGTGTCAGATTTTACTTGTGTTCTTTTGTTTAAAAACACCGTGGATTCCCTTGGGATTATTACTGATGCAGAACCACATTTTCAAAAAGATCCTTTCATTCTTGGCAGAAAAGCAGCTCACCTGGTCTCTGCTCATTTTTCAAAGTGGCTTGAGTTTCTTCATTACTTGCCCCTTGCCATCCCTCCCTTTCCAGGTGCTGAATGCTCATAGCAGATCCCATAGGCCCAAGGATGGTGTTGTCTGTCACTTCTAAGTGATGCTTCTAAGTGCCTTTCTCTAGGAAGGCAGATTCTTCTGGGAGTTAAAGATGAGGAATGCCAAAAATTGTTTTTCAGATGTTTGGGGTTTAATGAAACACAGGACGTGTGCTGCCAGGTAGCACCAATGTTCATTTTTAAGCTTTCCATATGTTACCATATATTTGCCTAAAATACTATCTTACATTACTCTGCCTTTTGTTTGCCTACATTTCTGTGCAATACTCCTAAGACTCCAGACATTTTAAAGCCCATTTTAAAAATAACCACCACCAAAAAAAAAAAAAAAAAAATTAAAGTCCTTAGGCAATTGCATTCAGGTAGGAACAAAGGATTTAATTTGAGGCTCAAAAGTAATGAGGCTTACGGGAATTCCAAACATGGCCTGGTACGACATGCCTGAAAATTCCTTTGTACAAATGTTTTTCTCATTATTTTAAAATAACAGTTTCATATATAAATAATATCTACAACATCAGTTGTATTCAGAGACACAAACCCTGGTGTAATTGAGGTGAATAGCTATTCTCAGCTCTGGATCCGTGAAAACCTGATTTTTTGGAGTCTGATGGCTTTGAGTCAGCAGGTACTCTCTGGGTTTCTGTAGCAATCACAGAGGCTATTGTCCCCCACCTGCCTCAGAGGGTCAGAAGGCAATATTTACTTATCCTTTGCTCTGTCTAGGGTCTGCCATTAACAACTCATTGTGTAACAAGAGGGGAGGAAGAAATAGCACCACCCCTGCCCTTGGGCACATCTAAGAAACCAGGAGTACACCAGGCAAAGTAAGCCCACTACAGCGAAGTCCATTTGAAGAGAATGTTCCCCAACACAATTAGAATGGCCAAACAGGAATGCAGCCTAAAGGGGTTTATCTTGATCCTCTTATTGTATGTCTAGGAGAAGAGCTGATCAAGATGAATTTGAGTTCACTTTACCACAAAGCCCTTCTACATTGCCATGGCTAGAAGCATGTTCATTACAGCTATGAAGACCACTACAGTCTATATTATCGCCTTTAGAGCACATTGTATTATAAGCGAATTAAGCAGTTATTGAACCTATAAAACTGTATCTATTGAGCACTCTACCAGATATCGGGGTAGAGGAATACAGGTAAATAATCAAATACGGTTTCCAACCTTAAATTTAACACCTAACTGAGAAAAGCAATCATAATAGTTTTCAAAGTGTATTTTAAGGGTCTCCTACATCAAAATCAACCTAGTACATGTTAAAATTCAGTTTTCTGGACTGTACCACCCCCAAGACCTACTAAACTAAACTGGTGGAATAGCTCAAGAATCTTAATTTTAATAAATATCCCAGGTTACTATGCCTCTACCACCAACAGTTTGGGAACCACAGGTTAAGGGCCTATGCTGATTTTGGGGGCATCTTCCTAACCTCATTCTTACCAATGAAATCTATATTAAGAATCATCCCAGTTTGGGTATTTACCCCAAAGATACAAATGTAGGGATCCAAAGGGGTACCTGCACCCCAATGTTTATAGCAGCAATGTCCACAATAGCCAAACTATGGAAAGAGCCAAGATGTCCATCAACAGATGAATTGATAAACAAGGTGTGGTAGATATATACAATGGAATATTATGCAGCCATCAAAAAAATGAAATCTTGCCATTTGCAACGACATGGATGGAACTAGAGGGTATTATGCTAAGCAAAATAAGTCAATCAGAGAAAGACAAGTATCATATGATCTCACTGATACGAGGAATTCTTAATCTCAGGAAACAAACTGAGGGTTGCTTGAGTGGTGGAGGGTAGGAGGGATGGGGTGGCTTGGTGATAGACATTGGGGAGGGTATGTGCTATGGTGAGCACTGTGAATCATGTAAGACTGATGAATCACAGACCTGTACTTCTGAAACAAATAATACATTATATGTTTAAAAAAAAAGAAAAAGAAGATAGTAGGAAGGGAAAAATGAAGGCAGGGGAAATCAGAGGGGGAGACGAACCGTGAGAGACTATGGACTCTGAGAAACAAACTGAGGGATTTAGAGGGGAGGGGGGTGGGGGGATGAGTTAGCCTGGTGATGGGTATTAAGGAGGGCACATATTGAATGGAGCACTGGGTGTTATACGCAAACAATGAATCATGGAACACTACATCAAAAACTAATGATGTAATGAATGGTGACTAATATAACATAATAAAATAAAATTTTAAAAAAGAAAGAAAAAAACAAAATAAAACTGATACAACATGAGAGAAAGAATCACTAATAAATGATGTAGTAACAAATGCATAGCAGCATTTATGACATCATACATTTGAATAAATTCTGGATGACTTAGTCAAAAAAAAAAAGAATCATCCCAGTTTTTAAAAAATAATAATAATCATCCCTGCTAGTTATGCTCTTTTATTTATTTATTTATTTATTTATTTATTTATTTATTTGAGAGAGAGAGAGCAAGCAGGGAGAGGGGCAGAGGGGGTGGGAGAGAGAATCTCAAGCAGACTCCCGCTAAGCACAGAGCCTGACCCAGGCTCCAACTCACAACCCTGAGATCATGACCTAAGCCAAAACCAAGAGTCGCACACTTAACTGACTGAGCAACCCAGGCACCCCTAGTTATGCTCTTTTCTATGTTACAGGAATTATTAGCCCCCAGGCCCTTGTATTTCTACACAATCCCTGGATGGGCTTCAAGACAAAAACCCCTGAATGTGTGTGCAAAATTGTGTGCAGACATATGCTTTTTTCAGGGGTAAGATTCCATATATAACTTCAGGTTCTCAAAGGAGCTCAAAGACATAAAATAGCCCGCTGCTTTATGGGAGTGATTATATGTAAACTGTATTTCCCAGTTGTTAAAATTTCCCTCTGGAGTCAGTACACGCATGGATACTAAGCAACCTAAGCAACAGAATTCTCAAGCTAGTAAAACGAATTGACATTTATTGAGCACCGTGGGTGACTATGGTGCGGTGAACACACGTTCATTTCTCACAACACCTCTTTAGCTCCTACGAGTGGGGAGTAGCACTCCAGCTATTTATGTATCTAATAACAAAAATTTATTGGGCACTTACTATTTGCCAAGTTTACTCTAAGCACTTTGCATATAGAAGCTCATTTAAATCTTATAATACCTCTCTATAAAGGGGGTTCTACTATTCCTTCCTCTTATAGATGGGGAAACTGAGACTTTACTTGAAGTCCTCTTCCCTCATCTCTGCATCCTTAATAGCAATAATAGCAACAACAACAACAACAATAATAATAGCTAACTTTCACTGAACTCTTATGTGCCAGGTACTATTCAAAGCACTCGTTTTACGGAAGAGGAAGCCGAGGCACAAAGACGGCAAGTAGCCTGCCCAAAGTCATGCAGCCAGCAATCAGCAGGCCGAGCCAGGATTCAAACTCCAGTCTGGCCAGAGAGCCCACACCCAGCCATGCTGTCTATTGGCACAAGTTCCGACCTCTGCCTCACTGAGGAATTACTGATTGGGAGGGCCTGCGTTCCCGTGCACGCGCACCTCTAGTCTAGTGGATTTCTTCTCTTCCCTCTTTTTAAAGCTCCGTTCACATTACAGGCTGCTGGGAGTAACCCCAAGTCTCCACAAGCATCCCTATGGCCACCTTGTGTTGCAGATGGGTCCCAGGCGACAGTGTGCCCAGCCAACGTGGCTCTCCCCCGGGTTCCCAGACCACACAAGGTCACACCAGTTGCTCGGGGATGTCGGACCTCTCAGTTACCATCACAGAGCCAACAGGACCCTGCAGCCCTGCCGGCGCGCAGGAAGACGGCGCGGTATCACATTTCAAATACTGCCTCTGCCTCATGCTTTGAGACCATTCGGAGCCCGGTTAAAAAAACACAGTCACGACTCTCCTCGGGGTCGGGGCTGTTGATTTTGTTAGGTGAGATCACTTGAGGAATATAAAACGCAAGAGAAAAGAGTGGCAAAGAGGAAAAACAATAGGTGGGTAGATAGGGTCACACAGAAGTCACAGCCGCGGAGGAACAGCCCAGCCACAGCGTTCGGCTCAGTTTAAACCTAGGGTTTAAGAGCCTAAGGAATTAATCAATTCCTACTTGTTTTAATCCCTTCCCGACTATACAATGTTTACTCGCACAGTGGCTTTTAATTCAGCGTGTGTGTGTGTGTGTGTGCGCGTGCGTGAGTGCGTGCACGTGTGTGTGTGTATAAAAGAGGCTAAACTATGACTCTCTTAAAAAATCTTGACAGCAGCCCGCGTTCCCGGGGCCCAGCACACGCACTGCAAAGGTTTTGTGTTCAAAGCACACAACATTTGTATGGCTGACCATCTAGTGATGCTGGGATTTTAATGTTATGCAAGACTTTTTCCTTCCTTTACTCACCACTTAGCGGCTGTGCTGATTCAACATTTTATAGATGCATAAATTTTCCTTTAGAAGCTGTGCCGAGAATATGTGCCTCCCTGGGCCGGTTTCTTATTGAAATCAGATGATGCAGGCAGGATCCGCTCACATTTCAGTGAGAGGCTGCCCCCTAGTGAAAATTCGCAGCTACACATTCCACCTACGAATTTATGATTGCGAACACTGCAGAGGTTTCTTGACACAAAGGAGAAATGTCCTTTGGTTGCCAAGGACGTGATAGCATTGTGTAATTTAACCATCAATCAGACGTTGCTCTCCTTTCAACTTCCCCAGCCTATTTTTGGTACGTGTCAGTGTTCTGTAAAGTTTTCTTTGCTATTTCAAGATGTCTCTGGAAAATATAATATAAATAAAATGTATTAAGATATAAATAAAAATATCTTTATGAAACTAAGTGAAAGAGGATCACCAGTGCCCTTTCCTTGTTGTTTTGACAGTGAGCTGTATGTGTGTTTCCATTTCTGCTTATTTCATTTGGCTATTTCGTGGTATTCTTTCCTATCTAGGGCAGCTACGTAAAGTAAATGATTTTTGCTTTTAGGAGGTGACTGTATGAGCATTCAAAATACTTTAGTGTTCAATACCTCCAACTTTAATTGAAGTCTAGCATTTGTCCTCATGCAGGTCTATGAAATAATTCGGATGAGGCATTTTTGCACCATGCCTTTACAAGCCTTAACTCATTACTACTATTATTACAAAATCTCTATTTTAGACAAAAATTACTTTGAATATTAAACAAGAATACAGTTAGTGTTTTGTTTACGGTTTATTTCTACATTGTTCTACAAAGATGAAATCATTTTCATGATAAAGTTAAACATAGTCTCTCCATTAAAAGCTAGTATTTGGAAACTTGAAAACAGTAGCAAATTTGTCCTTCTTTGTTATTCTATTCCTTCGTCTCCCAGCCCTCCCATCTATCTAACATCAGTAGAAGGGATACTGAATTAACCTTTTTGAAACTTTTGAGACTTAAAAGTAAAAAAATCAATGACTGTGAACAATTGTAATATCTGGGTGTTTGGAAACTCACTCTTCTCTGCTCTTCTGCTGTCTAATTTTGTACAGATGCCATCCAAGATTAGAATCAAAGGGTATTCTTCATTTTTTTTTTTAAAGATTTTATTTATTTATTTGAGAGAGAGAATGAGAGAGAGAGAGCACATGAGAGGGGGGAGGGTCAGAGGGAGAAGCAGACTCCCTGCCGAGCAGGGAGCCCGATGCGGGACTCGATCCCGGGACTCCAGGATCATGACCTGAGCCGAAGGCAGTCGCTTAACCGACTGAGCCACCCAGGCGCCCCAGGGTATTCATTTTATTTTAGTGATTCTTCCATGGATTTTAAGCTCTCTAGAATCAAAATTCTTTTAGTTTCTCCTACTCATGCACACTGATGAATATTCTCCATTTTGTAGGTGCCTAAGGACTCATTTGTGTGAAACTAACAACAACGCTGTGAGAGAGGTATTAGCATACTCTCTTTAGAGATAATGAGACTTGGCTCAGAGAAGTTGGGCCACTTTCCCAAGGACACACAGCTCATTAATAGCCATCAGAATTCGAATTTTGGCCAAGGAAGACCAAACCCTGTGCTCTTTCTCATCAAAGTTGTTCCACATCCTGCCTTGGCTGGTTGTTCACTAAATCTCAAAGGCATAGGCCTTATTGTCCTTATTTTAAGAGAGAAAATTACATCCAGAAAGAACAAAAAGCCGGGAAGTACACAAAAACATCAGCATTTCTCCCTTGAGATGTTCTAAATTAAGGGAAGCGACTTTCGTTGCTCTCTGGGAAGAGTGAATGAGAGCTGTCCCTAAGGCAGTGAGGAGGACTGGTAATGCCTCTCTGTGGTGATTCTCACCAAGGCTGCACCTTTTTCCCTCACAGCGAATAGGTTAGGAAGGCGAAATTTCTCTGCTTACACAAAGACGTTGTCATAGTGGAAAAGAAGGGGACTTCAGATAGACACTGCTAAGAGCAGATGGTATTATCTGAAACAACAAACAAACAAACTGCCCCTTGTGGGATTACTGCATCTTGGGAGCTCAAAAAACTACTCAAACAACAATATCCATAAACTGTGATTCAGAATTGGATTTGAAATTTCACAGCTGAGGGAACATTGGCAATATTTTTTCCTTCAGTTATTAAACTGAGTTTTTTATTTTTTATTTTTTTTATTTTGCTTTTTTTTGTTTTGGTCCATTACCTATACTCTCAGAATGAACAACAACAAAGAATCCTTGCTTCAGGAAGTTTCTGAAGCTTACTAGAATGCTTAATCTGCCTTTCAAGAAATCGTAGCAAGGTGATCGATCTATAGTTATTTTTCTTTTTAAAAATATGAATTCAGTGATAAAAAGAAGCAGACTATGGTCAAGTAAGTAATCGTTCAGCAAATATTCACTTGCTGTCTTTGGGAGGAATATACCTACTTCCCTTCCCAGTTGCTTTCCTTGCCCGTGTGATTTGCTGTGGCCAGAGGAAGGTGGGTGGAAGTAAGAGTATACAAGGTGCCAAGTCCAAGCTATGGGAGGCATCATGCATCTGTGCTCAATCCTCTTGTCCTCCTATCTGTGCACAAACACCTGCACACTTATTCATAGGACAGAGTCTCACTAAAAGACTATTTACTATTATCCTAACAGGCTCTGTTATCTCATTTCCCAGCCACTTTACAGTAGGCAGGGTGAAATTGCTAGAAGTAAACTTGCTGGTAACAAGGCAAAAGGTAACTGCATCAGGGAAGGAAGAGACAGAAATACCATAAAAAGGTAACACACAAGGTTTCAAAATCATAGGAATCTAGGACAAATTAATAGGAGATTAATATCCTTAAATGGGTCATTTTCCCAATAGGTAGCAAGTAAAATAGGGAAGTAAGATCACTTCCAGAAAATTTACTTCAAAAATTGCTTGAAACAGTAGTGCTTAGGGGTTTTTTTGGAGTATAGTCCATTTTGAAAAATGTCTAAAAAATATGGATTCTCTCCTTGGAAGAATGCACATGAGGAAACCCCACAAAATCTTCCAGAGAATTTTAGGTAGTTCAGCCCCTAGAACTGATTCATGAACCCTGGGTTTTAAACCACTATTTTAAAATAAAAAAGAGTTTTACTTCCAGGAGAGGCATAATTGAATTATCGGAAATTTTTTTATTCTTGTGAAACATAATTCCAGATAAATGAGGTATCCTGGAATTCATAAAGCTATGAGAGGCCTTTGCCAGTCACCACCCTATTACTGGCTAGACTGGCCCTGGAAGAGATTAATGATTTTACATTGCCTGGGACTTCATGTGATACATTTCCACAACTCTCAACTTCCGTTTTTATGAACTTCAAGTTTACAAGAGCTTAATAATTAGATCATTGTTCTATACCCTTGTAATCCAAGCTTTCTTGTCACTGGTCCATTGCTTGTTAGAAAAATAGAAAGCCATTGGATCCATTTTATTCTTTTTGGTAATACAGTAAGGGATTCTGTCCCACATCTGCCCCTTAACTTTAATTCTTTCTGTGAAATATGAGGCATCCATCTTGCTTTTGCTTATGGAAACCCCTACTTTATGAGTTGATATTAAGTTTTCAATCGCAGCTCCTTGAACATTTATTTCTACAACCCCTTATTCTCTCATCCAAAAAGAAAAAAGAAAGAGCCCCAAACTGACAGTTATTGTTATAGATATCACAACAGTTCACTGCTCTGCAGCTCTAACTGGTAGTTCTTAGGATCAAATTTATGGACTTTAAAAACCAAGGTGGGAGTACAGCAATGATTCTTAATAAGAGTACTGCCTCGTGGTGCCATTATGACTAATAACGCCTTAGTATTATTACATTTTCAAAACACATTTATATTTTATTTCAATTATGACATTTTCCAAAAAGGGAAGAGAAATAACATTTATCGTATGCCTACTGTGCACCAGCACTGAATTGATTCCTTAGACACTTATCTCATTAAATCCCCATAGCACCTTATAAAATTTGAATTATTACTCCCATTTTACAGATGATGAACCTGAAATCAAAGAAATGAAGTGAGTTGCCCAAGGTTACACTTCATAAGTGACAGTGCAAACTCGTATACCCAGGTCGGTCTCAGTCCCATTATATCATTGTTGGGGAATAGAAATGACAAGGAGGTTTTTGAAAAAGATCACAAGGATTATCATGTAGAAAAGAGAATAGAATTGTTCTTTGTAAGTCCAAAAGATGGGATTTATACCAATGTGTGAATATAAGAGGAGGCAGACTTGGGTTCAATATTAGAATGAATGTTGATGAGTGTCCCTGAGAATATATTGTGCCCACCAAGTTCTGAAATTGATTAAAAAAAAAAAAAAAAAAAAGCCCACTCAAATACAAAGCTGGAGATCTGAGAGCAGATAGAACTGCTTTTGACCACTTACCTTCACAGAGTCCCCACACTGCAACAGCACCAAAGAAACAAAGATCGAACCATGAGGGGCCTGAGGCAGCCTTATAGATTCCTAGGGACCCCTCAAAACATGGGGAACAAACCAACGTCTTCCCTTAAGGCCAAGTTTTTGAACACAGCTCAGTGAGGGCTGGAAAAAACTGGCTGGAGCCTCACAGTTAGAGTGAAGAAACTCTGTCCTCAGAGTTTGTGTGTCAAAGTGTGGCCCACAAATTCCTGGAGGTCACTGAGACCTTCTCTGGACATCCATGAGGTTAAAGCTATTTTCATCATAATACTAAGATATTGTTTGCCTTTTTTACTGTGTTGACATTTGCACTAATGATGAAAAAGCAATAGTGAGTTGAACTGCTGGTCCCTTAGCACAAATCAAAGTAGGGGCACCAAACTATCCTAGTTATTTTCGTATTCTTCACCACCATACCTCAAAGTTTTCTTTAAATACCAATTTCACTTAAGAATGTCCTTGATGGGGACACCTCGGCGGCTCAGTCAGTTAAACGTCCAGCTTCAGTTCAGGTCATGATCTTAGGGGTCCTGGGATGGAGCCCCACATGGGGCTCCCCACTCGCTGAGTGGTCTGCTTTTCCCTCTCGCTCCCCACTCCCCCCACTTGTTCTCTCTCTCTCTCTCTCTAAAATAAATAAATTAAATCTTAAAAAAAAAAAAAAGAATGTCCTTGATGATACAGTGTTGTTAAGTTTATTAAATCTGGTCCCTTGAATATAAGTATTTTTGATATTCTCTGTAATGCAGTGGGAAGTGGGCATAAAGCACGCCGCTGCGTTTCAAAGCACAATGATTGCATCAAGTACTAGCACAGGTGCTACTGAGGCGCAAGCTGAACTGGCTGCTTTTTTCATGGAACATCGTTTTTATCCCAAAAGGCTGAAAGATACATTATGATTATTCAGACTTAAATATTTGACAGACTTGAGTATTTGCTAGAAAATGAACCAACTGAGCCTGGTACTTTCAAAAAAAAAAAAAACACAAAAATTGACAGAATTTGTTGCCCATACAATTCAAGCTTTCAAGCAAAAATTTGAATTTTGGAAAACTTGTATCCAATACTGTGATCTTGGTATCTTCCCAGTATTAAAGACTTTTCTCGGCATTTGGAATATCTGCATAATTCAGTGAATCAATTTTCCAAATGACTAATGCACAATGTTATGGAATCATGCATAGGTAGAAGACCCAGTCAGAGTGCAAAATAGACCAACGGACTTTAATATCACAAAATATGGAAAGTTTATTCCTATAGTTTCAGATTCCATGTTGCAAATAACATTTAAAAAACTACCACTTACTGGGGTGCCTGGGTGGCTCAGTCGTTAAGCATCTGCCTTAGGCTCAGGTCATGATCCCAGGGTCCTGTGACTGAGCCCCACATCGGGCTCCCTGCTCAGCGGGAAGCCTGCTTCTCCCTCTCCCACTCCTCCTGCTTGTGTTCCTTCTCTCGCTTTGTCTCTCTCTGTCAAATAAATAAAATCTTTCAAAAAAAAAAAAAAAAAGAAACTACCACTTATTGAGTTTTGGTATAGTATTAAAGAAAAATATGGGCAGTTATCTGAAAAAGCTATTAAATATTCCTCTTTTTTCCAACTCCATATCTTTATGTGTTTTAATCAAACAGCATATCAAAACAGATTGAATGCAGAAACAGATGAGAATCCAGTTATCTTCTATTAAGTCAGATATTAAAGAGATTTACAGAAATGCTTTTTAAAGCTATTCTCACCGACTTTTTTATTTTGCAAAATACAGGTATTTTCATAAACAGTATGTCATTTAACTAACATGTGATGATTTTTTAGTTTTTAAATGAATAAATATTTCAAAATCCCCTCTTGTGATAACCAATATAATAAATATTGGTAGGCATAATCCACAAAAACAAAATTATTGGGCTTTCAATCATTTTTAAGTGTGTAAATGGCTCCTGTTTGAAAACTGCTGGTCCAGGTCAATAATTTGAGATAAATGGGGACTTGGACATTGTAGTGGGTACCGATGTGAAAAGAGGCTATACCCAGGAACCAGGCAGGATTGGATATTGCAGGGAGCATCAAAATACTACATTCTCCAAGACCAGATGCCTCTCAGATACCCAGATACTATACAAACACGCATGGCATTAAAATCTGCCACCACAGAGATGGATTTGACTGAACTGCTGAGTTTACAACCTGAAATAATTAAAAACCCTGGAACTGACTAGATTAATTTTTCTGTCACTAGGTACAATGGCAACTTAAGAGAGACACTCCTGTTCGATCACTGAAAAACAAGGGAAGTTATATATTGTTTGTAGACATATTTATATGGCTTTGAAACATCCCGGCTCCTGGAAATCAATAATAGCCTCCAAGTAGAAGCCAAATGACCACTAGGTAGGGATGATGTAGGGGTTTCCGCTTGAGGGGAAATTAAGACTACGGTCGCTCAAAGGCCTTTCCTAAATCTTCAGAATTCTACATGTTCTCATATTTGATGTTACAAAAACCCTTGTTAAATAGATGAGATGTTATTATTCCCTTACAGAAAGAGAGACCAAGACCCAGGAGGCACAAGTATTCCAGGGGTGGCCAGGGTAGTAGATCCAAAGCCTCCATTAACTAAACAGAAAATGTGTGATCAGCTGGGGGGCTGCAAAGTCTGTGAAATAACTTAATTCCCTCTGACTTTAAGTGAAGAGATGTTCACTCCATACATATCAAGAACAGAGAGAACATTAAGATGAACCAGGGCAGTCTCCACTCTCGAGGGACTCTCAGTTCAGGTTGGATGGAAGGTATGCTCCACTAAAAGTAGAATAATGTGTTATAGAAATGAAGAGCAAAGAGGAATTCATTCTGATACTAAGAATTAGTGTTAATATTTCCAACCCTCAGTTCTAGGTCAAATTGAAACATTCAATCAGTTCTCTATAATCCTCTTCCCAGTGGAGAGTCTGGCCACTGGGTTGATTTGAAGACACATGCCAGATCTGATGAAATTTAGCAGAACACAGATCTTTCTACTCCACATCCCTGGGGGGCCCTCCACAGGACTTCACTACAACCCATCATTCACAGCCCATAATGACATTGGTGCCCAAAGTAATTGTGCAAGTGGTTATTTTTCTTTGCATGCTCATGAGAATTGGCAGGAAGGCAATGTATTTTGCATGAGGAAATAACAGTCTGTTAAACCAAATTTAAGTAGTCTCTTTTTCCTCTTTTCCGGGATTCCTGACTTTTGTGACTTTAGCTGGTGAGTGGGGTGCATTCTTTTCCTGGGATGACTTACTATTTTTCAACTCCATCTCCCTACATGCATCAAGGGTAACCAGCAGCTTTGTATTCTGAAAATACACTTCCTGGCTCCTCTGTCTCATCCAAAGTTTGTTGTTTTGCTGCTTTTCCAAGTGCAATTAATATTAAAGCCATGAGTGCTGTAGATGACTGATTGTACTAAGCTTTATGTTTGGGTCCTAGACACAGTAAATAAATCACAAATTTTTCTTTTGTTCACTAAGGCCTAATTTGTGTTAGGAACTCCAGTCAATCATCTAAAAATACATATATATTTTGCAATAGCTGTTATATTTTATATATTGATTATCCCCACCAACCCAACCCTCCCCTCCCTTGGAAGAAAAATAAGACGCTGTATGTCAGTAACATAGTAAAATGAAAAACAGATGTCCATGGTTAATGGTATACCAAAAGAAAACTATGTACATCTGAAAAGAAAGGAAGAAAAAAAGATAACACAAGCCTTAGTATTTGGCTTTACATGAATATTTGATTCCCCAAAGGTGTGAACTATGGTTTAACAAATGGAAAGAAAGAACTTTTGGGAATGGTGCCCTCTTTCTCCTTCAGATGTGTGAGAATCTAAATGGTTTATTTATACAGAGTGCTATGTATTGATTACATTATGTTGAATAATATGTGATACAGTAACCATTAAATGCATTCTGATTTCTTCTGGTTCTCTTTGGTTCTAAAATAACCTCTCAATTTTCAGACTGTGATGAAGCAATGTTATCAAAATTGAATTACATAGTTGAACTATAATTGAATATTTGGTTCCAACCCAGAAAGAAGTAGTCCAGAAAGACTGTGCTAAGTGACAGTAGTGTGTGAGGGAGAGAAATTTGGGATCTTCCTCTAGGCTGAGGGGTACCACACTAACACCCTCTCAGGGCATCACTGAGCAAAATGTCAGAGGTAGAAAACTCCCTTGAGAGGATCTGGAAGTATTATTTCCGTTAGGGGAATGGGCACTCTAGGACCATGGAGATCATGTTTGTGTTGTTCATCATTTTATCACCAGAGCCTAACATAATAGTCTATAGGAGTTGCTCAATAGTTGTCTGTTAAGTGAACAAATGAAAGGCACAATTTGAATGGCAGGGCAACAAACCACAGCAGATCCTGGACTCAGGTGGTTCCAGAATACCTGAAAGTAGAGCAGGCAAGGTGTTGCTGAGCCCTGAGTGGCAGAGGCATACCAGTGGTAGACTAGAGTTGGCTCCCATGGATTCTCATGAGCCACATGTGTGCACCTTTTCCCAACTCTGCATTCAGTGACTTGAGGCTGGCAGTTTGAAATTGTCTGTGCTAGAAGGGAAGTCTGCACCAATCAGACTTTTTATCTTTTACTTAAGAGAGCCAGCGTACCATCAGTGGTAACTGCGATAGCTACTAAACTTTGCTACCTCAGAATCCTAACAGGAGAAAGTCCTCCAAACCCTGACCAAAACAAGGAGTAAAAGAAGGGAACTGGGCCAGAGAAGATGATGAAGGGGTTTTCCACCCTCCTTGCAAGTGGTGAAAAGGCTTCTGATCTATAAGTGGAAAAGTTAAAATCACCTGAGAAGGTCTTAAATACCCTTAAATACTTAAATCTTGTTTTTCTTTTCCTTTCAGTCCACCAGTGCTCATAATTTCAAATGTTGAATTGGGAACCCAGCTTCCTTTCTGGCCTAAACTTAATGACTTACTTTTTAATTGAACAAATATTAGTTGAGTGCTCACCATGTGCCAGGCATGAGGATAAAAACTATGGTATATCAGTTGCAAAATCATCCAAATTCTCCACTCCTCCTATATCCAAACCCTTTGTAATTTGACCTTTCAGCCTCCCTATAAAGGCGTAAAGTTGATTTCCCCACCCCTTGGATCTGAGCTGGTCTTGAAATTTGCTTTGACCAACTGAATACAGAGGAAATGAGTGTTCTACATCTGAGCTTAGCTCTCGAGAGATCTTGCTCCCCTCATCCCTGTCTTTGCCTTGAGATACAGGAAGCACATTCAAGTCATCCAAGCCAAACTTATTCTACATCATCCAACCCCCAATCAACCCCATAGCTAACTGAAGACATGTGAATGAGCCCATCTGAGATCAATGAGCTTCACCTAGATTGTAGCCAACCGTGTAGACTCTTGTAAAATAATAAATGATTAATGTTTCTTTCAATAATTTATTGAGGTGAAATTTACATAACATAAAACTAACAGTTTTAAAATGAATGGTTCAGTAGTATTTAGAACATTCACAATGTGTGCAACCACCACCTCTATCTAGTTCCAAAGCATTTTTGGAAAGTTCCAAAGCATTCGAATCTGCATCCGTTGAGCAATTTCTCCCCCATTTTCCCCCTCCCTGCAGTCCCTGGCAACCAACAATCTGCATTTCATCTCTGTGGATTTACCGATTCTGGGTATTTCACATAGACGGAATCATACAGTAGGTGCCATTTTGTATCTAAGTTCTTTCACTTAGTATAATGTTTTTGAGGCTCATCCACATTGTAGCATGTATTAGTACTTCACTCTCGTTTGTGGCTGAATATTATTCTATTCTATGCATATAACACAATTTTTTTAATCCATTCATCTGTTGGACATTTGGGCTGTTTCCACCTTTTGGCCACGGTGAATAGTGTTACTATGAACATGCATATACATGTATTTATTTGTGCCCATTTCAGTTATTTGAGGCAATTCCTAGGATTGGAATTGTAGGGTCATATATATCTTATGCTTAACTTTTTGAGGAGACATCAATCTGTTTCCCACAGCAGCTGAACTGTTTTACATTCCCACAAACAAATGTACAAAGGATCCAGTTTTTCCACATGCTTACCAACACCTATTTTCCTTTATTATTATTATTATTATTATTATTATTATTATAGCCATGCTAATGGGTGTGAAGTAATAGTTCATTGTGATCTTGACTTTTATCTTGCTAATGGGTAATGATGTTGAACATCTTTTCATGCAATGGTGAAATTTTAGGGTGGTGTATTGTGTAGCATTACCTAACTAGTAGGGAAAAAAAAAATCAGAATGCCCTGCCCTCATGAAGCAAACAGTCTAGTAGTAGTGACAGACTATAATCTAATAATTGTACAAATAAAGGTACAGTTAGAACTCTGGTTAGTGCTATGAAGGGGAGGTCCTCAGCACTGTGAGAGCACGGAGGAGCCCGAGTGGCAGGTCATGGAAAGTTCTTCTGAAGAAATGACCACTGGACTAAAAGCTAAAGAATGAGTAGGACTTAAGCAGATCAAGAGGGAGTGAAAGGAACATGTAAAAATGCCTATAATGGGAGGGAGCATGGCAAAAAGGAATGGTTGAATCAGGGCCAATGTGACCCAAAGAAGAGAAAGCTGAAGAAACCAAAGATACATGTACAAGATGAGGCAGGAAATATAGATAAAGGCGAGACCATGTAGGGCCTTGAAGGTCCAATGAAGAGCAATGGGATGCCATTAAAGATTTTTAAACAATGTGGTGACACAAAACAAATGTATGTTTTAAAAAAAATGATTATCATTACAGGATTGAAAATAGACTGAAGGAGGGAAAGAGTATAAGTTGGAGAATCATTCAGGAGATTATTGTAATGGAACAAAAGCTTTGATTTGGATAGATGAAAAGATTCAAAAGATATTCCCGTAAATTCAACTGGCCTTAGAGATGGATTGAATAAAAGGGAAGACAAGGTATCACAGATGACATCTGGGTTTCTAACTTGAGGAAATGGATATTCAATGGTGCTCCTCAGGGGCACCTGGGTGGCTCAGTTGGTTAAGCATCTGCCTTTGGCTCAGGTTATGATCCTAGGGTCCTGGGATCGAGCCCCACATCCGGCTCTCTGCTTAGTGGGGAGCCTGCTTCTCCATCTCCCTCTGCCTGCTGCTCCCCCAGCTTGTGCTCTCTCTCTCTCTCTCTGCCAAATAAATAAATAAAATATTTTTTTAAAAATTTTTAAAAATTAAAAAGATGGTGCTCCTCCATTGAGATTGCAAACACAGAGTGAGGACTATGTTTGGGATCAAAGATCTAGAGTCTGGTTTTAGACATGTTGAGCTTGAAATGTCATCTAAGTAGAGTTGTTAGGGAACAATTATACAAACAAGTCTGATGCTTACATGAAAAGTTAGGCTAGGGATACAAATTTGTGAGTCATGTACATGGTGGGGATAATTGAAGCCTTGGATTTTGATGAGATCTTGTAGGAAGAGAATGGAAAATGTCAACAGAGGAAGGCCAGGACTGAGGCTTGAGGGTCCAGTTGTCTGTGTGGAGGAAGATGAACTTAAAAAAGAGACTGAAACAAGAGGCCTGGCAAGGTAAATGTAAAGCTGGAGTCACAGAACACCGGAGAAGCAGTGTTTGAGATAGGCAGCAGTGGTGTGCATTGAAATGCTGATGAGAATTCAAGTCAAACAAGGACGAAAATACATCAACAGATTTGTGACAATCAATGTATTGATGACTTGAGCAAGAGTTGTTTCTGTGGAAGGGGTAGGAGCTAGTTAGGGTGGGTTGAGAAATGAGTGGAAGGTGACTAACTCTCTAGAAGTACTGTGACAGTTACAACATCATCTTCCTAAGCTTATCACATCCAACCACTCCCAAGCCAACTAGTCAGGGTCCATTCTGAGATTTCCTGCCAGCAACTCATTCTGAGACCAGCCTAGTCTAGACCTGTTTGGAGGCTAATGGAGACTCTCATCCAAGTCTTACTGAGCAGAAGACTGTCTCTCTCTTGGAGAGGGGGTACTTTTAATGTATTGGAGTATGAAGTGACCTTTGCTCTAAATAATAATTTAGTCTAAATAGAATCTGGCTAGAAAGGGCATAGAACTCCTGTTAAGTCAGATAAATTTCCTTAGTGTGCCAAAAATTATCTGGACTAAAGAAAATTTTAGCCATGTATGAACTGCTTCTATTCATTCAACAGACAATTATTGAACCTCATAACACTGTCCCCTAAGATGTAGGGATGCACAATAAAATAAGACATAGTCCCTTTCCCCAAAGAATTTATAATATAAAAAGGAAGACAGAGAAATAGACCAGTGGTTACATTGTGGAGGGATAACTGTTCTGAGAAAGCGGTAACTCAATCACACTAAGGTTTCAGGAAAGTCTTCTGATAGACATCCTTCTCAAGTGATATTTTGAATGGTGCATAGAATAAGACTGGAGGATGAAGAAGAAGAGCAGGACAATGAAAGACACTGTAGGCAGAGAGAACAGCCTGTGCAAAGGCCCAGAGGCATAAAGAAGCATGGTGTGTTGGGGAACTCAACATAGTCTATCAAGAGAACAAGAAGATGAATCAGAGGAGGTAAGCCTTGCCAGAGCATGAATAATTTTGTATATTAGTATGTTAGTCAAGAATCTTTACATTTTAGGTCATAGAAAAATAATTCAAATAGCTTAAATAATAAAATTTGGAATGCGGGGACTCAAGTTCCTCAAGTTCAAGAGGTAAATTACTTTTTCAGCATAGCTGGTTATAGGACTTAGTTGATGTTATCAGGAATCTCTTTTCAACTCCCAACCTAACTCCCATTGGCTTGGATCTTATGCCCATCCCTGAACTAACCCGTAATACTATGATTAGCCAGGCCTGGGTCACATGGCCACTCTTGGTTCCGCGGAATTTAGTCAAATCCACCCAAATCATGTGGAGTGAGAATGGGGCAGGAAAAAATTGTAGATGTTTACTCCACCATGCAAAGGGCTTTAAACTTTATCCTAAGGACAAGGGCAATCATGAAGGATTGCAAGCAGGACAGTGGAATGATGAGGTTTTCATTTCAGAAAAACCTATGTAGAACTGTAAAGCAAATGGGTCAGAGGAATTCAGACTCAAGGCAATTAGAACTCCTGTATTTGTCTAAGGGGTAGTGGTTAGACCTGAGCAATGGCCAGGTCAGGAAATCATCTTCTTCCCTTCATGGGGTCATTAAAAATTCCATGAGCCAGCCACGGTGAGATGGGTCTTTTTTTCCAGTTTCCACCCTAGATTTTAAGCAGCAGGAGTCTAAGAAATCAGAGACACAAGTCAGAAATGGTTCTTTGCTGGCAGACACTTCTAAAGGAATAGACCAGATTATCAATCCATCAGGTCCCTTGATTCTATGATTCTACGTGTACTCAGGACAATTCAACCACACATGCTTGTGCTTCCTGTTACCAGTATGAGGGTCCTTCGTATTTAAGAGCACAGTGTGTTTCTCTACATGCATTTGAAGAGTTCTCTTCCAATCTATTCAAGTGGAAATAGAAATTGGAGCAACAAAGGGTCATTGCCTGTCCCTGATTTCAGTTTGGGGCATTAGCCCACATAATGCTGCCTTAGATTTAAGAAAAAGTTCTACATATGATGATGTCAAATACATACAGCATCTTCAGCTTACAAAAGCACTTTCTTATATGTTAATTCATTGAATCCTTCCAGCAACTCTATGAGATAGGGAGTAGCACCTCCATTTATTAAGAATCAGAAGCTCAGGGAGGGGAAGTGAATTGCCCTATATTATATGCTAATAAGTGGCTGGGCGGGAGAGGAGGGCTTTGGGCTAGAGCCCTATATTTTCTGTGAAATCTCCTTGTGAGTAATGGTTGTGAGAAAAGACTCTAGAACCGCATCAGGATCTAGAACCAAATTGCCAAGTTTGAAATCTTAGCTTGCTACTGACTAGCTAACTTTAAGCAACATATGGTATATCACCGGCCCTCAGACTCCTTAACTGTAAATAGAAACTTAAAAAGAAAAATTGGTTTCAGAATGTTGTTGTGAGGATTAAATGAGTAAATAAAAATAAATAAGGTGACCTTATAATTCATTGTCTAAAATAAAATACTTTTGCGTGATGTCAGGGTCGTGAGATCAAGCCCCACATACGGCTCCATGCTCAGTGCAGAGTCTGCTTGGGATTCTCTCCCTTTCTCCCTCTGCTCTTCCTCCTTACTCGCTCTCTCTCTTTCTCTCTTTCTCAAATAAATAAATAAATAAATCTTTAAAAAAATAAATACAAAATAAAATACATCTGAAAGTGAGAAGCAGCACTAAAAATAAGTAAAATACATATTATTTTTGAAATATTTATTTACTGATCAACATTTTTTTACTTACCAGTGGACCTATAAAATAGTTCTATTCAAAAACTATTTCAGAAATAAATTTTTTCAAAGAAAATAAAATACTACATATCCATATATGTTAAAGCCAAAAAATTTTTTGAACTTTATATTGACTTTCTGAACATTGAGAATAATAATTAAGCAGAATCATCATTCTTGGTACATATTCACATATTTTAATCAGTTTCTCAACCATATTGTCCCCACTACTTGCCTTTTTTTTTTTTAAAGATTTTATTTATTTTTTTGACAGAGAGAGAGAGAGCACAAGTAGGCAGAGAGACAGGCAGAGGGAGAGAGAGGGAGAAGCAGGCTCCCTGCTGAGCAGGGAGCCCGAAGTGGGGCTCGATCCCAGGACCCTGGGATCATGACCTGAGCCAAAGGCAGCCACTTAACTGACTGAGCCAACCAGGCACCCCGTCCCCACTACCTGTCTTGTAGGCTATGTCTCACAGGCCTTGGTATGTCTGCCTGGTCACCAAGCGGACCACAGGAACAACAAATGGAATTCTCTTCCCTAACTCCACCCAACCTGGAAGGGGTTGGAAAAAAGAGATGGGTTATCATTGGGTGATTCTGTTATAGGTTAGGCAAAGCAATGGTAGAAAGTTATTCTGACTTATTTTAATGCAGCTATTAATTAAAAAAAAAAAACTGTCAAAAAATGAAGAAAAAATCCAAGGTCTATGCTAAACTGAGCAGGATACCCCAGGACTCGCCGCAGGCAAACTGGCCATATAGTCACGTAAGAATAGAGCACTAGCACGAGGTCTGGCTCACAGGCAGCACTGAGTAAGTCCCGACTATTTTGATGTAGCCCTCGTTGTTATCACTATGGTACCGCTTTTGTGCATTTACTATAAACAAAGCGCTGTGCTTTATAAACATCATCTTGTTTAATTTTTCCCAAACCTCCACCTTTTGCATCTATTTACTTTATCTGCATGGCCCTTAAAGTCATTTCAGTTGGGGATTCCTGAATCTAGTCTGGAGCCTGAACCATTACACTAGACTTTCTCTTCCTAGTCTCTCTTCCTGTAGTATTTTTTAGTAGGAAGCACAATGTATTGGACAAAACTATGCACTCAATTATACATTCCAGATGTTTCATGTATGTTAGTCACCTCCAATCCAAGACTCTAAATTCCAGAGGGCATGGCCAATAGATCAATCACAGTTCTCAGATGCAATAGGAACCAACTCTGACTAATTAAAGCAGGAAAAGGAATGTATTAAAATGTATTACGTAGGTCACAGAATCTCCAGGATGTCTGGAAAATTAGGCTTAGAGTCTATACAGCCAAAAGTGAGGCTCCAGATCCCACCACGGAACGGGGTGGCCCTGTGAAGACAAATTACCAGCATCACGGGACATGGCCCTCCCAGTGTCCACGGCCAACCCCTCCACCGCTGGACACCAGACACGGCAAATAGAACTGTTGCCACAACAACCTCAGAAACCTCTGCGTGGCAGCTGCTGTGGCCACCACCCTCCCTGGGAGAGAATTCGAGTGTTCTAAGTTTCTTTGTTTCATCAGCTTCCAAAAAAGAGGTGACCACACCCAGATGGTAGGATGTAGCTTTCTTTGTCTCCTCTGGCTGCTATCAGAAAATACCATGGATTGGGTGGCTTGAATAAACATCAGACACTTCTTTCTCACAGTTCTGGAAGGTAGGAAGTCTAAGATTGGGAGTTAGGGCTTCAATATATGAATATATGAATTTTGGAGAGACACAATTGTTTGGTCCATAGCACCAAGTCATATGTCCATGCTGGGGCCGCAAAAAAAGGCCAGGAAAGCAAGCATTTGGCATTTTCACATTCTTTGCTGCTAGGAAGACATTGTCTCAGATGAAAACTCCCCAAACATAGGTAGAGTGTTCAAGCCCTGGACAGTCAAAAATCATGACAAATGTCTACTATAGCCATGGCTTGCATTTCTTTAATATCCTTCTTGCAACTGAGCACCATCAAACCCTGAGGAGTTGCTGACATCGTAAATTATCACTGACATTATAAATTATGACTGTGATGCCATGAGGACCAATTCAATTAATTAATTGCCTCTGGTAATACAGAGGTCCAAAGTAGTCTACAAATTTCCTGATAAACTTAGAAAAAAGGAGATAACTATACCTACTGTAAATTTCTTTCATCTCTAAAGCAAAGTAGAAAAAAAGTAATAGAAGGGAAAATGTGTCTCTGTATCCATTAATCAAATGACTGCTTCCCAGTGGAACACTTGACACCTTAATAGTCATTGTTCAATTAGAGCTCAAGTCTTTCCTATCAGATCCTCCTGATTTCAAGACCCCTGAGGTTACAGGAGTCAGTGTATGGCATCTTTAGTTTCATAGTGCTGGGCGAAAAATCCAAGAGAAATGATAATAAAAAATCCCAAGGACCATAATCCAAAGAAAAGCTGAAGAACACAAAACATAGAGGTTGACCCTGAACAACTTGAAAGATTTCAACAATCACTCACCATACCAGCCAAAGCTGCAATATGAACTGAGGCAGGTGACTTAATATGGGGCTGAGAATCATTCCCAGACACCAGACATCTGCCTTGAGGGAGACACTGTTGGCTTTTCATGGTTCCCATACTAGACTCTGAGAACTCACCACACATTTATGTGCCAGGCACTTTGCTAGGTACTTTGATGAAAAATCAAGGTGAATAAAATGCCATCCCTAATGCCCCCAAATTTATATTCTATAGGAAATAGACATCAATAATTCAAACTGCTTGGGAAGCCTGGGTGGCTCAGTCAGTTGAGCATCTGCGTTCAGCTCAGGTCATGATCCCAGGGTCCTGGGATTAAGCCCCCTTTCTTGAAAGAAAGAAAGAAAGAAAGAAAGAAAGAAAGAAAGAAAGAAAGAAAGAAAGAAAGAAAGAAAGAAAGAAAGAAAGAAAAAAAGAAAGAAAGAGAGAGAGAGAAAGAAAGAAAGAAAGAAAGAAAGAAAGAAAGAAAGAAAGAAAAGAAAGAAAAGAAAAGAAAAGAAAAGAAAAGAAAAGAAAAGAAAAGAAAGAAGGAAAGAAAGAAAGAAGGAAAGAAAATTCAATCTGAAATTGAGCTGGTTTGGCTATGGCTCTGCCTGAGCAGGTATGAACTCAGGTGTCTCGGGTTCAGGATGTCGTCAGGTGACACCCAAGGACACAGTGTGGGGTAAGCTTGGCAGCAGCATGGAAAAACATGAGAACACCACACACCTTGTCCACAGCCAAGAAATCAGAGCCACAGAGGCTTAATTGGACTTTTAAATGAGTACTTCACGAAGGGTGGAGATTGATTCCCCTTTGGTTCTGTTCTCCCCAATTCTGGCAGAAGATTCTACCTAGTAATTAGCTGGTAATATTCCACATCATTTCCTTCCCAGGAAGCTTCAGAGTTTCATATACCCTTGATACACTCATGCTAATTTTTCTTTTTTTTTCTATTGTCTGGGCATGGCATTTTTCTTGTTTTTTTGTTCGTTTGTTTGTTTATTGTTTGTTTTTCGTCCCCAAAGGAGCTAATTGGCCTCATTCACTAATGGATTCCTCTCTTGATTTTCAGGTATTTTCTTTCCTTTGATGTCAAGACCATGAACCAGCGATTAGCAAGTACCCTGACCTTGGGCTGGAGTTCCTAGGTCTTCATAGTGTCACTAAGCTACTTGTTGGAATGTAGTAGACATAGAAATGCCCATGTTGTCACCCTGTTGGCATCAAGGCTTTCTTGTGGGAAGCTATTTCCTACATATAATGGGCCCACTGAAGATAGCTGTGACTGGTTTGGTCTTGGTCCTACTAGCACTTTTACTGCCACCAAAAACAAAATGATTCTCAGTACTTAATAACTTGCTCCAATTATCCCATCTGTGAGTTCCCACATCCTTAACTATTATAAACTTTATGAAGATGACTATAATGATCTCCATCGTGTTCTGAAGTCTGCATAGCATGTCTTTTCTAGGAAAGATTTCCTTAAGTAGGCGTCACACTCAGGCTTCCTTTCATATCGACCACACTAAATGCAAGAAAGAAAGGAAAAGGAGACTCTATCTGAAGCCCAAACATTCCTGAGTTGTGATGGCTGGTGGTGAGGAGACAGTAATCTCTGAGATAAGAATCAGTCATCATGGCACTTTCTAGATGTCAGTACTATGCTGGGTGCCTTGGGAGCACAACACAAAGAGTTGTTTTTGCCCCTCAATCCTTTGTCCTGGTACCTCAGCAGCAACCGAGAAGCAAACTGGTTGGGTGACTTGGCAAGAGGAAGCCACAGAGACTCCTGGGTCCGTGTCTGAGAAGCAGAGTGTGCCTCAGTTTCTCCTGTCGCCTCCTCACAGGTCAAATAGACTGGAAAAGATCTTACCTCAGCAACTTTACAGCATCTACAGATGCAAGAATCCTGTATACAGGACATTTCTCTTTTAGTCTAGCCAACGAGGGCATTTCCTCATCACTGGACTACTCCCTTCTTGTGAGGAGTTTCAGCTGGGTGCAGAATCAAGACAGAATGAGCAGGAGTGCTCCCCCTCCCTCCTCCCGCCCGGCAGGCAAGGGCAGTTTTCTCTTGCTGGCAAGAGGAAGTGCACCAGCGAGCCACCACTCTCTGCTCCCACTTTATGGCTCTCAGGCTCTCAGTCCCCACATCTAGGCCTCTGGGGAGGGGGGGTGGAGACACAACACCCGATCAGCATAAGAATCAGCTTTTTTCACATGTTACAGAATAAATTTAAACAAGAGAGATTTGGGTTAGTGAACCAGCTAGAGTAAGGAGGAATTCCTTAACTGGGAGTTTGAACACTAAAACATTGGCAGACTATTCCTCTGGACTATTCTGGACTCCTTTAAGGGGCGCCTGGGTGGACTCCTTTAAAATTAAGATGGATAGTAACATCTCATTGCAACGAAACCAGATAATGGACGAAAGAGAAACTCACATTTTTTGTTGAGATGTTATTAATGTGTCACACTTTTATACACTCAGCATCGCGAGTGAGGTATTAATGTACCCTATTTTACAGATGAGGAAACAATGATCTTCTCAAACCCACAGATTTTAGAATAGAAAGTCAAAATTCTACCTAGGACTATCAGATATCAAAGTTCATGGTTTTTTCAATATAACAATTTACCCAAACAGAGCCATGTTATCATTTCATTATATGCCTGATTTTACAACTCCTTAAGCCCCTTGTCTATCACCATCAGACCCTTTAATTCCTTGCCAATAAACCAACATTTGCTTTGCTGGAAAACATTAGAGATCTTTAAATATCTTGGGAAATAAACTCACCTTAGAAAAAGCAAAAAGCAATAAAATAAAATAAAATAATTGGCCAAGTAAAATCTTTGATGGGACAATATGTGATGGCATGACAAGGGTGACAGGCCATGGGGACAGTATCCTGAAAGCTGTCTCAACCCCAGATGCTGGGGCTGTCTGAGGAGAGTGGGGAAGAAATAAAGACCCGAGCAGGGATCTGGAGCCCTAACAGACATAGCAGTCCTCCCCTCTACACACCAGAAGGAATGGTGGCAAATTCTCAGAAATTCTGTCTTGCCAACAGAGATCTTGGGAGCTCAGAAATGAAGTTCACATAAACTAGCGCGGGTTCTTCTGATCAGCTTGTCCCACCACGGCTCTCTTGATTTCTAGGATTTGGAATAAACAGGCGTGGTTCAGTTTAAGAAGTTCCCAAGTCCACGTTGGTATGAGCATGATTTTCTCAGGTCATCTCAAAACAAGGTACCCTTCTGAAAGTTGGGTAACCCGGCATTTAAGAGCTCTGTGAAAGAGCTGTCCTCACTGACTGCCCATGTCGCTCTAACCCATCCTTGATTGGCTTTCAGAGGTGGCTGGTGGGTGGGGCTCTCTCCAGAACAAATATGTGGTTGCCTGCTGCTCCCTCCCGCTCCCTCGCCCTGGCACACACCACTAATGGAACCGAGTGCTCTTTCCTGCGGGGCCACATGCAGACTGAGAATCCTTATCAGCACAGCTCTGGGCAGCCACCGCCAGTCACCGGGAACTGGCATCCAAAAGGACATTTCTTTTGCCAAATCGTCCTAGGCACTGCTGAATAGTGTTTCCAAACTCCTCGTCCAATGTTTTGGTGTGCCTGTGCTCCCAGAATCTGAGTCATTATTCAAAGAAACACCCAATAGAGGATGAAAGAGCTTTGCTCATTACTACCTTAAGAAAAAAGACTTGAAAATAATTTAATTAACCATTCAACAACAACAGCAAAAACACGTTGTGTGCTACTATATGCCAGGCACTGTGCTATTCTTTACAGATACAAAGAAGAGTAAGACATAGTTCTTACTCTCAACATGCTCACAGTCTAAAAAGAGATGGAGACAAGTAAACCATGCTGCATTCTCTGATAGCCACACTTCCATCAGCAAGGCCAAAGGAGGCATAGCCTTATCTACTGACAGACATGCACATGCAGACACACTCACACCTCCATGCCTTCTCAGCTGACGGCCGGAGGCACCTCATCCCTCCTCCTTGTCTCCCAACAAGGGAAGCTACCAGCTAACTCAACAAGAGGCCTCCAGGGCCTCGGAGGGCTATGGAAACTGGGGGAAATGTGCTCCTCCGATTAACACGTGAGTTGACAAAGAGTTCCACTTGGCTCTCCAGGTTCCAGATTTTTCTCCTGGGCTTAAAACTTCACTAAGGAAAACTGCTTCCTCAGTCCAAGTATGTTGATTTCAGCATCCTTCCTTGGGACTAATTACGAAAGGACTCATCTCAGCCTTTACGGAGCAGAAGAATCACCTGAGGATTTGTTCAAATGCAGATGTTTCTTCCATCTCTTTATCTCTTTATGGTACATTTTGAGAAATGTTGAGAGTTAGGATTATAGTGCAGTGGTCAAATACAAGCGTTCTTCTTGAATTCAAGATCGGTTGTGTGACTTTTGCCAAATCACTTATCCTTTCTTTGCCTTAGTTTCTGAATCCATAAAATGGGGATATATATGGTTCTTGTAAGGATTAAATGAGATAATATGTGTTAACTGCTTGAATAATGCTCAGCACACAGCAAGCACTCATTAAATATTAGATAATTTTAGTATTTCTTCAAGTCAATTTTATGCCTCACTAATTCACTCTTCCATTATGTCCGGTCCATTATGTTTAGTTTTGTTATTTCAACAACCTTATTTTTCATTCATTGGTTCTCTTCTATAATATACTTGATTTATAACATCTCTTATTTCATAAGCTCTGTTCTTGTTTTATAGATATTTTTACTCCTTTATCTTTTTGATGCTGTTAAATTATATTTACATTTTTAATCATGTAAAACTTGCCCAAATGTAAGCTATGAACTCATTATGGTCAGGAGATTTTTCAAGGCTCTGTGCTGGATTATGATTTCCATACACCAAGTTTGAGCAGCACATAGTGCTGGTGATGAAGGATAGTTGGAAGGCAGGCAGGCATGGACAAGGGGTCCCCACCCTAGAGGAAACCAACCTTAAAAGGATTTTACACCACCCTTGAAGGAGCCCTTTACCTTTTCCCATATGATAGATGGGTGACAAAAACCTAATTGGATGACAGGCACAGGGAGGGTTAATCAGATTAAAACAGCCCTCCAACAAGCTCATAAAAACCCCCTAGAAACTCCAGTGGCAACCCTCTCGGGTCACCGCCCTCCTCGGGAGCTTTGTACTATCACTTTGCTATCGCTCAGTAAACCTTGCTTTGCTGCCCACCACTCTGTCCGGTCTACCTCTTCATTCTTCAAAGCTGCATGACCAAGAACCATGGACAGCAATGGAGAAAAAAATCCTGTAACACTGGTACATAGTTCAGATAGCTGTGTAGAGAACATCCTGCCAGGAAGGACCATTCCAGAGCTTGTTTCTGCAGGAACAACACAGTTCTAGCCCTTAGGCTTAATACGGGTGTCACTGCTCTGACTCCTGGGCTTGTGCTGGGCAGCTCATCTCCAACCTTGGGAGGCTTCCATCTGTAGGCTAGCAGCACAACCAGTCCACACACCCAGTCAACCTCTGGCCTCAAGCAGGCCCACCTTCTTGGAGCCTCTTATAGCTTCCAGGCTCAGCCATTTATTCAACTGTTCTGGGCCCTTTCTGGGACTTTTTTCTTCACCTTCATTATCAGGCTCTTATGCTCTTTATATTTTCCCATCATCCCTTGTTCCACTCTGTCCTCAACATTACAATTACATTTACTGACGAAAGATACTTGTTATCAGAAATACTTAGGGAGAAGTTTGTTTTCCTCTCCCTTCCTCTAGAGCCCCAAGTTGCAGAGGCTTTCAAACTTGCCACACCATACTCTTTCAAAAATCTTCAATCCCTCCACACCTCTCATTTCCCCTCTGCAGTAATCCTTGCAAGAGACACCCCTACCAGAAGCTATTTGGGTTTGAGCAACACCAATCACTTGTCATGACAGTGGGTCTGGAATTCTGGAAGTGGGGGTGGGGGACAATATAAGTGCCAGGAAATAAAAGACATTGCTACATTCAAACAGATCTCAGCCCTCTGCATCCCCTCCCCTTGCTCTACGGTTTTCTCTTTATAATTACTAAAGAATTCCTCTACAAGATGGGAGTTTAGATATAGCACTGCAGAACTCATTGACCATCATGACACTGTCATGGTAGACACCCTTCTCCTCTCTCATATCGTACGGGCTGGACTTAGTAACTTTTTCTTCCTCCAATCATGTATAAATGAAAAAAGTTAACTTGTGCGTGTGCACATATGTGTGTACACACACACACACACACACACACACACACACACTTCTCAAGATGAAATAAATAAATTGTATGGTAATACTGGCTGCCTTCTTCCATGATTCATTTCCCTCTTTTCCATATGCTCTCTGCCTACATAAATACCTTTAGCCTGTTCATTAATTCCCTGGTAAATGTATTCCATTCTTCCCTCTGTTCCTTTTTCCCAGCACCCCAGTTGCTTTTTAGAAGTTTTAGCTCTAACCTTATGCTCTCTGTCTCTCTAGCCCTGCAGTGATTGTCACTATCTTTCTGTGTTTCTCTTTCCTCAAAGTCTTGTAAAATATAACATACTGCAAAACAGTGGTGTTCCTGGGATTTAGCATTTGGGGTGGCAGATGGGGTGGTAATGAATCTGCTTGTGGGGGCTGGGTACATCCCCCAGCACTCTCAACCCATTGCATACATTTCAAATTAAAAATATTAAAGATAATGGAAGTAGAAGCATATTAATGTGCCATTTAATCTATTCAGGAGTAGATAAGAAAACTTTTTACCAACATGACTAATCTATTGCTAAAAAAATCCCCTTGGTAGCAAAGAGCCATGAGAGCTTCGGTTTTGTGCTCTCGCTGCAAAGTAGCCATTGGAGAAGAAGGTGTTGCCAAAGGTGGAGCTCTAGTTCAAGAAGCTGAGATTGGCTGCCAACCATGTTGCGTTAGATTCTCCTGTTGAACCCTCATTACCACACTCTTTTCATTCCAACTGTCCTCAGACCCATTTTTCCATAAACCAGGACAGCTGTTGCTTAAACTTAGTATTGCAATTACTCCTTTTTACTTAGCCCCCATCTAGATTATAAACTCTCTGGAGGATAAGGACTATGTTAACCACCCCCCCCCACCCCCACCCCCGCAATGGGATGCATCGTGTGCACAGTGGGTGGAAAGTGACTTATATTTGTAGAGAAATACACTGTGCAGGCATTTCTCTTACATATTCTCATATATTCCTCACAGCAACCTACGTCCATAGATGTCAACTGGAAGTCATAAAGGTAAGTAATCTTACCAAGATCACAACGCTGGTGAGAGAGTCTGGATGAAAATCCCAATCTTCTTGACTCTAAGACATATATTCTTTATACCACATCATGCCACTCAGTGCTGAACGAATGCATGATGAGTGATGAATGAATGAATCAATCAGTCCTGGACCCAAGGCACTTCAGTTCTCCAGCTCAACTCTGATTGCAAAATAAAGGGTGATCCCTCCCACAGATGTGAAAAATGGGAGAGTTCTGGGAAAAGAACATTGGTTCTAAGTGAAAATTTTCAGCACTTAGATATAGAAAACACTGCACACCACAATTCTCCGTACAAGGCTAGAAGGCTTATCAGTTTATTAGCCCATCTGACAACGGACTGAATGGAAACAGAGAGACTAAAGAGGCCAATGTCATATGGACTCTTGTTGTTGATCTAGAATTAGAACCAAGAGCCTTTGAGAGCTGCATCCTCTGCTCAGCGATCCATGATTTTTTCAAATACTCACGTACAAGTCTTCACTCCAAGCATTAATGAAAACTGCACCAGGAGGAAACCTTGATTATAAATTACTCAATATCAAATACCTATCTAGGATAGACACTGAACAGATGCTTTTGGGTTTTCTAGAGTAGAAAAACAGACTTCAGTTCTACCCTCCTTTGTGATGTAACCATAGTGAAGTTAGAGGGTTGCATCAAGCACTGCAGTTGGTATAGAATATCCTAATTATAATTCTAAATTGCACTAAATGCTTTTCTAAATAGCAAAAGCCCCAGATAAATTAATTTGAAGGGACATATAAAATTGCAGTCATAGGGAGATAAATATTTCATTAGCAAATCTTTCCATTTTGCCTGACCACTTCTAAGTAACTTTTAGATTACTGAGGAGACACACACACACACACACACACACACACACACACACTTCTATGGCTTATGAAAGAAGAAAAAACATTTCCATTACGTTCTGTTTCGTTTGAAGAATTCCCTGAGGAATTCTTCTAAAGTTGAGGCAAATCAGCATACACAAATACATCCATTTACAATCTCCTTGGAAACTAGAATTGCTGGCCAATTCAGGCAGCAACAAAATGTTTTCCCCAGGTTTACTTGAAGGGAGAAAAATATTGTGAATATGCAAAGGAAGGTATATGTTGAGTTTCAGGGTTTGATGTGCTATCCTCTGGGGGCCTATATTTCCATGCACCAGACTGCTACTTTATGCCAAGTCTACTTGCCGTGCCATCAAAATGAAATAAGCCAAGGAAAAAGGATGATCATAAAAATGCCTACCATCTACAGAGCACTTAGCAGGTGCAGACACCTCAGTGTCTCAGTGCTTTACTTATGTTGTGTCCTGTAATTCCCACAAGTACCCTAGGAAGTAGGCATTAGCCCCCTCGTTTTACAGAACAGGAAATGGAAGCTCAGTGATGTCAAGGAGCTCACCTAAGGTCATGCAGCTAACGAGTCATGAGGCTGGGCGGACATCACCGCAGTTCTGTCTGTCCTCTGACTCGAAAGCCATGCAACGGGGCCTGTGCTCTGAACTCAACACTACGACCCCACAGGCACCATTCTGTCGTCGGTAAGACCACCTTGACTGTCCCCCCGCAGTTCAGTGATGTAGTTCATGCCAAGATGGCACTTTCCACTGAAAATGTTAAAAGCCACCACAGGATTTCAGCAGAAACATAGACCCACTAAAATAAAGATAAAGGAGCTGCAACCGTGGATCACATGGTCACCTACTTACCTGTTCTTCACAACTCACTCCTGCCCAAATCTATACTGTAAAGAAAAATCCACAACGAGGAGAGTAAGTTCTTTGTGCTCTACCCCTAGATGGACAAAAAGATTAAGAGGCGTACTGACACACTCACGCACACACAAATGGAAAACACAGATTTGTTTTGACAACCTATTATACTACAAAAATATTTATGAATGTAAGCTGCAGCAAAGTGCATCCATCTTCCAAAAGCACACACACCCCGCCAGAGACTGCTTAGATGTGGGGAAGGTGAGAATACCCACTCAAAATTAACTGCCCTCAGGCTAAGGGGGCGGCACAAGCAGGAAGCCTCCGGTTTTCCATTATCAGGATTCCTCGTAATGTCGTTCTTTTCACAGAACACTCTTATTTTTCACATCCCCTGTTAAGTGACCACCCTTTATTTTGCAATCAGAGAGTCGAGCTGGCAGAACCGAAGGGGCTTGGCAGCTGCAGAGATGAAACTCAACTGAACAAACAGATTCTTAAGTGATGCTTAGATGGAAGAACTTGGACAGGGTTCAGATTTTTTTTTTTAATTCATTTAAATGTGTGATTGAATCCTGCTCATTACCCTCTCGGCAGAATATTATATATTCAGCTCTTTATTGTATAATAATGTCGAGGATGGAAAATAAGAAAGGTACAATATTACCAACTCTTCTTATTATAGAAGAAGAGCAGCTTTGTTTATGTCATAAACAATAGTCAATAAATGCATATAACAAGTTAATTTTTCGCAGCAATCCATACCCAGAACTTGAAATATGTTATTTTGTTCTTTGGTCCAAATTTCTTGAGACAAATAAATCCTTCTGTACAGGAATCGTACTAAAATCTTGGAGCAAACACTGTATAAGAGCTCACAGGCCCAAGCTCAGAACGGCGCTTAGTGCAGATCGGGGACTTTACGACGGTGCTGCCCACACATCTCTGACCCATTCTCACTCTCCCTCCAGCCGGGCAGACCCTCTTACTTTCCATGAATGTCCCAAGTAGGCGCCCTCACGCTTGGCCTCGGGGTCATTGCACTAGCTTTGCCCTCCGCCTGAAACACTCTTACCCCAGATCGCCGCATGACTTAAGTCCTCACCTCTTTCAAATGTCTGCCCAAACGTTACCTTATATCTTCACCCATCATCCTCTATCCTCCTAACCCACTTAGTGATTTTCTACATATTGGAATCTTCGGATATGTATTACTTTGATCCTTGACTCTCCTCTCCTCCTCAAAGGTAAGCTGCTTGGACGGAGGGGCTTTGCTCACTGCAGCAACCCCAGCACCGGAAATGGCAGTCACACAAAGCAGGCACTCATGAGTGAATAGATGAATGACCATCACCAGAGCCAGGTGAGGGCTGGGAGCCCTGATAGGGTGGCTGTCTACGGTGTCAGTCTATAAAAGGGGGCGCAAACATCATTGGAAAGGTAATGAGATGGAGGGTATTTATTTTAGAACGCTCAAGAGAAATCTTTCAAATGTTTAGAGGGAATACGTTGATGAAGTTCATGGGGCTGGGGAGGGATGAGCCTCCCCACATGGAAGTGTTAGATGAACTACCTCCTAAGGAGGGTAAGTGCAATTAGCTTTTCTTTTCTTCTGCTGAGTAGAGTTCACAAGCTTGGGTCAAAGAGAATTGCCTGAGTCTAACTAAGGCCCATAACAGCCACCAGTGGTTCTCCCTTCCCTCCCTTCCTTATGTCCTGCTCAGCCTTCCTTATGTCCCTCCCTTCCTTATGTCCTGCTTATGTCTTCTCAATCAGCGTTGCCATGAATAGTTAAATAATACTGGTTTGAAGTAGTGCTGTCACCTCAGGGTCGTAAGTTCGAGCCCCGTATTGGGTGTAGAGATTACTTAAAAAAATAAAATCTTGGGATACCTGGGTGGCTCAGTCAGTTACTTGTCTGCCTTCGGCTCAGGTCATGATCTCAGGGTCCTGAGCTCAAATTTTGCATCGGGCTCCCTGCTCACTGGGGAGTCTGCTTCTCCCTCTCCCTCTGCCCGTCCCACCCTATCCCCACCCCCACCCCATGCTCATGTGCGCACATGTAGGCACGCACTCTCTCTCTCAAACAAAATATTTTTAAAAATAAAATAAAATAAAATCTTTAGGGGCACCTGGCTGGCTCAGTCGGTAGAGCGTGCAACTCTTGATCTCAGGGTGAAATAGCGCTGTCATCAGTCTTCCCTGTGTAACCACATACCTCTGCCCTGTTCAAGGACCTACAGTGTTTCTCAGTTACCTTTTGGATCCCATTCAAACTCCTCAGCTTTGGCACTTAATCCCTAGAACCCAAATATATTACTTTACATGGCACAAGGGACTTTGCGTATAGAATTAAGATTACAGACTTAAAACGGAGAGTTTAGGAGATTCTCCAGCTGGGCCCAATGTAAGCACATGGATCCTTGAAAGTAGAAGAGAAAAGCAGAAGAATGAGAGAGATGTGGCAGAAGAGGGAAACACAGGAGTGATTCAAGGTGTAAGAAAGAGTCAAACTGTCATTGTTGGCTTTGAAGATGGAGGAAGGGGCCAGAAGCAAAGAATGTAGGCAGCCTCTAGAAGCTGAGAACTGCTGCCCTCCAACAGCCAGCAAGGAGACAGGGACCTCAGTCCTGTAACCATGTGGAAGTCAACTCGGCCACAACCTGAATGAGTGCAGAAGTGGGTTCTACCCCAGAGCCCAGCTGTACCAGCACCTTAACCTTGGCCATATGAACTTGAAGCAGAGAAACCAGTCGAGCCCACTGGATTTCTGACCTACAGAACTGGAAGATAATAACTTTGTGTGGTTTAAATGGCTAAAGTTGTGGTAATTTGTTATAGCAACAATAGGAAACTAATTCAAGACCTTTAGCAAACTGGATCCCATTTATATGCCCAAAACATCTCATTGCTCTGAACCGCGACTCCACCCACTGCTCCAGTCAACCTGGTCTCCTTTCAGCCCATAAACATGCTCGCTTGTTATTAATCCCACACTGTGTCTCCATTCAAGCTGTTCTCCTGCCACACCAACTCAGATCCAGTCCTTCAAGGCTGAGTCAGACTCACGCCCCACCTCTTTCGCCTTTTAATCTGGTTGCCCAATTTTCCACTTAAGGACTTCCAAGTGTCACACTGTGCTTCATATAATTATGTGTTTTTCTCAAGTGCCTTATCATTTTCTTTCCCAACAAAACTCTGAGTCTTTCATCAGTTGAAGTCAGGTATCTCCTTTGTGTCTGGCACAAAGGCACAAAACAATGGATGCACAGTAAACATTTCCTAGAAACTCACTCCACTTTAACAGGCCCACTTGGAGATTGTTACATGTAGGGCATCCTGTAATCTGTTAACAGAACAGAATTAGAAAATATATTTTTGCGACATAGTTGATTTCACCTTGTATCACACATCAAATATGCAGCAGCCGAACAGAATCGATCCAGCGCCAAGAAGCACTTAATTTCATTTATTTCTCTCAGCTGGACGCTCCTTGCCAGGACAGAGTTCTCACCTGATGCCAACTTGTCCACTCCATCCTGATTCCAAGGAATTTAGCGCTAACAGCATGAAAGCCATAATCAGACCATGTGGGGACAGTTCCTCTACCTTAGTGAAAGCAGTGTTGTGTCTCATTGCCCAAACAACCTTTCCAACCCTCACTGCAGTAGATGGACCATAGAAGCAATGACACCACCTTTCTTCTCAAGAACAAGCCCTCACTTTTCATAAAAGACTTGGAATGTTTTGTCTTGTTACTAAGAGGTTTTTAATTAGTACACATACACTGAACAGACTTGCTCTATAGACTTCATAAAAGCAATCTGAAAGGTAGCAAGTTGTAAAATATTTATTATACAGTCCTGTGTTTAAAACCATGTGTCTGTAAATTTTTTTTATCTCACATATAGTGTCGTCCAGGCTCACAGATGATAACCAATGGGTTCAGACATCCATTCGGTAATAAAACATTATTTTTTTCACAGCAATGTTAACAGCTTTTAAAAAAAAAATGCTAATAGTTTTTATTATAAATTGTGTCCATTTTAAGGCAGTCATTCAGGGAACACCTACTGATACCTACTATGTGGTTAAAACCTCCCACCCACTATGTGTGGTTAACTAAGGGATTAAAAGTGTTTGTTTTTCCATACATTTTAGCATATGAAGTGCTCTTTGATCTGCTTCCTCCCTAACTTTCCAGCTTTGGTGCCCACTCTTCCCTGACCGGAGTGTCTCCAACAGTTCTATCGATTCTTACACATGAACATCTATCATGAAGTCTGGCCTTTGTGACCTTTTTCATGCTGTCCCCTTTGCCTAAAGTTGTTTTCTCTCTTAAGCCTCCAGTCAAGTTAACCCCAATTCAAACTTTAGGATTCAGTTTACATGCTACCACCTCCAGGAAGTCTTCCTTACCCCTCTTTTCACTTAGATTTTCTTACCTCCCAAAAGACTATGGTTTTCTTGAGGCAGGAATGGGATCCTAATCATTTTTGTTACCTTGGAACCGAAAACAGTACCTGACACATAGTAGAGTTTCAATAAATAACTGTTGAATGAAAAAGTTTCAAGTACAGTGGTTGTTAACATTTCCTCAAGTAGCTCATAAGAAAGCCAAAACATGGACACAAATGTTAAATATCAGAATAAGAATTGGATGGGGTAGGTATATTAGCTTTCTAGAGCTGCCATAAAAATGACCACAAATGTGGTAGCTTAAAACAGAAATCTATTCTCTCACGGTTCTGGAGACCAGAAGTCCAAAATCAAGGCACTGGCCCGCACTCCCTCCCAGGGCTCTGGACTAGAATTCTTTCCATGCCTCTCCCCTGGCTTCTGACGGCTGCTGGCAATCCTTAGTGTTCCTTGGCTTGTAGCCACATCACTCCAATCTCTGCCTACATGTTCACATTGTCTTCCCCTCCGAATATGTGTTCTCTGTGTGTTTGTCTTATGTGGATATATGTGATTGAATCTAGGACCTACCAGGGTAATCCAGGATAAGCTCCTCTCTCAAAATCCTTAACTTAATTACATCTTTTGCCATATAAGGTAATATTTATTCTATCATATAGTGTAATATTCACAGGCTTCAGATTTTAGAATGTGGACATATGTCTTTGGAGCCACCGTTCAAATACAGCAGGTGTACATTAGTGGAGAATCATCCAAGAAGAGTCATAACATTTCAGAGGAAAGAGTGCACAATGGGTTGGAGTGATGGCCACATAGCCTTAACCCTTTAAAAAGTCAAGGTAATTTGCTATTATCACCACACTTCCTCTGAGGTAGCACAGTGATGCTGATCCCATTAAAGAAGGAACTAAGGAATGGGAAGGACATGTGGGTATTACAGAAAGGTCAAGATCAATATTTAACTATCCTCAAGTCTTCATTTATTGTCTATACTCTGTTACCATCCAAAATGAATTTAAGAGGGATTCAATGACAGACACACCACGGAGCTTCTGCCATTATTTAAGGGATTCTTTTTCATTTCTCCTTGTTTTATTCCAGCTGAAGTTCTTCCAGTGCAGATGCTAATGCTATACATCGGACAAAAGGATCGCAGCAAGGGAAGCTGGGTACCTGCCATCATCGACAAATATCAACTCAGCATCTGCCCTGAGTGAAATATTTTGAGGAATGTTAAAGATGAATTAAGCATGCGTTCATGCTCAGGGAGCTACCATGTCGTAGAAGACATGTGATCAGGTGACAGGCACAGGCAACCTGTAAGCCAGATAGAACGCTGTGGAAGCATAGAGCAAGAGGGATCATTCCTGGCTGACGTCAGCTGGGGAAGGCCCCATGGAGCAGATGGCACTGGAACAAAGCACTGAAAAGAAAATACCTCACTCAGTAGAACAAGAGCTAGAAAAGGGGGTAGAGTGCGTGAGGGCAAGGGAGAACATACACAAAAGCGTGGAAGTAAAAGACTCTGAAATGTATTGGGAAACAAGAAATTCAGAGTATATGCAGGGGGCAAAACGAAAGGAGAGAAAAATGAAAAAAGAATTGTTATATGTGGTCCTTGACTGTCAAGCAAATGATATGGACTTTATTAAATAGGCATGGAGCTGTCATTAGAGATATTTTGAATAAGGAAAAGACATAATCAGACATAATCGGAGTTGTTTGGGAAGATTACTCTGGCAGTGGTGTGAAGGATGTGGTAGAAGGCGGGGGAGGCGAGATGCTCAAAGATATTTGCAATAGTACAGCCAAGAACTAAATAAGGGTCTTAATTAGGAAGGCAGCCATGTGAAAGGAACAGAAGAAGTGAGAGCAATTTCAAAGGAAAACTCAATAGGCTATAATGACTTATTGGGAACATGGGTTTGGAGATACAGCAGGCATGTAGAGTTTGAGACTGAAATATGGTCATGCAAAATGACGATGCCATTGGAAGAATTTGAAAAGTCAGGAAGAGGAACAAATTTCACAGCAAAAATGATTAACTTAGTTTACAAGTGTTAAATTTCAAGACCTGGCAGGTCATAAGGCAAAGATGCCAAGAAATGACATGATTGGAATATAAATGCAAGACTCATTTGAAAATAATTGAAGTCATAGAAATTTATAACACTACAACGGGAGAAAGAAACTATCCTAAAGCTTAAAGAACATCCATAATTAAAGAATTTTAGAAGGCTAGAAGCTAGCCAAGAAGGACGAGACCAAAAAGAAGTGATTCCACCAAAAAAGTAATGAGAGTCCAAATGTTGAAGAGAAAAGAATTCAAGGTATAGAAGAAAATTTCATGGCCGGGTCATCAATATCAAATACTGCAAAATTCAAAAATGTATCCTCAAGGCACAGACATTGCATTTGTGTTTAGGATGTCTTTTCTTCAATGGACAGAGAGGCCAAATCGCAAGAGAGTAAGACTAATTGGTAACAAGTGATTATAGATAAATTTTTCAAGAAGTTTAAAGATCAAATACCAGAAGCCAATATCAGAGGAAAAAATAGAGTCAAAAGAAAGTTGACATGTTTAGATGTTTGGGTTTTTTTTTTTCTTTTTAGAATAAATGCTTATATTCTAACCAATGTTTATCTGGTGCCTACATTGGGCCATTGTGCTGGTCGGTGAGCTCTAGAGATGATTAGAACGTGATCCTTACTCTCAAACAGTAAACAACTGGGTAAAATAAAAATTTAAATGCATTGCTCAACATGGTGTGGTAAGGACTGCAATTAATGTAGGCAGAAGGCAGCGGGGACACCAAAGAGGGGCATTGGGCTGGCCTGGGACAAGGAAAGGTGATGGCGCCCAGGGTGCAGGGCAGGTGCTACCCTTGAATCTTACAGGACAAAGTGTTAGATTGGTATATTTAATAAAAAGCGGGGGAGAGAAGGACTGCATATGTTTTCTTGAAAGACAAAGAATCTTACAGGAGGGAAAAACAGAAGTTGATGAGAAAGAGAGAAGGTAAATAATGACAGCTTGGTTCTGCATGAGGCAGGAAGGGATGAGAGCGAGCACGCCAGTAATGGGATTTGCCTTTTCCAGGAGGAGACAAAAGGAGGGAGACAGACATTGATGAGGAAACGGAGCCAAGGAAGACAGTAAGGAAAGAGACTGAGGGGGCCCGGTGTTCTGCCTCGTCCCTTTCTGGGCAATCAAGGTCAACCGCCTGCCAAGAGCAGGGTGGGACCGGGAAGGACAGAGGAGTGATGATTACGAGATTAATAGTCTTTCGTTCTTTTTAAATAAAAACATTTATTCACATCGAAGATGATCGGGGGCTGTCTCTTCCTAATGCATCTCGTGTGAAAAGCAATTCAGCGTGAAGGTGCAGGGCTGTGTTCTGGAGCTAGACTGCCTGTGTGCCTTGCCTGTTCCTCATATCAGCGGTGTGATGCAGTGGTTTTATGATATAAATAATCTCTCTGTGCCTAGGCTTGCTCATCTATAAATGGGACAAATAATGGTACCTAACTCACAGGTTTGTGGTGAGGAATAAAAGAATGAATACCTGTAAAGTGCTGAGAACAGTGCCTGGCACATAACACGGACTCAGAAATGTCAGCTCTTGTTATTACTAAACCAGTGCTAGCTCCTAGAACTTTCCGAGGTGATGGAAATGTCCACCGTGCTGTCCAACACAGCAGTCACGAGCCGCATTTGGCTATTGAGCACTGGAACTATGGCTTTAAATTTGTGCTCATTTAAACGCAAAAAGCCACATCTTGCTCTGCAGAGCACCGAGGAAACCATTTTAAACAGGGTTTCACTGGCACAAAAAAGGATGCTGAGTTCTATCCCCCAAGGACCCTGGTCCTGAAATACTGTAGAATAAGCCCAGCCAATTAAAGGTAATGGTTGTAGCTCCTAAGATTCAACTTTATTTTGTTGGTGCTGATGATCAAAGATAGTATGGAGAAAGGATGTGCTCACAGCCCTTGTAATTTCGAAGGAGGTTGTAGTATCTGGTAGGATATTTGTTAGATAAACAACAGGCAAGTGGCATATCTCCAAGCGAACAGAACAGAGGTTCACCAGCTTTCTTCGTTAAGTGGGTCAGTTGAGAGCCATTAAGAATGACAGCTAGAGTTCTGAGAGAAACCAAGAGCTTCTACCCAATGGAGACTTGAGCCCTGTTAATATCTGATGACAATGGAGTAATTTCACATCCGAGCCATCAAAAGAGCCACTATCACAGTCTGGGCGACAACGCGAAACTCGGTCTACACGATTGATAAAACACAAAAGGAGGAGAAAGGTTATCAATGACTAATGCATTTCCTTCTGTGGAAGCAGGAGGAAAAGAAACAAATGGATCATTAATGGGCTTAATGCGATTAGGGTCCCTGGTAGAGGGTAGATGGGGGGCGGGGCAGCACCGGCTCCCGCCCGCAAGGCCCCCCAGCAGAAAAGACTGCTGTGGAGTGGAAGGGGAGGGCTTTGTGGGGGTGTTAGTTTGGAGTTGTTGCTTTCACTTTCCAGTATTTCAAAGTCTCTTCTTGAATCCAAAATTGGTTGTGTTATCTCTCTGTTTCTAGAACAAAACAGCATAGTGGTGAAAACAGTGTATTCCTGAGAACTCATGAAAAGGTATTATCACATTTGAAAAGCTTAATTAAGATGGTAGTGTGAGAGAACACATTGTTACTATTATGGCTTTAAAAAGGATTTTTTAAAGCAGGTAGTTTTTTCAAAGATTATATTATCCTGGGGCGCCTGGCTGGCTCGGTTGGTAGAACATGCAACTCTGGATCTCAGGGTTGTGAGTTCAAGCCCCATGATGGGTGGAGAGATTACTTAAAAATAAATTTTTTTAAAAAGATTATATTTTCTTGTATTTGTTCTATTTTTTAACATTCCCCATTTCTTTGTGGCAGTCTGAGGTCTTAGCCTATATAATATTCCATGGACCTGAGGAAACTTTTTTGTGAAGTAGGTCCTCTGGCAATAAATTCTCTTGTTTTGTTTGCCTAAAAAATTTTTTTTAATTGTTTTAAAATGGTAGTGTGAGGAAATGAAGAATGAAGCAATTCAAATAAAAGGACAGGAAATAATTAGGTGAAGAAAAAATATTCTTCAGCATTGCTAAGAAAACAGACACAAAAGTTGCAGGCTTTAGCCTCTGACTTCATACGATAGGGCACTTTCCTGTAGAGTGGCATACCTCGATCTTTTCAAAGGGAAATGCTGGAAATTTACCAATAGATTTCACCATTTAGGAAAATTCTGCGTTTAATATATGTGTACATGGAAAAAAAAAAAAGCAACGCTTTTTGGTGTAAATGATCCTACCTAATGAAGATCCGACTGCAGGCATTTCTTTTCCCGTTACATAGAGAAGTTACCAGTTTGGGGGAAGCCAACAGGCGTGGGTTCAGACCAAGCTCTACTTCTTCTTGCCTATGTGATCTTGGGTGAGTCGTTCTACCTCATGGAGCTTCAATTTCCTTAGTAGTAAAATGGTGACGATAAAACGTACTCGTGGAATGCTGTAGAATTGAAGATAATGAGGCAGCCTATCTAAAATACCTAGGAATGGGGCGCCTGGGTGGCTCAGTTGGTTGAGCGGCTGCCTTCGGCTCAGGTCATGATCCTGGAGTCCCGGGATCGAGTCCCACATCGGGCTCCCTGCTCAGCAGGGAGTCTGCTTCTCCCTCTGACCCTCCTCCCTCTCATGCTCTCTGTCTCTCATTGTCTCTCTCACAAATAAATAAAATCTTAAAAAAAAAAAAAAAAAATACCTAGGAATGCCAGGATCCTAGTCAGGGTCTAATAAGTGCTCCCTGCTCGTTCAGGAAGGGGTCAGGGTGTGCATTCTCCCGAGAGGCATCCGACTCCACACGAGCTTGACACAGCTAAGAGCTGACTTGACCCCTACTTAGACACAGAAACCAAGAAATGTTGGCTCTAGGGGATTCCTTCTCCCAGGGAAACACACTTGTCCTGGTGACTCTATTAGGCCTTCAGGATCAGTCAGAGAAGACCAGGGATGGTGTGGGGGGAGGGCAGGAAGATAGGACAGATGGTACTGCAGGCCCCAGATAAAGCCCTAACTCCTAGCAATTCCCCCAGAGACTGGTAGGACCCTTGCTCTCTCCGACCAGTGTCAACATTGAACTGTGACCCATACGGACTCCATCTGCCATCCCAGCCTCCAGCATTAGGCGACTGGTGCGTGCCTTGAATTCTCAACTGGTCGGGTAAGCTTATTGCTCCCATCTATTTTAGGTTTCTATTTTCAAGTATTATCCTTCCTAACATTGAACAATGTGCATTTGTACTATAGCAAAAGAAACTGAAACATGTTTTAGGGAAGCAAACTGCTAGCCTTGCCTGAGGCAGGCAATGGAGTTGGACAGTAACCAAGGCTGGCTATGAGTGGCACAGGGGGTTAGTAGTGTAGGGCAGAAAAAGTGCGACACAGTTTGGGACAAGCAGTTGCCCTAGAATTAGTCAGACCAAGCAGAACATGGATTAAAGTGGCCTGACTGCAGAGCGGACAGAGACGAGAACTTAGCTGCTGGCCATCAGGCATGGAGAGCTCCAGGCAGACACAGCCCTATTCCGTGTTCTAGGTTTTGTTGGAGAAAGTGACCTAGAAGCTTCATTGGCTCAGATTCCTCCTGGAACTCTCTAGAGGGTTCTAGAGTCTTTGTATTCAAGGTCTAGTCCCTATGACATTGGAAAACATCTTCATGCTCCCACGAGTCTCTGGTTCCCCTTGGTAGGGAGAACAATCTAGTCTTACTAAAGCCTCCAAAGAAGAACTGTATCTTCATGGAAATAGACTCTTACCATCCTTAGAAACTACATGAGTAATCACATTTTCCAGTCTCGCCTCTTCCTGGGGGAGGAACTTAACATCAGGCTAGAATAGCAAAGTCTTTAGGGAAAAAAAAAATGGTGGAAGGAAGGACTCTAAAAAACTGGCTATTGAAGCAAAGCAATTGGCAGGATAAATATGGAGAATGTTTGGAAAAGATACAGAAAGTAGGGCCCTCTTGAGTAAATGAGAGGGCTCTCTACTGCAGCCATCAACACATGTGTGTGCCCAGGATGCAGGAACACCAGGGCACGTCCTCATTTCAGGATCTGGCCCTGGGGCGCAGATCCGTTGCGGGGAAGTCCATTGGCCTGACCCTCGAGGATGAAGTCTAGTGTTTACCAGAGTTCCATTAAGGATAACTCTATTGTAAAACTTGACTCACTTTTAGGCCTTGGAATTCACTTAGAGATTTAAAAAAAAAATGCGGGGCGCCTGGGTGGCTCAGCCGTTAAGCGTCTGCCTTCAGCTCACATCACGATCCCAGGGTCCTGGGATCAAGCCCCACATCGCATCGGGCTCCCTGCTCAGCGGGAAGCCTGCTTCTCCCTCTCTCACTCCCCCTGCTTGTGTTCCCTCTCGCTGTCTCTGTCAAATAAATAAAATCTTTAAAAATTAAAATTAAAAAAATTTTAAAAATGCATTTAAAATCATTTAGGGCCTATATGCCATTTCTATCCAGCGCCTCTGTATTCTTCATAAGCATCCAAGAGAATCATCACCTCCCCCACAAAATACACAAACAAGATGCGAAACACTTCTGCCTCCCACTCCCCACCTCCCATCTAGAAACTTAATAAGATTTTGAGTTTTAGGGTGATCCAACAATGTGGTTATATGATCTGGAAAAATACCCCCATCTCCCCTTTTCTCCCAGGCCTCTTGGAAAATGCATATCATGTCACAGATGGCTTATCCTCATCAAGAAGATCTAGAATTTCTGAAACTCTGGAGTTCCTTCTTAGAAAGCCCACATTCCTGTGAAATACAAGTGACTACAGAGAAATGCCCTGAACTCAAATTTGTTTCCATTTCAAGGGAACTGGAACAAAGGGTCACTTTGAAATGTAAGCGCAAGATAAGAAAAACAAATAGCAGCCCAGATGTTCTCTTTCCCTCTGAATGCTCGTGGGCGGCGGGTCTCCACCGCGCAGACTGCAGGTGAGGGCTGCGCCACAATAACCGAAAGCACCTGTTGATGCGAACCACCTGTGCTCTACCTCGCAGGCACTCTGGCCCCAGGTGGGCCTTTATCACTGAAGCACTGGTTCTTCCCCTTTGCTAATAGAACAGCACCATGAACAGATGTGGTCAAAATGACCTCCAAAAGCAGGATTAAAATCGAAGCCTCTGGACCATTCCAAGGGGGTCTTTGTCTCCCCACCACCTCTGTGCCCTACTAATCTCTCCTTTCCACTTATTCCAAACCTTATCCTTCCCCCCCGCCCTCCGCCCCCTGCTTTGCTCTAGGAATTAAAGTGGGGCTTGTGGTGAAAGGGGGCCATGGCTCATATTTCAAGGGCTCTGAGCCAGAAGAACACACCAGCTGCTTTCCACCCACTTTCCCCCAACAGAGCCCATCTCCTTTCATCTACATCTCAATCCCTATTTATTGTATGTGTTATCAGTGATGTACTTCATATGCTATCTGCAGTAGAATTCCCTAAGAACTATTCCTTTTAATTCATTATTTTACAAAACATTTCTGGAGCTTTTATTATGCCAAATCAATACATTACATTTCCCTCCACATACGGTTTTGTAGAACACACACGCAAATATGCAAGACCCACTCTCTGAATATGACTCACCTCTGGGCTTTAAGAACTCAAAACAGCCCCAGGGGCAATCACCAATTCCTTGTGCACAAGCTTACCTGCAAAGCCTTTTTTGTTTTAGAAATGAAACAGGACAATCGAGCCAGCCATTATCTCTGAAGTGAATTATGTGCCTTTTACCAAAGCTTGGCCCAATATTCCAGTTCTTACATTTCTTGGCTTTGTGTCGGGTATTTTTTTTTCCTGTTTTCTTTTCTTCTTGAAAATTATAGACATGGTAATTCACTTGCGACGCACTGAGAATCTTAATCTGGCACCAGCGTTACTGGTAAATTGCTTCCTTTTAGCAGGAGCTGGGGCAGCTTGCTACAACGATCAAACAGCCATTTTCATGCCTACCCACAATCACAAGCGGAAGCGCACATTTTTAAATATAACAACCATGTTTCTTTCTCAGAATAACAAATGAAAAGCACAATGGCTTATTTTCGAGCTGGAGGAGAGAGAATCCCCACCAACCACCAAAGAAAAGCACCGGAGTAAGCATGGATATTGGTGCGGATCTGGGGAGAGGGAAGCACAGAAAAGAAATCATTTCCTGTTCATTATCTCCCTATCAAATTATACCGGTTCCTTAGCTGAAGGCAAGAACCCTGAATTCTTTTTTCTAAGATTTTATTTATTCATTTGTCAGAGAGAGAGAGAGAGAGAGCATGAGCACAAGCAGGGGGAGTGACAGGCAGAGGGAAAGGCAGGCTTCCCCGCGGAGCAGGGAGCCCGATGTGGGGCTCGATCCCGGGACCCTGAGATCACGACCTGAGCCCAAGGCAGACGCTTAACGACTGAGCCACCCAGGCGCCCCAAGAACCCTGAATTCTAATTGATCTCAGACGCTAGGCAGTGAAGGCTGACCAGCACTGCCGTCCGTCTGGGTGACAGAAGAATATGCCATAATTTGTTGTACAGATTTGCTCTCTTTTTCCCGTTTCGTAGTTTTCTAATAAGAACGCCTCTAGTTGAGCAACTTCTTCAGGGTCACTTCATGTTCTCATGGAGGGAGTTTGGCTATTGCCGTGTTTCCTCCACCCTTGGAAATTTGATTATAGAAGCCAGCCCTGGAAGGAAGGACACCCCCCCGCCCCGCCCCGTTCTGCACGCATGTGCCGTGAGGCCTCGCAGAAGGAACTAAGCAGCACAGTGTCTCTCTCATTTAGAGCAAACTTCCTGAGACGAGTGCAGGACAAGCCTCCTGCTAATCAGTCTTTGAGTTAAAGAGACTAACAGCTGAGCAAATACAAAAGAAAATGTTTGCATCACAGGCCTAATGTCAGGGCCTCTGTAACATTTATGCAAAGGAACCCACTGCCAGTAGGTCCTGCAGTTTCCGCCAGGCACGGAGAAGTTCCGACAGGAATGTGCCATGCAACGGGCAAATGCAGGACATCTCGTATGACATCCTGAGTTTTTCCCACCGGCGGATGTTTTCTATTGTGTGAAAGATAGACCTTCAGCCCTTTCTGCAGGCCATTTTTGATGTTTTGATTCTGGCCATCAAATCAGCAATTGGGCCACCAAAGAGGGACCCGCTCTTGCTGTGGCCCCCTTTCATTCTGGCTTGCCTGTTCTCAACATTGCTAACGCCAGGTTGCCAGAGAGAAAACTGCTAGGGTCTCCTCTAAGCTAGACAATGACCTAAAGTGCAATCACCGCCCCCCTCCTCACATACTGTGTTTATTGCTCCCATGCAATGTTGATTGCTACCCCGCGGGCACACCCCAGCCTGCCTCTACCCTGACTTACTCTGAAAACCATTCGGAATCTTCACATTTCCAAGAGAAATGCCCCCTCTTGTGGTCACTGCTGAATACTGCAGTCCTCGCTTCCAGCAGGAGCGCTATAAAATACCCTAGAACTCCAGTCTGCCCAGAGTGTGGAAAGCTTTAAGCTTTTGCTGTGGGAGCTGAATCCCCTCTAACTGCAGCAGGCTTTCAGATATAGATTGAACCACATGAGTTGTTGATAGTCAACTGTTTTTCACCTATAAAAACGACAATTTCATACAGTCCAAAGTAATACATAAAGATAAGCCAGGCAGGGAAACTTCTACCAGCCCCCGTGGTTTTAGCTGAGCCCTATGAATACCAGCCAAGAATGGAAATCCTTTCTATTCTAGTATGGAAATCCTTCCTATTCTAGTAACTACAGTGAGGAGTTTTAAACACAATAAATAAATAGTTTTCCTTCCCCTAAATGCTAGGTACTATGCCAAGCCCGGAACATAACCTTCTCATGTTTCTTGTCAATTCAAAACAAAGCTGGTTATAAAGAGCAGGCTTAGAAAGTTGGGCTTTCCTAGATCTGTCATTTATTTGTTCCAGAGCATTTGTCAAATAAGTGACAAACTACCTCTACCCCCAGCACAAGTAGCTGGTACTCTGAACAGGCAAAGCAAATAGAGTAATGCTAAATAGGGTGTTAGAGTTCTCTCACAGGTGTGATTATTTTTGTAAGTACTGCAATTATTTGTTTCTTAATATGAGAAAGTAAATAGCGTGTGATAAATTATGTTAAGCAATCTTTTCCAATAATGTTAAGTCATCATGCTAATAAAATTTTGTTTAATTATTCAATATAAAAATCATTGATGTCAAATGGAAATAAGCATCTATAACTTCATATGAGAGACTTTTTGTACTAAATAAAGAACTCCTAGAAATCAATAAGAAAAAAATTGGCAGCTGAGTATGGCAAAGAATGTGATCAGACAATCTACACATTTTTAAAAAATGGTTAAACACGTGTAAAGAAGCTCAACTTCATTGAAGCTTAAAGCAATGAAAATTAAATCTACATGGAGATATCATTGTCACCTCTCAGATTGGCAAAAATTAAGAACTTGGTTAAAGCACTCTTGACAAGGATGTGAAGAAACAGGCAGTCTTACAACATTTATGGTATAAATCTAAATTGGGGCACTCTTTCTAGACAGGGGAATTTAGCAAAAACTACCAACATCACAAATATATATACTATAGGCCCTGGCAAATTTCATGTCTGGTAGTATAGCCTACAGTTATGCTCGCACACGTGTAACACGATGCATATAAAAGGTTTTTGTTTTTTAAAAAAGGATTGTATTTATTTATTTATTTGAGAGAGAGAGAGAGCATGAGCAGGGGGAGGAGCAGAGGGAGGGGGAGGAGCAGACTCTGCACTGAGCATGGAGTCCCATGCGGGGCTTGATCCCCACAACCCTGAGATCATGACCTGAGCCAAAATCAAGAGTTGGATGCTTAACTGACTGAGCCACCAGGTGCCCCATAAGAAATTATCAATAGCAGAATTACTTGCAATAGCACAAAATTACAAACAACCTAAAAGTCAACTAAGAATTACAGTTACTAAGAATACAGTTACATTACTAGTCACTGGGGAAATGCAAATCAAAACCACAGATACCCCCTCACCCTTGTTAAAACAGCTATTATCAAAAAGATAAATAAATGTTGATGAGGATGTGGAGGAAAGGGAGCCCTGGTGCACTGTTGGGAATGGAAACTGGTGCAGTCAGTATGGAAAACAGTATGGAAACTCCTCAAAAAATTAAAAATGCAACTACCATATGATCTAGTAATTCCACTTCTGGGTATTTATTTGAAGAAAACAAAACACTAGCTTGAAAATATATCTGCATCCCCATGCTCACTGCAGTGATACTTACAATAGCCAAGATATGGAAACAACCTAAGGCCCATTGGTGGTGAATGGATAAAGGTGTGATTATATGGGGTGTCCGACTGGCTCAGTTGGGGGAGCGTGTGACTCTTGATCTTGGGGTTGTGAGTTCGAGCCCCATGTTGGGTATAGAGATTAATTAAAAATAAAACCTTTAAAAGAAAAAGATGTCCCAGTCGGTTAAGTGTTGGACTCTTGGATTCTGCTCAGGTCATGATCTCAGGGTCGTGAGATCAAGCCCCGTGTTGGGCTCCACACTCAGCGTGGAGTCTACTTGTCCCTCTCCCTCTGCTCCTCCCCCTGCTCTCTCTGTCTTTCTCAAACAAATAAATAAATACATCTTTTTAAAAAATAAAAAGGATGCAATTGTAAAGCCTCTGGCAACAGGCCTGGCACACCACAAGCAATCCATAATTGGCACCTTTTCATTTGCTTAATTTAAAACAAGTCTAAATCTTACCTCTGTATATCTAAAAAAATGAAACACTGATCACAGTAAAATGCACAATCATCATAAAGGATGACTCAGTGACCTTTCATGTGCACCTGGAATGTAGTCTCCCTCAAATGCTGGCTCTTATCATGACTTCAAAATTCTACCCAACTGTGACACCAAGATCGAATGCCACCACCTGCTTCAAAGACACTTTCCCCCGGTTTCACCAAATGTAAATCTTCCCATTCTTTCAACTCCCATAGTATGCCTGTTCGTAACACCATTAAGGGGTCCACCACATCCTCCTTTATAATATATATAAAGTACCTTAAAGACGGGAACTCTGTTTTATTCCTCTATGCCACACACACACACACACACACACACACACACACACAAACTCAACATAATAGATTTTCAGCAAATATTTGTTCGATAAATGAACTAATGCTGCAAACTGGGATCCCAAAGTTTAAATGTAACATTAGCACTTAAAAAGCAAAAAGAGGGCGCCTGGGTGGCTCAGTCGGTTAAGTGGCTGCCTTCGGCTCAGGTCATGATCCCAGGGTCCTGGGATCGAGTCCTGCATCGGGCTCCCTGCTCTGCGGGGAGCCTGCTTCTCCCTCTCCCTCTGCCTACTTGTGTTCTCTCTCTATCTCTCTGTCAAATAAATAAATAAAATCTTTAAAAAAAAAAAAAAGCAAAAAGAAATAGGTAGCCTCAAATTAATATCTATATTAACATAATGACCTAGAAAACTAAATTATAGATAGAATTGAGTTCATTTTTGTCATTAATTATTCCTAAAATCCTAAATAAACATGAATCCCAAGTAAAAGCTCATCTTTTCCTATTGTAGAGATCGGTGAAAAGTCCTGCTGGAAATAGTCCGTGTGTGAGGCATATGAATTTTTTAAAAGAGGCTCTTTCGGGGAGGGTTAGGCTGCTTTCTAATATGTGTCAAACTTGAGTTCTATTAAAAGTGTATCAAGTATCTGTGTAACAGTCAGAACAGCTTTCTGGATCTCTTATTCTATCACTGCTATCGATGATCGTTCTTGGTGGCCTCCTGCTCCGACTGGGGGAATTTCTGTGATAAAAGAAACACATACGTCAAATGCAATAGCAGAAAGCTAAGAGGAGCCAGAAAGGGAGAGTGACTATGTGAAGCATTTGTTTTTTAGACCCTATGATGTTTTAAGCATATACCTAATGCTTTTTACACGTGCTGAATAACCAGGCTAATTAAAAAGCCCATACAGCTCTTGTTAAAATCTGTTCAAAATTTTTGGAGCACCTGTTATAACAGAATGCCCACAGACTTGATAGTTTAGAGCCAAGACACCTGCTACCTTATGTCTCACAGTATGTTCAGTTTTATACTGTTAGCAAAAAAAATAAACACTTTTTGACATTTAGCAATCTTATACAAGTGATATGAAATAATCAAGAAAGAATGATAGTTTAACCCTTCCTCTGCTGCTCTGGGAAACCACACCCTTCTTTTGAAGGAAATGGATTTTGACTATTTTCTTGGGAAGTTACATATGGTTTCCCTAATCATCCCTAATCAAGGTTTTCTAAAGAGTCCAGGTATCTTCTTGGAAGTATGAAGCAGGGAATTTTCTAGTTAAAAGTGCTCAGTGAGGCCCTTAAAGAAGCACATCATGGTTTGACTTTATCAACTATTTATGAAAATTTCAACAGCTTTGATATTATTCTTCCTGGTGGAATTTTTACAAGAACATTTATTTGAAAACGATGGGTGTTAAAGAGGGCACGTATTGAATGGGGCACTGGGTGTTATATGCAAGCAATGAATCATGGAACACTACATCAAAAACTAATGATGTAATGTATGGTGATTAACATAACATAATAAAATAAAATTAGAAAAAAGAAAATGCATTTACTTTTAAAGGAAAAATATTATAAAAATTTTCCACAGTTAAGGAATTTCCATAGTCCAGGCATGTACCTAGGAACATTTAAATATTTCTTAGATTCAATTTTATGGTTGGTAAACAAGTCTTATAAGAATAATGTGAGAATGGTTTTCAAGATATATAATTTCTAAATAGCTGTCACTTTATCTACAGTATTTAAGTCCCTTGAGATCTGGAACCATGTCTTATTTGACTGGGGTTGGTAAAAACAAAAAAACAAAAACCTTTTTCAGTTTTATCCTGTCACATGGTTTAAAATATAATTCATGTTAATGACATTTCTATTAAGAAAATCTGCCTTAGGGGCACCTGAGTGGCTCAGTCGTTAAGCGTCTGCCTTCGGCTCAGGTCATGATCCCAGGGTCCTGGGATCGAGCCCCGCATGGGGCTCCCTGCTCAGCGGGGAGCCTGCTTCTCCTTCTCCCACTCCCCCTGCTTGTGTTCCCTCACTCGCTGTGTCTCTCTCTGTCAAGTAAAGAAATAAAATCTTAAAAAAAAAAAAAAAGAAAGAAAATCTGCCTTTGATCTAGCAATTCCACTTTTGGAATTATGTCCTACAGTAAAGTCACACATATATAGAAAGAGTTAAGTAGAAGAAGGTCTTTCCAGGATTATCCATATAGCAAAAGATTTGAAACAATATAAACATGCATTTATAGAGACTCAGGTAAATAAATTATGATAGATGAATACAATAGAATACTATGTAGTTGTTAAGTGAATAAGGCAGCTATGTATATAGTGGTATGAAACAATCTCTAAGATATTGTGTTAAGTAAAAAAGTGTAAAAGTAAATTAAGAACCCCCCCCACACACACACACCAATTGAAAATTTATAGCAATATAGAATATCTGGAAGGAAACACAATAAACACAATAATGGTTATCACTGAGGGAGGGAGGAATTCAAGGATTAGAAGACAGGGGTGGGAGGAACACTTACTTTTCGCTAAAAAATACTTTGTAACTTCAGCGGTCTGTATTAAATATACGTCTTACCTATTCAAAATATTTTAAGATGCAAATTAAAATAATCCATTAAATTTGGGAGAAAAAAGAAAATGTGACACACTATGGGCATACTTTCATATAGCATAATATCCTAAAGTACTTGTAAATTCCCAAACTGTTACTTAGTTAACTCCAAACCAGTATTTTACAATATAAATCACAATTTAATGTCTAATTATCATGTCGAAAACAGCTTTTGAATGTTGTATGTGTATAGCTGTATTCAAATACAAGCTGTTTTGACTTTTAACCAACATACCAGAACTAGGAGTGATTTTGTTGCATAATTACAAAGCAACCTAGAATATATTTTTCTAAAATGTTTTTAAAGATAATGAGAAGCATTTTTAAATGTTCAGGAGAAAAGATATTTTAGTTCCTGGACATCTATCAGAAGAGAAAAGTTGGATTCTATTTGTATTAGGCACCATAGGTCAGCATGCTCCTTGTCATTTTGGGCTGGAAGCATCCCCAAACTGGGATTCCTAAGACCTGTCTCCTCAAAGGGACACGCATGAGTCCCGTGACTGTCCTGGGCTTGCCCCGGCAAAGCCACACACGGTGCTCAGCCGTATAAATCCCAGCACAAGCGGTCAGGATCCACTCTGGGCACTGTCCTGAAGCAGATGACTTAGCTTCAAACATCCTTTTTCAATCACGGAAAGGAGTTTTAGTCTTTCAAAAACAACGCTTCCACCCTCAAGAACCCCGCAGCAACCAGCTCTCCAAAACCACCAGATGAACGCATTAAAATTATAGTATACTTACTGTTTATTTGCATTTTAAAAGGGAGTATAAAATTATTTGGAGTTGGCTCAAGTTGTAGTAAGTTCTGATGAAGGAATGGGAGGTTTTAGTAGGACAGATTGAGGAGGATGAATGAAGGTAGATAGCCTGAGACCAACAATCACACCCAGTCAGTCACCTAGCCTTCTTGGTCAACTAGACTTTAAGGGTTCACATTACCACCTCACGCAAGTCGCAATGCCACACTAGTCATTGGTAATGCTCACCAAATATTTCTGATTCACCCCTTTCTGGCCCAAGATGGGATTGTATTTGCTGGCTCCCTTGGTGGGTGGGGCTATGTAACCTTGTTAGCTATTGTGATATGAGAAGAGGTGCGGTGTGACACTCTGGGCCAGAGCATTTACTTGCTCTAAGCCAATGTGAGACCCTGCAGAACTCTCTTTCCCTCTGCCATGGAGGTCAGCAACCTTCCAAATAAAAGAAGCTCTGTCACCTGGGTCCTGAAGAAGGAAATACACCTAGGCGAGCAAGAAATAAACCTTTGTTAATTTAAGCAACTCATTGGGGCTTATTGGTTCTCACAATACACTCCAGCCTCTCCTTCCTGATACGTATGGGGGACACAGTAACCATGCCTAAGTGACTCAGAGTAGTAATAATCTTTGGGTTTGCAAGCTAGTAATTGGGTTGAGTTATCAAATGGTAAATTTGATTTTTTCTTCCCTTTAGTTTGATAAAACATTTTTTCCTTGCTCATTAAGGCCCTTTTCCAAATACAAATCTGACTACACCCCTGGAAGGTGTTAGAATTACCCCATTTGGAAACTGAGGAAATGAAACACAGTGTTTCTTTTTCTCTCTCTTTCCCCTTCTCTCCCATAGTTAGACGAGGAATCCTCCTTGAAAGAAAAAAAAGAAAGAAAGAAAGAAAGAAAAGTGGCTATCTAGACAATTCGCCCAACAATATATTTTATTAAAGTGCTATGTAAAAAACTGCCTATTCATGGAAAAAGTTGGTATAATTTCATGGCATTCTAAATTCTTTACTTTGCCGCATTGACCCAATGGAGGAGAAGATACCACACAGCCCTGGAGTAAATTGTTATAGGCAGAGGAAGGCTTGGAAAAAATAGAATGCAACTCTAAGAGGAGCACCATCCCACATTTGTATAGCTCTTTAGGATCTGAAGAGTATTTTCTTCTATATGACCTTTCTCAGGCTTTCTTTATCTAGCTCATGTCTTCCCTTTGTATACATATGTCCATGCGACAACACTGCGTTTCCCAGGACAGGTTCTCTTCATTCCACATTATTGGCATGGAAATTGAAGCTCAGGGAGTCTAAGTGATTAACTTGTCCAAGATCTCATAGGCAACAAGTGACAGAGTCAAGATTCAAAACCAGATTTTCTGACTAAGTCCAAGGTATTGCCTCACTGTCCTACTCTGCTTGTGGAAATAGGGACAATGGAAAGAAAAAGCCCAGAGAAATCTCAGCCTATGATCAAGGAGAGCTTCCTGGAAGCAGTGGTACCTGCACACATCTCGGTCACTGCGCTGCCAGGTGTCGGCTTTCTCACAAATTAGTGATTAACTTTATCTTCAGCATGCAGCTTAATGTTTGTTAAATGAATAAGCAAATGTAGTGAATAAGTAAAGGTGTTATTTTTAGATGTACAATGAGATTTCATTCTTACGAAAATGCACATTTAGTTCCTGAACTCATAATCCCAAACCATGATCCCAGGCTTACCCCCCAACAATTGTAGGACCCATGGCAACAGTGCAAATGGGCACCCACTTACCATACATCAAATTATTTTAGAAGTAGAAAGTAAGCTGACAAGCAGTTAGCTAAAATATAGTCTATTCTCCTACCTTAACAAATACATCTTCATAATGACCAAAATGTTTGAAGTATATGTCAAGCTATGACTTTTTATAACTTAGATTTAGCAACATACCAAAAACAACTGAATTTAATTTTTTTTAAAGATTTATTTATTTATTTGAGAGAGAGAGAGAGAGAGCACTCCGGGTGGAGGGGCACAGAGAGAGGGAGAAACTTAAGCACGCTCCTTGTGAGTGCAAAACCCAATGTGGGGCTCGATCCCACGACCCTGAGATCACCACCTGAGCTAAAACCGAGAGTCTGATGCTTAAATGACTACCACCCACGCACCCCAGAATTTAATTTTTATCAAGCATGCTATTGGTAGGTCAGTGATGTTTGAGTGAGAAATAAAATAAAAACATATATAATTCACAAATTATCATATATGTGTTTTATAAAATTTTTCTTGCTTTAATTTCAGCAGAATCACTAAATACTGTTGTTATAACCAAGATTTTCACATTATTTATGCTTTATTGACAGTAATGCCAAATTAGATCATCTGTCCTGAGTCACTGTGGTTTTTAAGTAGATTTCTGTTGGTTCCAGTTTGAAGAACCTTTACTCTGCTGAGATAATCACAACAGAAATTTTCAAATTACTAATGCAATAGATTTAGAAATGAACAATATATACACATTTGCTCAAACATTGTAATAAAGTCATATAAGGTAAATTATTATTATAAAAATATTACAAAATGTTTTTTTATTTTCACTGTTTGCATAACTATCATGTATATTACAAATTTTATCTTCTCTCAAAGCAATATATAGATCCATTCAGTAATGTAAAGAATCAATATTCTTTACATGCTTCATGCATTTCAAGTCTATACCTACATACATACAAACTTGAGTATTATAAATTACTTAATATTGCAGAATTTCTGCGGCCCTAGTGCAACTCCTTCAAATATTGTGCTAATTTAGGAGTATTTCTGGAACCATACACTGGAACAAGAAGTGAAGCAAGAAAATAGACACTTGGTACCACTGGGACATTTCATCATCTAAGAATCTATTTCGTTCATGCTAATTAAAAGGAAGAATTTGACAAGTCAATCCAGTTATATTTTTCTCTTATCTAAGTGTTTTCACTTCGTAAATTACTTCCTGGGCTCTCACTAGTGCAGTATCTCCAATACCAATAGTGAGTCCAATCTACACACCTTCATGTCATTTGAACAGTTGACTTGTTTTGAGGACATCAAGCAGATTTTAGAGAAACACTTCTCTGAAATTGAATGGTGTCGGTCATAAGAATGAATCACCAAGTAAGTGATAGAGGCACCCATGTGTTCTTTGATGACTTGACTTTATGTGTAAGACAAGGGGCCCTCTAAGTGTGGGACCTGGTCAGAGGCCCCTTTTGCCTGGGCTAAGAGATGTATTGCTGAAGATCCATCGCAGTGATGATGAGGGACAGTCCAAAAGGGTTTAAGCCACTTCTGTAAATTCTTTGGGAGCTATTTGCCAGACCCCTTTTCACATTACCTGTTCATCATCCATTATTCATGGTTGAGGATACGTAAGAAAAATAAAATAGTACTAGTACAATTTAGCACATATATTCTCAAGCATCGATATAAGTGTTTTACGTACATTATCATATTTAATCCTGACAACAACCAAGGAGGTAAATAATCTCACTATTCTCCCTTTTATAAATAAGAACATTGAGACACACAATGGTTAAGTAATCAGTCTCTGATCACAAAGCTGGTAAGGGGGAGCTGGTACTGAGAAGAAGGAAGCCTGCCTCCAGAGCCTTCACTCATAGAACAGAAGTTAGTCATAATCCTTTTATTCCATGACTTCCTCTCTCTTCAGGTCTTAATTTTTATTTGCTTTTTGATCACTTACAATAATTTTTCAGGGGTGCCTGGGTGGCTCAGTCGGTGAAGCATCTGCCTACAGCTCCGGTTGGGATCTCAGGGTCCTGGGATCGAGTCCCGTATCGGGCTCCCTGCTCAGTGGGGAGCCTGCTTCTCCCTCTCCCTCTGCTGCTCCCCCTGCTTGTGCTCTCTCTCTCTCTCTCTGTCAAATAAATAAATAAAATCTTTAAAAAAATAAAAATTAAAAAAATAATTTTTCAGAAAAGTAAGTGTAGAGGACCCCGTAGAGAGTGCTGAAAGGGCGTGGGGTCAAATCCTCTACCTCTCACCAACCACATGACCTTGGAAGCCACACTTGCAATGCAGAGATGGTCAGTACAGATCTCACAGAGTTAGTATAAGGAATAAATGTGGGGTGCCTTAGTGGCTCAGTCGGTTAATCATCTGCCTTTGGCTCAGATCATGATCCCAGGGCCCTGGGATCGAGCCCCACATTGGGCTCCCTGCTTGGCCTGGAGTCTGCTTCTCCCTCTCCCTCTGCCCCTCCCTCCTGCTCATGCTTGCGCACTCTTGGGCTCTCTCTCTCTGGTGTGCTGTCTCTCAAATACATAAATAAAATCTTTATTTTTTTAAGATTTTATTTATTTATTTGACAAAGAGAGACACAGCAAGAGAGGGAACACACGCAGGGGGAGTGGGAGAAGAAGGAGCAGGCCTCCCACGGAGCAGGGAGCCCGATGTGGGACTCGATTCCAGGACTCCGGGATCATGACTCAAGCCGAAGGGAGACGCCTAACGACTGAGCCACCCAGGTGCCCCATAAATAAAATCTTTAGAAAAAAAAAAAGGAATAAATGAGTTATCAGTGTAAAGAACTCAGTAAGTGCCGTGAAAATATTTTCTTTTGTTGGTGGTGTTATATATGGTTTATTTTCTGAGCTCTCCAATAGGGATAAAAATAGTACCTTCTTCAGAAGTTTGTTGAGTATTAGATGAGTTAAAATATGGGCACTTAAAACAATGCCCTATCCAGAGGAAATGCTGTTTGCTAATTATATCATCATCATTACTTGTCATTATTATTCTTATATGTAATGTATTTCCTGAGCCTCCCAACACATGAGAAAAATCTTTTCATTTCTTTCACTCGTAAGTGAAACTTCAGCTCAGTATAAGTAGTTAGGTCACTGGAAATTTGTGCCTGGAAATTTTGCCTCTCAGTAGCACTCATCTCAACCTGTTTTTCCCCAGCACCCTGAGGCGGGAGGCATGCTCCCAGCGGTGCCTGGGGCTACTGAGATATTTTGAGACTGCTTAAGTGATGAGCAGAAAGAACACCTAAGGGGAGTGAAGGGAGCAAGAGAGGTAAAATGGAAAAAGAAATAAGGAAGGACGAAAAGAGCAAGGCCTTGGAGGAACAGAACTCCAAGCAGCTGTTAAAGGATTAACTGGAAGAAGGCAGACGATCAGCATCTGCAATATGACGGATCTGGGAAGAGCAGCGAGAATGCAGAGAAGTTCGCATGTTTGTTGCTGGACTGTGGGGAAATTTCTCTCTGGTGACCTCAATTTTCCCTACAAAATAGGAAGTAGAGTCATCTGCCAATAGTGAGGGTGGAGAAGTCGTAAGGTCTGGGTTTTGAAAAAGAGAATAGAGGAAGTTTGAGACGGTGGTTGTGGAGAAGGGGAGAGGTGATGGGCCATGCTGAGGGCCTAGATGACTCTGCTAAGGCTCCGCAGACGAGGTGTGGTTGTGCGGTTTCCTTCAGCAGTGCTCAGAAATGCTGCCCGGGCACAAGGAAGACAGACAGCGGGGTGGAGCTTTTGCAGAGCCGTTGCAATGGAAAGAAAACAGTTTAAAGATACTGACAAGACATAGGATGAACTGCTCAATCAGAACAACTAGATTAAGTCGAAAAGGAAGAAGACAAAGGAGCTGGAAGGGAGGAGGTGGGGTTTATCTCAGGATAAAGGAGATTAAAAAAGCAAAGGAGGTGGGAGTAGACTAGTGTGAAGGTTGCCAGGCGGTGTAACTACCGGCAGAGATTAGTAAACACTACAGATTTGAATACATCTCCGTATAAGCAGTTCTGCATTATGACAACATCGGGGTGCCCCCCAGGGGAGTGAGAGAGGGGGTTGAAGAGAAATGGAAGTGAAGGTCCCTGGGGATGAGAAATAAAGAAACTGAGAGTCCGGGCTCTTGGATGGTGTAGAAGTTTGCTAAGCCTGGCATAACAAAGCACTACAGACTGGGTAGCTTAAACAACAGAAATTCATTTCCTCATTGTTCTGGAGGCTAGCAATCTGAGATCAAGGTGTCATCAGGGTCGACTTCTTCTGAAGCCTCTCTCCTCAACATATACATGGCTGGCTCCTCCCGTGCCTTCACATGGTCTTTCTTCTGTATGTCCAGGTCCTATTCTCTTGGAAGGATACCAGTCAGATTGGATTAGGGCCCATCTCAATGACTTCATTTTACCTTAATTACTCTTTAAAGACCCTATCTCTGAATACAGTTGTATTTTGAGATTCCAGGGGTTTGGACTTCTACATAAGAATTTGGGGAGGACACAATTCAGCCCCTGACTGGTGGGTCACCCACAAAGAGGCTGAGAATGATGGTAGAAAGCAAGGTAGAGATAACGAGCATGAATGAGGTACGAAACTCTTTAGTGACCAAGGGACTGACTAGCTTTCTGCTTTTTCATGTCTTATTGCATATTACTTAGGATTCCAAACCATTTTCTTCTTGCAATATTTTTTCATAGACCCATAACCCATGTTAGCTTTTGTTGTAGTCTTGGTTTTTTGTCTCTTACCAAAAGACAGGGTGTGTGGCTTGCAAAATCCTATCCTCTTAGGCATTGGTGTGATCCCTCATTGCCTATGCAGCTGGAGATCTGGCTGATGTGCAGAGTTCCTGGCCATGGCCCATATCTGACAGGCCCCATCCTGTGTAACAGCGCAAGGCTGAACCCACTCTCATCCCGTGGCTAGATTCTCTAACACACTGAAGGACATAAAGCTAAGTCTACAGCACACGCACCACTAGAACTGTTAGAACTTTCTCATTTTCTGCTCTTCTTTTTCAAAATAAAAATAATATCTACCTTTTATTGAACAAAGCATTGTACCAGGCCCTGTGAATTGAGCTCTCTATTTATTATCTCATTTAATACTTACAGCAATCCCAGATGAGAAAATTGAGAAAAGGGATGTTAAATAACCTACCCAGAGTCACCCAGCTGGTAAGTGGCAAGTCTGTCTGGCTCTTAAGTATATACTCAATGACAGTGCTTTATTTGTGGGGACCCAAATATTCCCAGATGCAATGATATACCACCAATCTCATTTCCTGTGAGTGTTTACGAAAAGTGAGAATAAAGGAAAACAGTATGTCTCAAAAGGTACCTCCTATGCCATCCTCCCCCCCAGGGGGTCAATTTTCCCAGGGTCAGTGGAGAAATACATGGCTTTTTACCTCCTTTCAGCTTAACTGGCCTATTCTATTTCAGGAGGCAAAAATTGGTTAGGTCACAAATTGTCTTGCTCAATCTACTTTTATTTGGCTTGTGGTAATGGGTAAATTGTTCACAGGTTTTAGCAATAGATTATCTGTCAGTTTTAGTTTTCAACATGAGGTAATGTGAGCTTTTGTCTTTTGTCAATGTTTCATAGACATTGTAATGTGAGATCGGGAGAAACTGAATCAGGGACTAGTATTTGAATGCTATTTTATCATAGAATTTTTACTGTGTGTGTGTGTGTGTGTGTGTGTGTGGCAGGCGGGGAGGGGCGTGGTGTCTAGCCTCTTTGTTTCTTAACTTCTACCATCTTGGAAAATCATTGGAGTCATTGATAATTTGATAATTTGGTGTTTGAGATGCTGAGTTAATGTTGGGAGGGACATATATGTTAAATCATAATGAGAATTTGCCTACTCACTAATTAAGTAGGTTTTTCCTCTTTGTAGACCCTTTGGGCTTTAGAGATTGGGGATAGAATGATCTAAGCAGAATACAGAGAGTGATTTCTCACTACGGAAATTTGCCTGGACTTGGGTTCAGACTAATAATCAAACCCATGAGACACAAAAGACTTTAGCCATCTCTAAATTTACTTTGTTTTAAGAAAGAATCAGAACAAGTTAGAGCACAGTATACAAATAACAAGTAAACAAATACAAGTAACATTTCATATAGTAGAGGTCTCATAATTCCCAGGCACAGCTCCCAATGTCCCAAGGCATGATCATGACAACAAATGATGCTGAGTGGACACAGCCCCTCTCAACTCAAGGAGGCCATCAGTTCTGGGGTACCTTCAGCTTTTATACCTAATCATGCAGCTTTTATACCTAATCTTGTAGTCCCCTCAGGGCTTCGGGATTCATGCACATTCTCTCAACCATGAAGTGCAGGTACTTGGTTTGGATATGTTATGGGATTCTCCTTTATTTTGGATCTGGCATAGGAAAACTCCTATCACAACTCCTTAGTTGTATTGCAGGAAAGATAAGACCAAGAGTCAAATGCTCAGGCACCCTGAGACTAATACTCGATATGAACCTTTCCTTGAGCCTGCAAAGCCACCTACAAAAACAAGCTTCCATTACTTAAAATTTCACTTACTTTATAGGAAGCACTTTTCATTTTTCAAGAGACGAATGCACCTTTTAAAAAATAGGGAAAGAGAAGAATTTCAATTCCTGAAATTCTTTTTTCTTATTTTTAAAAAGAAATCAATACTGGCTCTCTAACCCAAAACAAGTTTCACTCTAGTGTTCTAACAAGCGAACATCCAGAAACGTAGTAATTGGAGTAAAGTTTGAGGGAATCTAATTGATCAGAAAACCCTCTCAAGAGGTTCCTCAAAAATTAAAAAGACAGGGGCGCCTGGGGGGCTCAGTCGTTAAGCGTCCGCCTTCGGCTCAGGTCATGATCTCGGGGTCCCGGGATCGAGCCCCGCATGGGGCTCCCTGCTCCGCGGGAAGCCTGCTTCTCCCTCTGCCACTCCCCCTGCTTGTGTTCCTTCTCTCTCTCTGTGTCTCTCTCTGTCAAATAAATAAATAAAATCTTTAAAAAAAAAATTAAAAAGACAACTACCATATGATCTAGCAGTTCCACTTCTGGGTATTTATCTGAAGAAAACAAAAACACCAATTCAAAAGGATATATGCACCCCTCTGTCCATTGCAACATTATTTACAATAACCCAGATATGGAAGCAATCTAAGTGTCCATTGATAGATGAATGGATAAAGATGTGTGTGTGTGTGTGTGTGTGTGTGTGTATATATTTATATATATATACAATGGAATATTATTCAGCCATTAAAAATGAAATCTTACCATTTGTGGCAACAAGGATAGACCTAGAGGATATTATGTTGGATGAAATAAGTCAGACAGAGAAAGACAAATACCATATGATATCACTTCTATGTGAAATGTAAAAAACAAAACAAATTAACAAACAAAACAAAACAAACAGACTCCTAGATACAGGAAACAAACTGTTGGTTACAAGAGGGGGACCAGACATTGGGGAGCAGGACAAAATAGGTGAAGGGGATTAGGAGGTACAAACTTCCAGTTATAAAATAAATAAGTCATGGGGATGTAACATACAGCATAGGAAATATAGTTAATAATATTGTAATAACTTTGGATATGACAGATGGTAACTAGATGTATTGTGGGGATCATGTCGTCATGTATAAAAATATCAAATCACTAAGATGTACACCTGAAACTAACAAGATATTGTATGTCAATTATACTTCAATTAAAGATTTTATTGATTGATTGATTTGAGAGGAGGGAGGGGCAGAGGGAGAGGGAGAGGGGGAGGGAGACAGAATCTCCAGCAGACTCTGCACTGAGCACACAGTCCAATGCAGGGCTTGATCCCACGACCTGACATCATGATGTGAGCAGAAACCAAGAGTTGGAAGCTCAACTGACTAAGCCACCCAGGCACCCCAATTATACTTTAATTAGAAAAAAAAGAACCGTATCAAAAATCAGACACATACACTTATTGATAACTCATTTCTGCCTATTGCCCATGATGCCCATGATAGTTACTTTTATTTCCATATATATGTACTATATGTAGCCATGTGCAAAGAACACTATATTGTTTAATTTATAAAACATAAAATAGCTTTCTTTTATATCCTTTTGTCCTCAACCATCTGTTACAGTTATTTACCCTAAAAAATATAATAATTAAAATTTTACGTATATATAGGTAAAATAAATAAATAAATAAACAAACGTGTGTGTGCGTGTGTATATTTACTAAGTTTTTCAAAAATTCCTGGGGAAAACTTTATTATGCTTTTAAAATCCTTATTATTTTGACACATTTCATGGTTAAATAAAACTGTTTTAATTTAAGCTAAGAAAACTAATTGGTATCAGATACTAAAAGTTCTTGTACATTGTTGGAAGTGTTAGTTCTGGGAATAGCATTTTTATATTTTTCGTATTGATTTGCCTTTGAGACAAACTGCAACAAGAAAGCAGGTGATAAGCCTTTGTTAATGCCTCTGGGAGAAAATGCTGTAGCTACAGACTACGGTTGATAAACAGATTTTGAATTAATTAGTTCTACATAATTATGTGAGCCATCAAGTCTCTAAAATCAAATGCAACTTGTCTTATATTGCTTTATATATAAAGAAGAAAAAAATTTTGTTTCATACCATACCTTACCTCTTTTAGAGTATAGTTTTAATTTTTTAAAAGCAATGATTGAAATTTTTAAATGGCATATGTTCAAGGCATATTAAATATTTATTCTCAGGTTTATAAAATGAGACAAGAAGGAATTCATTTTGTATAAATTGTTACATTCGTGACAGAATTGGGTCTCAGCACATGCTACTATTCCTGCCTCATACCTAATGGAAATTATATTTTGTTAACAGAAAATGCCTAAGTGAACATCCTAAGAGAAGTAGCCTGACAATAAAAGAGCCAAGCTTTCAGTAACGTATTTTTAAGAATTTTCCTGCACAGCTACAATAGCAACAATAAAAAAAAATGTTTTTAAAGAAAAGCAGAGGGAAACGCCTAAAAAAAGTAATAAGCAGGAAAAAATTTCAAATATTTCTGACAGACATAAAAGAAGCCTCAATAAATGGAGAGAAAATGACATAAGAAGACTTAATATTGTACAGATTTATTACCAAGTATCAATACATAAGTTTAAAATAATGTAATCAAACGTTTAATCAGATTTTTGGAATTTTGGCCAATTTTTAAAGGAATGATCTGGAAGGAAAACATGAGGATGAGATATATTTAAAAGAAGATTTGTGTTGGGTAACTTGCTCTACTAGAAACTGACATATATTATAAACCACAATAATTTTTAAAAGATGATATGGACTAATGTAAGAATAGGCAGAGAATGGGTGCCTGGGTGGCTCAATCAGTTGAGCATCTGCCTTCAGCTCAGGTCATGATCCCAGGGTCCTGGGATAGAGTCCCACATCGGGGACTGCTTCTCTCTCTCCCTCTGTTCCTCCCCCCTGCTCGCTCTCTCTCCTGCTCTCTCTCTCTCAAGTAAATAAATAAAATCTTAAAAAGAATAGGCAGAGAAATCAGAGAAACAGAATAGATGGCCCAAAGAGACCAACAGAAGTTAAAATTTACCCTAAGGACATAATCCAATTATTTGTTTTAATGCTTTGTTAAATAGCAAAAATCGTGAGAAACTCCTGAAATAGCCAACTACAGAGGGTGAGCAAAACAATGATGGCACGTCGGTCTAGGTGGTGGAGTATTATATAATCATGTAAAAGCATAGGTTTGACAAATAAATAATTGATGGAAAAATGTTCATGAAAAAATATTAAGTGAAAAACACATGATTCGGGTTTGTATATATTTATATATATTTTATATGTAAGTGTATATAAATGAAAAATATAGATTCATTTATATTATGCATATTCAATTTTTTTAAAGATTTAAAGGAAATACATCAAAGTATTAAAATTAGTTAGCTATGTATAATAGAATTATATGTGACTTTTTACTTTCTTTTTTACATTTGTTTGTACTTCCCAATTTTCCTGTAATTGTTGACATCTAAGAGACTTTAAGTCTACCTCTACATTGGTAGAAGAATGGGTTACATAAAATATTTTTAAAGTTGGTTTATTTTATTTTATTTCAATAGTTAGGTTATGGCTTATTTAACTCTGTTGATACTGACTTCAGCCACTTAAAATGCAAAGTCTGATTTCTCTGTTGCTTCCAATTCCAAAAAAATCAAATGTCATGTTTTCCTTTGGTTACTGCATGAACCACCTAACAACCCAATAAGCACATATAAATAATATGTATGTCAATGTAAGGAGATTTTAATTTGCTGTACTAGATCTGTTATACAATTATATTAAATCCAGTTTTACACTTCTCAGTAGAAAAAAGCCTATTTTTTTATACCAGGATAATAATTTTCAGTAGAACAAGGCCTATTTATAATTTGTCTTTGAATCATCTTTATATGTATTTGTCTGTAAATAACACAGATCCCTAATTCAAAATTAATTGAGCAATGAGGAAATTTATGACCCCATGGAAGTCTGGAGCTTGGGTGGGCTCTAAGTGGTCTGATCGGTGGCTCAGTTATGTCAAAAGCATCCACTCCCATCCCACTTCTCCACTCAGGCATGATTACTGGCTCAGTTCCCAGGCTGGTTCCCTTCATGGGAACAAGAGGGCTGCAATGGCTTTAGTCATAAAAGTATCAAGAGGAGTAATATGGGCCACCTCTTCCTATGTCTCTTCCTTTCACAGAAGCCCTCATCAGACCTTGTCAAACTACTCAAACCTCCTTGGCCAGGACTGGGTCATGTGGCCAGTCTTAACCCAATGCAAGGGGAAGAGGATTAATATAATTATCATAGACCGTATGGCTTGGGGTCAGCTTCCCCTGAGACCCTCGGAAGACGGATATGTAAACACAATCTGGGTTCTGCTGTGGAAAAGGAAGATTGGCTGTGGAGGCAGGGACAGGGGTGGGGATGAGAGTAGAGTGTGTGGCATGAATGTTGGGTAGGCAATCTCTTCTCCAATTCTCCGTTGCTGGTAATGGTATGAGAAGAGGGAGGATTTTTTTTTAACTAAAGATAGTAACAGACACTGTGATAGACGCTGAAGTTATAACAGTGGACAGGACCTAACCTTTCTCCTCCAGGAGCTTACAGTCTTAACAGAGAAGATACACAAGTGAACAATCACAACATAGGCCGCTACATCATGGAGCCCGGGAAGCTACTTGGGTGGGGCACTTAACCAGCCTTGAGTACCAAAGAGGCAACAGCCAAGCTAGGTCCTGAAATTTGAGAAGGAGGCAGTCCTGTGCAATCAAGAAGTTGGTATATCTGGGGAGCCAGGAAGTGTAGAAGCTAAAGATGTGAATAGGATAGAGATCATGTAGGGCCTTGAAGGCCATGCTAAGAAGCTTACATTTGATCCTGAAGAAATTGGGAATCCAGTAAAGGGTTATAATCAAGAAATAATATAATCTGATTTCCTTTTTAGAGCACTTAGTCCATCTGCAGAGTGGAGAATGGATTGGAAAGGGTCAAACCTAGATTTAGAGATCATTTAGATGTTTTTATAGTAATCTGTAAATTACTGAAATCTGGAAATTAGAGGATGATTTGAGTTTATGGTCTAGGCAACTAAATGGATGCTGGTACTAACGACAAAATTAGGGAACCCAAGACGGTAAAACAAGTGTGGGGAGAGATTATGAGTTTAGTTTCAGACATTATGAGTTTGAAGTGCTCATGATGGAAATGTGCAGTAGATAGTACCGTTTGGTTAGGCTTCCTATGACTATAAACAACATTATTGAACGGCTGTTAAATACCCCCTGGGAAAGTCTCATCAAATAATACTAGTAATTGCCAGATTATCCAGGCATTTTCTTTTATTTCTGGCTCTGACATGATTTGAGTGATATGATGAGAAAAGTCATAGCAAGTGTTTTGCATGCTGACAATTTAAACTAATAGATATTTTTAGATGTTGTATAAGAAAAGAGCTCTGGGCTAAAAATGATGCTGACATTTAAAGGCTCTCTGTAAACTTCAAAAATGTGTTAGCCTTAGACACCAGGGCTAGTGGTTTAGAAATAATGCTTAGCATCTAAACTTAATGCTTTTTCAACTTTGTTTTCTGTCTTAGGTTCAGATGTTCCTACCCCTACGCATTTTTAAAATGTTCACTCTTCTACATTGGGCCCAAAGAGCCTCACTTATTTTGGGTTCAGAGTATTTTTGGCAGGTCTGTCCTTTATAACAAGGCCTTCCATCCCTCTTCCCAAGTGTCTCTGCTCTTATTCCCCATGAACAAATGGTCTTCTTTCTAAAAAACATGGGTATAAATCCTTTTTAAGATTTATCCAAACTATATTTTCAATAATATTTTTGTTTTGTATAATTTTGCATAATTTATGTTATACAGGTTCCTGGTAGAAATTTGGAAAATGCAGAAATGTATAAAAAAAAGTAAAACTGAATCATAATGGGCCCACCCAGAGATAACAATGGTTAATATTTTGCTATCTTTATAATCTTTTTTTATCTATAGATGATATAGATGCAAAATATTTGATAAGCCTGATTTTTATTCACCATTTGTCGTGAGCATCTTGCCATATCTTTAAGTATGCTTCAAGAGCATGATTTTTTTTTTTTTAAAGATCTTATTTATTTGACAGAGAGAGACACAGTGAGAGAGAGAACACAAGCAGGAGGAGTGGGAGAGGGAGAAGCAGGCTTCCTGTGGAGCAGGGAGCCCAATGCGGGGCTCGATCCCAGGACCCTGGGATCATGACCTGAGCCGAAGGCAGACGCTTAACGACTGAGCCACCCAGGCGCCTCAAGAGCATGATCTTTTTTAATAGCTACACTTTATTACATCATATTATATAATGAAAAATCATATTTTACCAAGCAATCCTGCTTCTGTGGACATTTAGGCAATTTCCTTTTTTTTAATAATATAAATAAATGTTGGGTGAATATCCATAAGTCTTTACGACTTTGATTATTAGGAAAATCCTCAAAAGTTGAATTACTGGGTCAAAGGATGTGACCCTTTTAAAAGCTTTTGGTGCATATTGCCAAATGCTTATTTCCAAGAAGTCTACACAAATCTATACTCTCACCACTAATTTATTTAGTTCAGAGTAAATGACTTGTGGTTTACTTCCCTAATAAATACCAATAGAACAAGACTTCTTTAATGTTGTCATAGTTCTTAATCCACTTTCTTATACTCTAAGGTTGACAAATGAGGTTCTTCATTTCATTCCAAAGCTACAACCACCTAGGAGAAGGAAAGAGCCATGGATTTGGGGCTGGAGAACCAGGCTCTAGTCTTAGCTCTTCTACCAACTAAACTCAGTGTTGAGTCTAGCAATCTAACTTCCTCCAGCCTTGGTTTTCTCTGTCCCAATGACAAGACTGTACTAAAGACTAAAGATCTCCATAATTCCTTTCACTAAGAATAATAACAACAAATTTTTTATAGGTAAAACAAGAATTTTGCAAACAGTCTAATGGTCTCAGTAAATAATGTTATAGAATCTGATCTAAGAACATGGCATGATGGTCTTCTCTAAGTAAATTTTTCTTTCTTTGACAAGCTAATCGCCTTCCTCTGTGAGCAGATTCTGAAGCTTAGACAGAGCCAAACTTAGAAGGTGGGCTGGTCAGCCACCTTCGAGATATGGACAGACCCCAAATCTCAACCCCACCTCATTTATTCCACCATTACAGCTTTACTCCTTATATCTGCAAATAATGTAAATAATCCTGGGAGGAAATTCATAATCACAGCCTTGAGGAGGCTGGGCCTCTACTGGGAGTAGGAGTCCTAAGGCCATTTAAACTAGCCTGTAGTGAGGGCCAGTGATATAAAACCACACCAAAATCCCTCAGAAATCATCACAAAACAATGTCTATAAACATTCAAGAGGATTTGATAGTACAACCGAAAGTCCCTTGATTTTACTTCTTCCCCTTTGTTTCACTGTTACCCAGGGGCAACCAAAAGTGTTTTCCAGCCATTTCTCTTCTTGCCAGATTTTCCAAGCTTTTAGTTCATCCATATCTAAATCCCAAGAGGCATTGTATCTGTCGAACAAAATATCTCAGCTATGTTTGGTTGACAGATTTTTAACAAGATATTATTTATCTAGAAAAGGAAAGGCAAAGTATTAACAACCCAAAAAACCCCACATGATTCAAAGAAGTATCAAATTATCTTACAGATAATAAGGTACTACGGCTATTTTGGGCTCCTAAGAACCTCTGATTTGCCCACAATTTATTCATAATAAGCAAGCAGATGTACAATCACCAGGGGTCTTATGACTCCTAAGAGAGAACATAGGATTACAGCAAGGCTTTGGGGCAAAGGGCACCAAAGATCATCATGCTGAGGCTGCCCAGAATGGACCTCAAAGGGAACCTGACCCTCGTGGTTAAATACATCTCAGACGTGCACTGCTCAACTCTTAAGCCTTGGTAGCCATCAGACCCTGAAATACTAGTGCAAAATTAAATTTGATTATTGTTTTGCCTTCTTAAAGAAGGTGAATTTCAATGTTTTAACCTATATAGACTCAATGAAGGCTATAGGCAGTGGTTCTCACCTAAATATAAAACACACACATTATACATATACTCATGCATATATTTAAGTAATACAAACTTTATCTAATACTTCGTGAAGCTGACAATCCCCTTTCAGAAGGCAGGAAACATTTTTTAGGATAAAGAATAAAAACCAAGGAAGAGAAAAATTTAAAACTCTCAGATTGGCAGGGGGCACACAGTCGACCTTGCTTGGAATGAGAAGGCCCAGCATTAGACTTGGTATTTGGGAATTAGCTGACTGGATATTCTGTGTTTCTGGCCAAGCAACGCATTTACAGGGACAGGAAAGTTATCTAAATTTTATTTTCCTCACATAGCACCCTGGGCAAGAGCAGCTCCATCTTGGGCCTAGAAAATTATTTCCAAAACCCCTAACCAATTAAATCAATATTTTTAAAAGTACGACCAAAGGATCAGTATTTTTTTGGGCTCCCAGGTGATTCCAGTATGTACCTAAGGCTAAGACCTCCAATACAAGTTTTATCTCAGGTAACTATTATGTATACTTGGGCTTGTTGTGTTTATTTGAGTAATACAGAGCCAGAAATTATGGGAACAATTAATGAAGTGAATCTCCCACAGCCTGCCCACACCCAGAGACCCAACTACTTTTGACTCTTCTTTGTGGGGTACCAGCTGTGGTGTTTGTCATATCCCAACCTGAATCCTCAATCCCCTGCATGGGAGTCCTGAGGTTACCCCAGGGATTCTAACACACCTCATAACATCTTTTGTTTTTTTTTCTCAGCCTACTCTGAAGCAACTTAGCTCGGAATTCCTGAAAGGGCCTAGAATCATCTCTCCCCCTGAGATGCTAAATCAGCTAAGGTGGATGGCTGTAAATTAATGTGAATCATCTGGGCTCTGTTATTTCTGTGAAAGGTTTAGAAAAGCCTAGAACATGGCAGCTTCGAGGGATGATTGGTGGAGAGAGGAGGGGTAAGGGAGGATCACTGGACCCTCCTGAACATCACCTCCTTTCCTCCCTCTATTCTTGGACGTGGACAATTCACATTTTCTCTATGTCTTATATATCTTATATTGGGTACCATAAGAACACAGCTTCAAAGTGCTAGAATGATTCCCTTGGCAAAAAGACAAGCACCCACTCGACCTCTTCACTTAGTCTAACTGCTATGCTTTCTCCTTGGGTGTCACAGTACCAAAAAAAAAAAAAAAAAAAAAGATATATTTGAATTATCCTGTTAGGATTTTTCTCATGACAATTTATAAATATTCTATGTTTATATTAATCAAAATATTATGTATATTCATTACAATTTCTGATCAACGACCTTCCCAACTCAAGGCCAGAATTTTTAAGTATTATAGTTGTTGTTTTAACTTAGAATGATGACATTTACACCTACGTATTTAGGAAGTAGGTAAATGTCTTTTGTGTGTTGCAGTTGTGATGAGCATATTGAAGACAGTGATTGTCAAGCAAAATTTCCATGTGAAATTCCAGACACCAGACAACAAAATGTAACCATATAGAGCCACTCCCTTCCTACTGAGTTATGATGACAAAGCAGGTAGTTAAAAATCGTGTGTAGTCTTGTCTCTTTATCTCAGACAATAGGAATCTTCCTAGCAAAAATCTGTTTTGCTTGAACAACTTCAGTTTCCTTGGAGAGTCACTGCATCCAGATTTGTAGTTCCAACACAGCAGCTCTTGGTTCTATCATTTTCATGTTTCCTAGCTTTGTCTGCAGGCTGACATTGCTGCAATTAGGTCTCCTCACTTCATTTTGTCATCATACACACTGTGCATACTCTGAATCATCTGGCAACACAAAACCCAGTTATTCCAGTTCCTTAAGTCTTCCCTATTATGCCTACGTGTTCAGTTTGGTGATCTCTGGGACTGCATTGTGCTTCCATGATTATGACTCAACAAAATTACAGCTCTGTTCAGACCTCCACAACATGGAAAGAGGTTTGTGGGGTTTGTTTAAGTAAGGATGCTATATGCTCCTCCAAGAAAAAAAAAAAAAAAAAAAATATATATATATATATATATATATACTAGTTACCAAGGAAGAAATGAGATAAGAAAACACTGAATTGCTGCAGACCTACTAAGTAAACAAGCAAGGTGCTTTCTAGAGAATGGGAATAAACATGGTGAATCCATCCCCTTGGGTTTTCTTGGTCAGCTGACTCTACACGGAAAAGGTTAAAGAGCAAGAAAAAGCCACTTTCTAGCAGTGGCTAAGTATGCAGATTAGCATATTTCATATTTTAACTCCAAACTGCCTCACACCCTTGTTTTGGCAAATGTAAAATAAGATATTGAATCAAAAAGTCTGTACCAGAACGACCTGAACTGAGCAATTACAACTGACCAAACAAAAGTACGCTTTTCTCCTTTACTTTGTGCTGCTTGAACTTGCTGCTCTTCTCTGAGGTTTTATCTTCACACTAGAACTTGTTGCTGGGGAAAAATGTTAAGTTCAGTCAATCATTTGTCTTCAAAATAACTGCTGGTGTTTGAATGCAGTTCTACGGGGTTTTTTCTTTCCTCCAGCTGGTTTATGATTACAGATAAAGCTTTGTTTAAGGGGGGAGGGGGAGAAACCACCCGGCTTTTTCCCCCACCAACACATTGGCAGGAAATTCTGGCGCAGTGAGCTCTGCCTCAGAGCAGAGTTTTCATACCAAGGCACCTTCCTCCATGCACACTCCAAGTGTACGCTACCCAAGTCTCTCTTCAAACACAGAGCTTCCTCCAGAAGAAAACCCAGGCAATGCGATAACCATTCATAACCATTTATGACTAATTTGTCACTAACAACCATTGATAACTTGGTATCCCCACCAGTTAGGATCTGCACTGACAGTCTGTAACAAGGGACAGCCCTCAGCAAATTTGTAAAGTAGGCAAATAGGCAAGTAGGCTTTGTCTGTTTTGTTGGCAGAATGAAAATAAGAAAAACATAGACGAGCCTTTAGCAAATGGCCCTTTAATGCGGCAAAAACTTCTGGGGGCTAACTCCACCTCTGGTCACTTTAACCTAATATTACAAGAATTCCAAAGGGGCAAGCACTTAACATTTAGCCATCGGGTTTCCTAGAAGACACAAAGCTCCCTATCTCCTTAGCTCTCAATATGTTACCCAACAAGGAGTCAAGAAGGTGTCCAACCTCGCAACCACATAGATCCAAGTTCAAGTTGTATATCACAGATAAGTCTCAGCCTCAGTATCCTCATCTTCAAAATGGAGATGATAATTTTGCAGCAGCATCATGAATATTTGGGGGATATTTTCTCACTACTTATTTGCCTCTGCCCAGAGGGAAGATAAAACACCCACCATACTCTCTCCAATAAGAGGTTGAGAACAAGAGGAAGGAACAAATATTGTCCTTGTTTTGGGAAATCCAACAATGGCATATGGGGTCTCCTGCCAGGAAACTTTCAGTAGGCTCAGTGACAAAATAAAAAATAAAATGCAGAAGTAGGTAACTATGGCAGAGCAAGACTTGGTTTTCCATGGGGAAAGAATGGAGCCGTAACTGCTCTCTTGAGGTCATCCTTCAATGCCATCCTAAGTTAGGGCAAAGAACCCGCAGCTGTGGGCTACTTTGACTGAGGTCTTTACTCTGCCAAGACTGCTGAGACCACCAAACTTCAGGCACACATCTGTTTGCTGGGTGTATAATAAGACAAAGTAAAAGTTACCTTAAGCCAAGTCCAAGTCAACATTCTTGACAATTCTCAAATCTGGCTGAATTTTGTGGTCAGGAGCCACTCTTCATGAAATTCTCTGTCCCATTAACCAACAGAGTGGCTTTATAATTGTCCCCTTTACAGATGCAAAATGTGGTAGAAATCAAGAAGTCCAAGGAGACTTGATACCCCCTAGACTGTAAGTTCTTTAAGGGCAAGGACCATGAGCTATTTACCACTGTATTCCCTATGCACACCGCAGTGCCTGGCACATACTAGGTGGTCAATAATACTTCTTAGTGAACTCACTAATAATTGAATGAACAGACTGTCACGGCTTTCTCTCTTCTAAACTCAGGTAGGGTGTGTACCAGTAGCATTGAAAGTAGTCTAAAGAGAGGACACTGGACATCCTTGGTTTCACATTTGTTTTCTCAGTTTGGGTACCTAATACCTCAAAAATGATGTCAACTTTTTTGTTAAGAAAAATGCATATGTACCTATGGCCCAGGAATTCCACTCCTAAGTATTTACCCAAGATAAATGAAAACATATGTCCATAAAAGAAAAAAAAACTTGTACAAGAATGATCATAGCAGTTTTTGTGCAAGAATGTTCATAGTAACTTGATTCCATAACCTCAACCTGGACCCAATGGGATCTGTCTAGAGAGCTATGACTTGGTTCACACCGGACATGCACCATAGAGACTTTTTTCCCGTCAAATAATTCATACAATAAATCATGTAATGAGCCAGAGTACAACTTCCTATACTAATACTCTGAACAATAACAAAAACTTCCATTTGCATGATTCCTAAGGCATTGTCATTATTGATTGGTAGTTAAATACACTTTGCAGCTTATAGAACGCTTTCATGTATTATCTCTTTTAGCCCTCATAGTAACCCAGAGAAATACCTATGAATATTATAATTCTCCCTTAACAGATGAGAAAGCTGAGGCTGAAAAGAAGTTAGGTCTCAGAATAATTTAACTAGTAGGAGGAAGACCTACAAGCGAGGCACTCAAACTGGATCCTTCTATTTATCATGTAGCTGATCTTGAAGCATGCATGGTGGCTTCAACTTTGTAAAGAACATATAGTGGTTTAATTCTTATGAATATGTGTCATGACTTCAATCTTGTGACCATGAAGTACCTCCAAACCTTCAGGACATAGGAATAACTAAGTCTATCTAATGACAGGTAATATTCATTTCTATGACAGTTCCTAAACTTTATTGTTTTTTCAAGATTTTATTTATTTATTTGACAGAGAGAGAAAGCACAAGCAGGGGGAGCCACAGGTAGAGGGAGAAACAGACTCCCCACCCCTGAGTAGGGAGCCCCACGCAGGGTTCGATCCCAGGACCCTGAGATCATGACCTGAACTGAAGGCAGATACTTACCCAGCTGAGCCACCCAGGCACCCCAACACTTCTTAAACTTTATTAAAATGGAATTGGGAGGGGGGTTCCTTGTTAATTCAACAATTTTTATTATAAGATAATGGACATTTATCATTATAAATTCCATGTTATAGAACACCCCTCCTTTCAGTTCCTTTTATGTGTATCACTCCAGAAACAGTATATTTGTATAAACAAGCATATATGCAGGGCACCTGGGTGGCTCAGCTGGTTAAGCATCTGCCTTCGGCTCAGGTCGTGATCCCAGGGACCTGGGATCGAGCCCCGCATCGGGCTCCCTGCTCTGCAGGAAGCCTGCTTCTCCCTCTCCCACTCCCCCTGCTTGTGTTCCCTCTCTCGCTGTCTCTCTCTGTCAAAAAAATAAATAAAATCTTAAAAAAAAAAAAAAACCAGCATATATGTAAAAAGGCTGTGCTGTATCATTGGCCAGGCCTGCCTAAACACACATGCTGAGCATTCCCTTCTTGACTCGCAGTGTCCTCTGGATCTCAAAGACCTTGCACTACATTTCTAGGAGGGAGGAAACCACATGGGACAGTAAGATGGAGCTGGACAAAGTATCAAATCACAGCTGGGGGTCACATCTGTTGAACAATCCACAAGCCATGTGCAGGCAACTTTCTGTGCAAGACATTTACCAGAGAGATAATACAGAAACAGCCGAACAGTCTCTCAGCACAGGCTATGGGTGGTGTTCTCTGGATGGTAACAGATGGTCTGCACTGGCTGAGCTCCCATGGGAGTCCCTGCTGCCTGCGACTGGCAGTATTCAGCTGTCTGAAAATGGTGACTCTGCTACTCTCATATGATTCCCACAAGTCCAGTAGCCTCACCCTGGGTCCCACCAATCTATTTCAAAGACTTTTCCACCCGACTCTAATTGCATTTCAACCATCCCAGGTGACTTTCAGCTGCTCTTGTCCATTGCCTGCTTTTCTATTGGGTTATTCATCTTTTTCTTATTGATTTGTAAGTGTTCTTTGTATATTAAAGGAATCAGTTCTTTATTTGCCACATTTGCTGGTTATCTTTTCCCAGTATTTGTCTTTTAACTTTATTAATAGAGTGCTTTTTTTTTTCTGTTCAGAAGTCTTAAATTTTTACTAGTTAAGTGTATAAATGTTTTCCTTTATGATTTCTAGATTTTGTGTCATGCTGAGAAAAGCCTTCTCTGCTCCAAGATTCTTTTAATTGCCCATGTTTTTGTCAGTGTTCTTACAATGTTATTTTTTACATTGAATATTTTATTTGTCTGTAGTTTATTTCAGCTATGGAGTAAGGGATACAACTTTATATTTTTCAGATGGCTAGCCAGAGCCCCAATATTTTTGCTGAAAATAGGTATTTGCTCCTCTAACTTGAAATGCCAACGTACTAAATTCTCAACATATCTGGGTCCATTTCTGGACTCCCATTTCTATTCCATTGGTCTGTCTAGTTTCAAAGTTCTTAAATTGCTATAACGTTATAATATATTTTTTGGTTAGCTGTTCCCCACTCTTGGCTCTACCCCCCATTAATACTCTTTTGTTTTACAATTTTCCTGGTTTCTTCTATACCCCTACTCCAAGACAAACTTTAATATCATTTTGTATGATGTCTGACCTCAGGAATGCAGTAAGAAATGGAAAATGAGGGGATAGTGCCTGCTAGTGATGTCATACAGACTGTAGAACTTGACCATGGACTCTAATTAGTTTTCTTTATTTTTAATAGTGTCTGTAGAACAGCAGGGCTGGCACTCAAAACTGAACCTGGCCAATTATTCACTGGCCTGTCCAAGCATGTGATATAATTGCTCCTCCAATTGCTAGCAAGCAAAGAGGCTATATTGAGATCAGCTCTTAGCTGAACTACAGGCAGCAGGGAAATCTGGGTATATTGCTCCTGCCACTGCAATGCTGGTGGGTAGCACAACTGGATGAGAGAGGGAACACATAATGACTATTATATTCGCCATTCAAAAACATAGGGCTAACTACATTCCAGAAACCACATTCCTGTTCTTACATCCAATGCAAGAAACCAAGTTCATTGCCTTGCTTTCTACAGCAAAGTGCAAATAGATGGGCTAGTCTATGGATTCAGAATGGCATAAACCAAGCTGGAGTGGAGGATGTGGAGAATTTGACTTTCACGCTACTATCTAGGTCTGGTGTACATTTCATAGGACTGGCAACCTTGCTAGAAAGTTGTCTTCTTTCTTGCTATGGATAGCATTTACAGCAATTGGAATAATACAGTCTTACTAACCAGAACTTTTGTTAGAAAAAAATAAAAATGTAAAATTGGATTTTTGTGAAGTGTGGTTGAAAAAAAACCTCACTGTGAAATCCGCATTGAAGGTCATTCTGCAAATTGTAATCTAAAATAGGGGGAAAATTCAGAGTTGGAACAAATGACATATCTGGGTAATGGAAACAGTTATGCCCTTCCCCAGGCTTTAGGTTTCGTCTGTAAAATTGAAGCCTCCAAACAGTCACTAATGTTGTATGAGCTACCAGAACTAGGGTTGCTTCCCCACTGACCTAAGTTTTACTTAAGCTTTCACATCAGTGAAACAGTCTGAAGCCAAATGCTTCTATTCTCCCTTTATTCCCTAATACATACAACACTAAACAGCATTCAAATAATATCACAGAACTTCTTTTTTTTTTTTTTTAATTTTTTATCCATTTAATATCACAGAACTTCTAAGCCTCCAATGAAGGTGGGATACTTTGAGTCTAAGACCCCTTCTGGACCACTACTCTTGGTCTTCAAAATGGCTACCAGGAAATCATTTCATATCAGACTTCAGCCAAACTCCAAGATGGTAAGTGGACAATTGTTTCAAACAAGGGAAAGATTCTTTCCAAGAGCCACGTTGGTATCAATCTCAAATTTCTTCACTTATTTATTCAATGCACTGAAAGGCATGTGCCACTCTATTCTCTAATAGAAACATTAGAGAGTAAACAAGCATAATTTCTTGATAATGAGGGACTTTTTATGATCCTTGTACAAACATGACGTGATCCCTTCCCTTGCTGCCATATGTATAATTTATCTTTTGGGAAGAGACTCGCAGATCCATCCCTAGTACCTCACAGTTGTGGTCAGTTTATTAACCCCCAAATATGTCAAGAGTCTTTAAAATGCACATGCCCTTTGACCTGGTAATTCTACTTCTAGCATTTTATCCAAAGTACTAAATTAGTAAGTGGAAGTCAAAAAAAATTTATATCAAAAATTATCTCTAATGATAAAAATTGAAAACAGCAAAAATGTCCAATAAATGTTTGCCTTTATGATAAATTATTATATAAATGTTAAAGAGCATATTTTCAAAGAATAGCAATATAAAGATATATGCCAACACCAGTGTGAAGTATTTCTTAAAATAGAGTATTTATAAATCTATAGAATACTCATAAAAATATTTATAAATCCAAATTTCCCCTAAGTCCCATCAACTTGTTTCTAAGAAAGGCCAGTAAATCCAAGTGATCATTAGCTCTAAACTTCAAAGTTACAAACTCTCAGGCTTCCTTCTGCTGAGTACCCCTTCAGAAGTCCCCAAAGGGCACATGAGTTCTCTAGGATGAAGAGCATGGGCAGGACGCAAGCTGGGGTGAGTGCACGGGTCATTTCCTGCTCAGCCGGGAACTCTTGGTCTCTCTTAACAATCAGGCCCAGGGAATGGGAAGGAAACAGAGAAGCAGATCCCCTGCAACCACCTTACAAAGAATTACCAGAAATTGCACATATGACTTCTGTTCATGTATTATTGGTGAGAAGTTTGTCACATGGCCACACCCAGCCTCAAGGGAACCTGGGAAATGTGGATTTTAGTTGAATGACCATGTATCCAGGGAGAAGAGCAGAATAAATTTTGAGGTCAACGAATAGCATACCATATCACATTATACACCCTTAAAAAAATTTTTTTAAAGCAGGAAGGAAATACACCCAAAAGCTCAAAGAGGCCATTTCTAACTAGTAGGGTTTATGGCGATTTTTCTCTTTACACCTTCCCAGGTCTAAACTTTCTGCAATGGCTATTTTCCTCATAAGATAATAAGAAGCATTATTAATTTAAAAGAAAAAAGACTAGAAATAAATATTCTAAAATATTATCTTAATTGTATTTGGAAGATGAAACTACATGGAATTCTTTTTTTCTTTATATTTACTGAATTTTTTATAATTTATTTTACGTTTTATAAAGTAGTTCACCAAATGTCTTAGCTCCTGCAGGGCAGGTAGAAATGTTTTGGCCTATATTTGGGTTTCACACATGGTCACAATTACAGTGTGCTTCTGTCACAACCCTCTGTTTCTTTGTTTTAAAATAGAAAGTAAGCCTGTTTGTATATGACTCTCAGTAAGACGATGAACAACATGAAATTTTTCAACCTGCCCCCCCACAAAGCGCTCATTTTAGACAGCTTGTCTGTTCATTTCTAGAATGGAAGCTATATTGAACTGCTAACTAGTTCTTTACATAGCAAGTTAAAACTCTCCCTGTCTACATAACAACTTCTCACCTCCCCTGATCAACGATCCTCTGGGAACACTGTTGTCCCTTCAATCCTCACACTTAGCCTATATGACATTTAAGCTGGTTTCATTCCACTGAAGTAAATCCACCCCCACGCACCCACCCTGCTTTCCACTGTTGGAAGCTCAAGATGTTATCTTCCCCAGTATATTTACATTTCAATGGGACAATCCTGAAGACCTGAAGAAATCAATTCTGAATAGTTAAACTATAGAGACTGAATAAGAAACTAAACTATTTTGGGAGAGATAGGACTCAGCCAGTAATACTTACATCCTACCATAAGGTAACACCTCATTCATAGGGATTAACTCTGTTTAGGAGCATGTACAACAGAGAGAAACCAATTAGAGCAAACTTTAAAAAAAAAAAAACAAACATTGTAGGTCAGTTGCCTTTCTATACACTAATAACAAGCTATCACAGAAATTAAGAAAACAATCCCATTTACAATTGCATCAAACAAGAATACCTAGGAATCCATTGAACCAAGGAGGTAAAAGACTTGTACTCTGAAAATTATAAGACACTGATGAAAAAAATTGAAGATGACATAAATAAATGGAAAAATATTTCATGCTCAAGGATCAAAAGAATTCATATTGCTAAAATGTCCATACCACCCAAAGTAATCTACAGATCCAATGCAATCCCTATCAATATACAATGACATTTTTTCACAGAACTAGAACAAATAGTCCTAAAGTATGTAGGGAGCCACAAAAGACCCCAAATAGACCCTCCCTGATTTCAAACTATACTACAAAGCTAAAGTAGTCAAAACAGTATAGTACCAGCACAAAAACAGACACATGGATCAATGGAATAGAATAGAGAGCCCAGAAATAAACTCACATATTGTGGTCAACTAATCTATGACGAAGGAGGCAAGAATATACAATAGGGAAAGGCAGTCTTTTCAATATATGGTGTTGGGAAAACTGGACAGCTACACGCAAAAGAATGAAACTCCTTGGAGAAAACACAGGCAGTACTTTGACACTGGTCTTAGCAATATTTTTTTGGCCCAGTCTTCATAGGCAAGGGCAGCAAAAGCTGAAATAAACAAATGGGATTATATCAAACCAGAAAGCTTTTGCACAGCAAGGGAAACCATCAATTAAATGAAACAGCAACCTACCGCCTGGGAGAAGATATTTGCAAATCATATATCCTATATGGGGTGACTATCCAAAATATATGAAGAATTTACACAACTTAATATCAAGAAAGCAAACATCCGGATTTTTTTAAATGGGCACTTTTCAAAGAAGAAATACAGATGACCAATAAGCACATGAAAAGATGCTCAAGTTCAGGGAAATGTAAACCAAAACCACAATGAGATATTACCTCACAGCTGTCAGACTGACTGTTAACAGAAAGAAAAAAATAGTAAGTACTATTGATAAGTAGTGTTGACAAGGATGTGGAAAAAAGGGAACACTTATGCACTGTTGGTAGTAATGGAAATTGGTGTAGCCACTGTGGAAAACGGTATGGTAGTTCCACAAAAAAATAAAAAATACAACTACTATATAATCCAGCAATTCCACTCCTATATTTATCCAACGAAAACAAACAAACAAAAAAACACCAATATGAAGGTGTAAATGCATTATATTCAATGCAGCATTACTCACAGCAGCCAAGATATGGAAGCACCCTAAATGTCCATTGACAGATGAATGGATAAAGAACATTCCATATATACAATGGAATATTGCTCAGCCATTAAAAAAATGAAATCTTGCCATTTCTAACAACATGGATGAAACTAGAGGGTATTATGCTAAGCGAAGTGAGTCAGAGAGAAAAAGACCAATAATATATGATTTCACTTATATGTGGACTCTTAACAAAACAAATGAACAAACAAAATGAAACAGAAAGAGAGACTCATAGGTACAGGAAACAAACTATCAGTTACCAGAGAGGGGAAAGGTTGGGGGGAGGCAAAATAGGTGAAGGAAATTAAGAAGTATAAACTTCAATTATAAAATAAGTAAGTCACGGAATGACTCATATGTAGCATAATGTGCGGCATAGGGAATATAGTTAATAATATTGTAATAGCTTTGTATGGCCACGGATAGTAACTAGACTTATGGGTTTGGGGGGGTGGTTGTTTTATGAGAGGGAGAGAGAAAGAGTGTGAGTGGGGAGAGGGGCAGTGGGAGAGGGAGAGAGAATCTCAAGCAGGCTCCATGCTTAGTGGAGCCCAACACGGAGTTCGATCTCACAACCCTGAGATCATGACCTGAGCCAAAATCAAGAGTCAACTGCTTAACTGGCTGAGCCACCCAGGTGCCCCAGTGGGGATTATTTCATAATATATAATCCTATCAAATCCTGTGGTGTATACCTGAAAATAATGGTTTATTATTTGTTCATTATACTTCAGTAAAAAATAAAGAGAAGACACAATGAATATAAACATAATTCTGGGTCATCTAGGTGACCAAGCACCATGTGATTTCCATGTCAAGTTTGTGTTTTCCATCATGGGGGTGTCATAGCACACTCTTCTAATCATCTAAGACTAAATGGTTAGGGGTGGGAGCAGAGTGAATGTGCACTGGGGCTGAGAGCAGGTGGAATAGCAGTATAGAATTCTGCTCATGGAAGTGTAAGCCTTGAGTTGCCCCAGCCTTAGAGTAGGGAGAGGGGACATGTACTCTAAAAGATTGATTTAGGACCCATCAGAAGAATGCAGAGAATAGCATATAGCATGTCTGTGCTTTTCTCCACTGAGTCACTCTCAGTCCACACAAAGTCCACCCAGGTAGACACCTGGGATCTTGGCCCTCTGGTCTTCTCTCTTTTCCCCTATAGCTTTTGATCTCTTTCCATCCCTATGCCTTCTGTCTGGATGACCCACACCAGAGGGGTAAGGTTGGATCTTTCAGATCCTGTATTACTTTGAGCTTTTAAGATAGCTCAGATTCTTCAGACCGTATCAATGGCCTCCTCTTGCTAATCTTGACAGCTCTTAGAACATAACTGTCATGTGTTATTATGCTAGTAAATTATCTTCTCTTCATTGGTTCTTCAGCAAGGAATGAGAGAGATAAAGAAAGAAGGGGTCAAGGAAAGATAATATCTTTGTTCTGTTACCAGTGATGATTCAAACAGAAGAAAAGTGGTGGAAAATTTAAGTCAGCAATGCCCCCAAACTACCCTACCCCCAAGATATGTAATCTTACCAATCTGGAAAGAACCTGGGTCATAATTGTCAGTTCCAGATTCATGTTGTAAATTGTGAGTTAGTGTCAGCAAAACAACATCCTTTCCACTAAACAAATGTTACTATTTAAGTTTAAAAAAAAAGAAGAAGAAGTAGGCATGAGTTCTCTGGAAAAGTTATAAAATTATAAAGTTCTTCTCTTACGTTTCCTCCTTCCTGCCTATCTTTTCATTTATCTTTCTACCCCTGGAATACTCGCACCTGAACATCACACAGAATGCAAATATCATTGTGTTAAAAAAAAAAAAAAAACAGGTAACAGAAACACCATTTTTCAGTATTTATAAGTACAAAAATTTTGTCATTTTTTCAGGGGACAAGTGATGTGGTTGATTTTACCCTGTGGTTCCCACCAAATGATTTAGTTGAAATGGGAATATTTATTTCCTTAAGCACATTTATCAAAATCACTCTGAATAAGAGATACTGACATTCTGGATGACTGGTTTCACTGGGTTTGGACATGATCTGGTGGAAAGGAAAGAAGCAAAGAGAGAGAATGACAGAAAGGAATATTTTTATTTCACTTTGCATCTTACATTAAGGTTCCAAAATTTCTTCTTTCTTCCTCACCTCCCCGCTTCCAAAACCTACTGAGTACTTCACTCTCCATAATTTATTTTCTCATTCAATTGTCCTCCTGACACTACAGTTCTTCTAAACACAATGTTGTAATTTCTTAATCATGTGTCCTGGCACAGTCCTTAATTTCTTTTAGTTTTTTTTTTTTTTCTTTCTCCCCTGAGAACCATAGGTCGCATTGATTCCTGGCAGCTATTCTGCATCTTTTTTTGTAAAGACTAAGACAAAGAATTAGCTAGGTCTAGTACATTTGCCAGTCAAATCATCTTAGGATTGTGTACTTATAACTACTATTTTATTTATAATATAAGAAGAGCAAGACTTTATTTCCCTACTTCCAGCTTCCATTTTCCTGACCTAGACTCTTGTTTATGAAATACAATAGGCAACTAAGACATAGGTAGATAACGTACTTATTTTTTAAAAAGAAAGAGGAGGAAGAAGAAGAGGAGGAGGAGGAATTCACTTGAAACCTCCAATAACTCAGGACTTTATAAAATAATCTGAAGATTATGGATTTTTTTTAGACATAGCTCTTTATAAGCACCAACCCTTTAGGGCTTAGACCTTTTTGACTTTCTGAATTAGGAATTACTACAATCTTTGCATCCATACCAGTAAATTCCCTTTAAAACATTGGTCTAGGGGCCCCTGGGTGGCTCAGTCGGTTAAGCATCTGCCTTCGGCTCAGGTCATGATCCCAGGGTCCTGGGATGGAGTCCCACATTGGGCTCCCTGCTCAGCGGGGAGCCTCCTTCTCCCTCTTCCGCTGCTGCACCCCCTGCTTGTGCTTTCTCTCTTTGTCAAATAAATAAAAGCTTTTAAATTTAAAAAAAATTTAAAAATAAAACATTGGTCTAGGTAGCTGTAGTAAAGTTATCATTGTCCAGAAAATATTTTGAAAAGAGCCTTTGTTACAGTCTATTTTTATCATAAGCTAATGTAGTAGGTCACTGCCAATTTTTGACTGAACCAAGAACGCTTTCTAGCAAATGGGTCCTCCAGAAGAGAATGGCACACCCAGAGTAAAGTGTTTGCTGCTAATGAAACATATTTCTTTGTTTTAATAGAGCCCTTTCCATTGTCTCCCCAAAAGGAGAACAGTGCCCACAAGTTCCAGAAGAGCACAATGACAGAGAACTAAGATGTAGAATAAGGCTAAGTCATTTAAGTGGAAGGCTCCTTTCTAAAATAGAAAGCATCATTGTTTTTTGTTTTATAATAAGGATGAAGAGCATTCTTAATGTAAAGTTTGCAAATCTGTGAACTGGTAATAAATTATTAATCAGGCTAAAGGTTTTTTTTGTTTGTTTGTTTTTGAAAGATAAGCTCTATAAAATCATGAATACAGAACATGTAGAGAAAATGTAGTTGCTGTTGCCATCTGGAAGGCAAACCACAGAGGTCAAAGACATCTAAGGCCTGGAGAAATGTACATAAACTGATAGGACGAATAGTTGCTCCTTTTGCAAAAGCTGTTGATTTTCTTAACAACTAGCAATTCTAGACTTGTTGTTGGATGCTTTATTGATTATTGTTTATAGCAGCATACGATGAGAGAATATAAATATGCAGACGGGTCCTAAAAAGTGAATTGCAGGAGGAAAGTGTCGAATTTTTAAAATAAATCTGAACGGGGAATGTAAATGGGATAATTCACTTTGACATCCAAAACTAATTCCACATTGTAAAATAAAATAAAATTCACACTTGCCTCTATGTAATAAATGCTGCCCAGATTTTCATGGCCCTAATAATAAGATTAAGAATATTCTATCATTGTTTATCCTTTGTGATCAGTTGTTTATCCCGTGTTAAACAAATATTGTGGAAAGAATAGATGGGAACAGGCTCCAGAACTATTCCTTGGATTCTCATCAACAGAAACACAGAGAGACAGCAGAGCTCAGAACTTGGACAGATAAAATCCAACAGGAAAACCAAAAGAAAACTGACTAGAATTTTAAATCTTTAACAATGAATAGAGTCATGGGTATAAATGCAAACCTGATGCTGCAGAAAATAACTTTGGATTTTTTATTCCAAAAAATAAATATATCAACTTGCCTTTCCAAGGAGATCCTTAATGATACATGTGCCAGGGTAATGTATGCATGTATATATATAATGTGTGTATTTTATATATAGTCTTTTTTGAAAAAAGCAAGAGGAAAAAAAAGCCTGAAGAACATAGAACATATGGCATTCCCTATCGCCTCAGCTGGTGTTTGCCATTTCCTGCTTGTAACTTTCTTAATTTTACATCCTCTCCTCAATTTCAGTATACTAGACATTTTAATCAGATTTAAAGTTGGTCTTCCCATTTTTTTTTTTCATTTGCTGCCCGTGCTCATATTAATCTTTTCAGTTCTATGACTAGGCCTATTTGATTTGAAGAAAAGCTAATAATTACAATGCCCAGGGTGTCTTCATAAATAATCAATAATGTGCTTACTGTGATATGGCTGTCTGGGTAAGCTCTGATCAAATGCAAGAGGCAGTAAAATAAATACATATTCTAATATTTTCATCAAATTTGATGGGCTTCATATACGTGATGTTAGTGAGAGTACACATCAATGAGTGGTGGGAAAGCAGCCTATGAGACAAAAAATATGTAACTTACTTCAAGCAGCTCAAGCAATACCCCTCAGAGTTGGACCTCAGTTTCATTCACTGGCCCTGGCCGAAGCCAGGCTACCTTATAAAGCAGTTGTCTTTAAGAAAGACCAGATCACAAAACCGGTCATTTGCCCTGAGGCAAACAGGCTGAAGCTCTGCCTGCTCAAGCAGCTAGTGCGGTTTCTGGGCCATGGGGTTCTTCTCCAGGGCTGTATTACCTTCCACACCAATTCCAAAGTCAAAAGTGAAAGCGAACCAAACCAAACAGAAGGTGAAAGCCATTCCACGGATTCTAAAACAAATGCCTAGTTGTTCTCAACTGGAAATCGGACTTCCTGGGAAAAGCGAGCAACTCAGGGTGATTCCCCATTCCAAGCCTCTCATGGCAGCCTGAAGAACATGGTAGTCCTCAAGAGTTCGTGCAGTTTGCTTCAGCAATTAACTCTGCCTCCCTACACCCCCAGGGATATTGCTGGCAAATGCAACGAGTAAGTCACCCAAAACACATTCTTTCACACTCTTAGCAATGCCTAAGATCAGGCAATAGCAGTTAAGGAATTAATATGACCAACTAGGGCTCAGTGTTAACGTATCAGATGCTAAGGTTTTCCGGAGGGATCCTGAGCTCATTTCCTAAAAGTATACATATATATATATGCAGGGATTCCATCACATATTCTCAGCTTCACTCATCAAGGTTGTTCTTAGAGAGTTGGGACTTCACGTTATCCTCAATTTCTCAGCACATGTAATTGCAAACTCACTCTTCCCTGTGTACCTCCCCACAAGGTTGTCTAATGGAGAGGATTATTGGCTACCTCTTCACAGGTCCCCATGTACCACACAACATAGACATACTTCCTCAGCTATAGAAATCAAAACTCTTTTTTTATCATAAATATCCAGTTTAGAATTTTTTTAATTTATTCATAAAAAGATCCTTCATTATCTTATGTCAATGTAAAATTAATTTCTCTACAAAACAAAATCATCAGACAAATTCAAAATTAAAACATCTCAGAGTCTCACATGGATTGGAGTTCCAAAACTGGTAGCTATAATTATGACTAGGTGTCAAAATGAAATTTTAAGGCAAGAGAATCTTCAAATCTGTAAGATTCATGACTGAATAATGTTAGATATAAAAATTTACATTGTATTATATAGGCACAAAGATAAAAATTACCCAGCTGAAGAAGGCCAAAACTTAACCAGCCCTCACATAAATTTTGACATTTCTATTCCTTGCCCTCGTGCCTGATCCTAGCCCAGAATTCATGGGAAACCAAGAGCTAAGGCAATTAGGTACAACCATCGGTAAATCACCCAGAAAATGACTGAAAGTATAGTATCAGAAGACTGACAAGAAGGAAATTCTTATGATGAGAATTTACAGCATTCAAGAAAAAAAAGCAGTGAAGCCAGATGTCAAAATATGTATTTAGTGACTCATAAAATTTCATTGCCCCAAAGTGAAAAAACGGATACCACAGTTAGGCAACATTTTCAGCAGATGCCCCTAAAAATACTCCTAACTTCAAAATTGTTTTTTAAATCTTCTCAAAGTACTTCCTATTCATTTATATTTCTCTTGTTTTATTGACATTTTCTTACCACCATCCTACAGGATCAGGAATGGACCCAGAAGCAGAAGAAATCAAGATAAACCGGAGGTCAAGTTCCCGTACCCTGCTTATCCACATCTAACTCAAACTTGCTCCCATATGTAGTCAGGTGGGACAGACTGGGCCATGAAGTGAGGAAAGGAAATGGATCCATTTTGATCATATCCCTCTCCTCCATCTTTGTAAAGGGCAATCTGTGAGATATGCCTCTTACATTTAATGTTTTAACATTGTTGCTAAAACCTCTAAGACAAAATAGTACTGAGTACTCCACACTGGAGAAGCTTAAGAAAACTCCAGGGATGAGATGAATCTCCCCAACTCCCTCAACCCCTAGAAGATTTATACTCAGCTAAAATGGCAGACTCAAGGTCCACATCTGTCCACAGATGTGTTTAGTTAACCAGAGTACCTTTCAGTTGAGCTTCACTCTCCAATTAGTCACAGTCCCCACCACTGCCTAGTATATTTCACAGAGCCACTTCACACAGTCACCTTACCTATTAGTCCCTGTATAAAGTTCCAATTTTGACCCCTTCAAATGAAGATTAATCCTCATACACTCATATAAACTCAGCATTGGCAGGGGATTTAGGCTGCAATGATCATCCCTTAGATAATTGGATTCTCCAATACATTTCTGCCTAGCTCTTTGCAAGTCAGAAACACTAGAACATCTTTCAAATATAGACACCTGAGCCCCCTCCCTGATCTACTGAATTAAAATACCCAAGGGTGGCAGTGCAGGAAGGGGGCAGGGGAGGTTCCTTACCATCAGTGCAGGCAAATCTGATGAACAGCTAACGTTACAAACCATTTCTTAATCATATCCAGTAATAAAGAACTCACTGCCTCCCAACAGCCTTCTGGATAAGAACACAAGAAAGTTCTTTCCTCAGGCAAAGCTTAGTGTTCAGACTAGAGACAGAGAAGCTACCTGCCTCTCAGCCCTGGGATGATTTGACAGTACATCAGAGAGCCTTGTCAAAACTTGCGAAGGTTTGTTAGAGAAGCTAGTCTTTACTTCTTCCACTTCCTGCCATATGTTTCATTCCCTGCTGGCTCCAGTCTGAGAGAATTTTCCATCTCTGTGTCCATGTGAAAGCTAACGCTACCTATTCAGGTGTTGCAGCTGTCACCAACGATAGCCTGGTGATGGGATGAAATAGATTTTGCTTCAGAAACTATGAAAAGAAAGTCAGTGCGCAGAAATGACACGTTATGAAATGATGAAGTACAACATCTGGCTCAGAAGTGAGTCACACAGGTGCCATTAACGAGACAAACAGGAAGCTTCTCTATTAAATCGCAAAGTTTAAATCTCCAGGCTATTTTGGACTTTCTCTACATGGGCCTCATCATCAATTCAGTCCAAACAACATTACAATGGATTTGACCAGACATTTGGGTGAATTAGCTGAAACAGCTGATTATTACAATATAACAAAGATTCATCCACGTAATTGTTAACAGAAATTTGATAACTAAAGGTCCAAAAGTACATCATTATAATACCAAGTAAAAATACACTGTACAACACTTCCTACCTTTCAAAGCACTTGCTCACAAAGAATCGCTTTGAAACTTTAAAAAAACTCCTTTTGTCAGGTGATAATAAGCCCATGTGATAGATAAAGAAACGGAGACTTCAGTCAAATGACTTACCCAAAGTTACTCAATGAGGGTCAGAAACTGCACAGTTCACAGATTCCCCAAATCTAAGGCCATGCTCAAGTTCTGAGGATCTTCAGATTTTACATTATAAAAGGAAGCTTTTAAAAAATATATTATTAACTAATATAAACCTAACAATGATTCTGGAAAACATGTGACTGAACAAGAAGAAAGGCAGTAAAAAAAGGAATTGTAAGAAACATCTATCCCTGACTGCCAAGGAGACATGTCAGTTTTCACACTGAGCCCTAAGGAACTGCAGGTGACATAAACATCTGCAACTAATTCCCAGGCCCATCCGGAGCCTGCTGTCAAAGGCAGAGACATAGGGCGGAGAACAGAAGAATGACACCACCTTATGGTAGTGCAGCACTTTATACAGTTACACAGAAGAGATGAGACATATCTCCCTGCCAGGTAAACACTGGCTGAGGAATATTGAGGAATAGGAACATTTTGGGAAAGAAGATGTGCAGTGCAGCTGGAAGGGCTTTCTGAACCTCAGCAGGGACGATGCTTTCTGATGGTCAACCATGATAGGGGGTGCAACTGAGGTCCAAGACAGATAGTTTGAGAACACAATACATAATGCCTTATTGCACTCTGTCGTATCTGGTTCAGCCAGCAAAGTTAAGTCATGGTAAAATGAGGAAGCATGTCTTTTAAATATCAAGATCTTAATGCCCCAAATGATTAAACCCCTGGATCATTAATCTGAGACAAGAGGAAATTGACAGTGAAAACCATAGTGCCCTCCATTAAAATGTATGAGGAATAGAATTAGATGTGGAAGGAGTCCCTCTTCCTACATAATTCCTTGCTATTTAGGATATGTTATTAGAGCTCTGCTATGAAATTATTAGCAAATTGAAAATTTCTTATGGGTATGGTGTCATTTCCTTTTACTCTTCAAATTTTATTAATTTTCAGTGTTGATTTTTAGGATGGGGGAACTAACTCAAAATGTTCTGTGTCCCTATACTAATTTTCTTAAAGGGATATAACTGTTTTAGGAAAAAATCAATTAAAATATATATATAATTCTAGCTCCAGCTTACGGAAAAGCCAATGTAATAAAATTCAAAATAATAAAATGGATAATTATGAATGATTATTTGCCTCAATTAACTAAATATAATTTTTATTAAGTAGCTATCCTGTGTCAGACACTATGTAAAACATAAGGATGCAAAGATGAATAATACCAGACTCTGCCCTTGAGAGACTTACTATAGGAGAAGCAATTCAACACCAGGAGGAAAAAAAAGGTATTCTGGGTTTGGTAGAGACACAAATTCCAATAATCAAAATTCAGATGATAAATGACTTTATATTCTCCACTAAGGAATCTAGACATTTCACTATAGGCAAGAAAAGCCATTGAAAAGTTTTAAACAGTGAGTAATTGTCAAAATAATGTTTTGTAAATAGTAGTACTCCAGTAACGGGGAACAGTTTAGCTTGAAAGGATCAAGACCAAATAGGGAAACCAAATAGATGACTATTGCAGAGCTCACATAAAATATGATCAGGACCTGAACCAGAATAGTAGCAGGGAAGATGGAAGTTAATTGGGGGTAGAGTGGAGAGCAGGAAATGTGTACCACTAAGGTACCCTATTAAACATTCTTTTACAGCAACCATACTTTAGAAGAGATAAGACTATTAGCTATGGGAATTTCCTTACCCAAGAAGGAGACTTCTTCTACAAGGTGGAAGGAGATGATAAGGTTATTAGCTATGGGAATTTCCTTACCCAAGAAGGAGACTTCTTCTACAAGGTGGAAGGAGATGTCAGGAAAAAGAAGAGAAGAAAAATGGGCAAAGGACTTGAATAGACATTTCTCCAAAGAAGATATACAAATGGCCAACATGCACATGAAAAGATGTGCAACATCAGAGAAATGCAAACCAAGATCACAATGAGATATCACCTCATACCCATTAGGATGGCCACTATCAAAAACAAAAACAAAAGCAGAAAATAACAAGTGTTGGCAAGAATGTGAAGAAATTGGAACCTTTATGCGCTGTTGGTGGGATTATAAAATGGTGCAAACTACTATAGAAGATAGTATGGAGGTTTCTTGAAAAATTAAAAATAGAACTACCATATTATCCAGCAATCTCTCTTCTGGGTATATATCCAAAAGAATTGAAACAGGGTCTCAAAGACATTTGTACTCCCATGTTCATAGCAGCACTATTCACAATAGCCAAAAAGTGAAAGCAACCCAAATGTCCAACAATGGATGAATATATAAACAAAATGTGATCTATACATATATTGGAGTATTAGTCAACTTTAAAATTGAAGGAAATCCTGTCACATGCTACAACATGGATGAACCTTGAGAACATTACACCAAGTAAAATAAGTCAGGAATAGAAAGATGCATACTGGGTACTTCCACTTATATAAGGTACCTAGAGTTATCAAATTCATAGAGACAGAAAATAGAATGGTGGTTCCAAGGGATCTGAGGGGGGTGGGGAAAGGAAAGTTGTTGTTTATGGGTAGAGAGTTTCAGATTTGTGAAAAAAAGTTCTGGAGATCTGTTAACACTACTGAACTATATACTTAAAAATGATTAAGATGGAAAAAAAAGAGGAAGAGGAAGGGGGGAGGGGGAGATGAAGAAGAGAACAAGAGATCAGAGCAAATGCGCTCACTTCCCCCTCACCTTCTCAGGGTCAAGCTTAGGATGGGCTGTGTGATAGCTACACTCAGATTGGTTAGGAGAGCAGGCTCCCAGAGCAGGAGCGTTCCTCCTGGGCAGGCTAAAAGCCTCTCAGAGAAGCCCCACAGTCCCATGGAGCCTTGACTGACATAACACCTGAGGAAGAGAGAAGTTACTAAGTGAGGTGCCTGAGCAGATGGGCCTAGGAGAGCACCTTGTTCCCCAGGGCCAGCACATGGCTGGGGTGATCTGGGTGTTGGCTGTCATGCCCGTGTGACGTTCACAAAGATCCTGAGTAGGGAGACTAGAGCAGAGCCTCTGTTAAGCTAGGGATCACAGCCAGACGCCAGAAGTTTGGTCTCACTGTAAGTAAGGTGAGGGCCAAGCCCGCAAATAGTGGTGTGACACCACAGTTACTGGGGTCAAGGGCACTTGAGCAGCTCTTTAGCAAGAAGGCAGAGTGCAGCCCAAGGGGAGACATGCCTCTCCTTCCCATCACCGAAGTATAATTAGCATCCCCCCTCACCTAGATGCCTTCTTGAGGAGATGAAAAGAGAAGGAAAGAACCTTGAGAAGGTGAAAGGAAGAGCAAATCTAGGTTTTGCAGTGCCTTGAGGCTTATACAATTTTTTTTTTTTAAGATTTTATTTATTTATTTGACAGAGAGAGAGAGAGCACGAGCAGGGGGAGCCACAGGCAGAGGGAGAGAGAGAAGCAGGCTCCCCGCCTGAGCAGAGAGCCCGACGTGGGGTTCGATCCCAGGACCCTGGGATCATGACCTGAGCCGAAGGCAGACGCTTAACCGACTGAGCCACCCAGGCGCCCCTAAAACTTATACAATTTAAGGATTTATCTTTAAGAAAAAGAATACAAAATTATAAATGGAGAATTGCTAGGGCCACTGCCAGGGACTTGAAGGGGTCCTAGACAACTGAGGGGCCCCGAAGCATAAGCTTCCCTTAAATTCACTTTTGGGAAGAAACCCTGAAAAACTGAGTAATTGCCGAAAAGAGACTATTCTGAACCTGCAAAGATGAAGGTATATGCTTTGGCTCAGCCATGCACTCTGCCGTCAGTGGGAATGAGGTCTCCAGAGTACAGTAAAATCAGTTGTAGCAAATAAAGTGAAAATATGAGTCCTAGTGTATAAATTTCTACCACCTGCTACATTTTCTATGTTCAGAGATTTAAAAGTCACTTTGTAAATTGCTCAAAAAGGAATAAGCTGCTGGAAGTCGGATTTGAGTTTTATTGCTTTCTGAGTTTAACCCGATGCATGCCCATAACAACGAGAGATGTAAACCATTTGAAAGAAATAAATGTGAGGATGATTAAGATCACCAGATACCTACTTCCCATGAATATTTTTCACTTTTCCTGGAATTGTAGTGTAGATATACTGAGATATACTCTATGACAGCAGGTTCTCAGAGGGTACATGAGGGCCTCCCTTTTCCAACTACAAAGCTGTCTAAAACTGGATTTTTTTAAAATATACACTTCAACCAAAACAACATTTCACAACAGATTGAATGCAGGAGCAGACACGCGAATCCAGCTGTCTTCTATTAAGCCAAAAAAAGATGGAGATTTGCAAAACTGTAAAACAAAGCCACTCTCCTCACTAATCTTTTCTGTTTTAAAAATTATTATATTTACATATGAATGTATAATATGTAATACAAATTATGCTACTTATGTTAACAGCAATAAACCTGTCATGTTGCTTTAAAATAAATTAATAAATATGTTTAAATTTCTCTAATTCCCGATATGGAAAATATTGATATAACCCACATTAATCACAGTTCTTTGGGACCCTCAACAATTGTTAAGAGTGTAAAGGGATCCTGAGAACCACTGGTCTATGAGAACCAATGTGTATGTGTTTTTTTGTTGTTGTTGTTTTTTAAAGATTTTTATTTATTTGACAGAGAGAGAGAGCACAGGCAGGGGGAGTGGTAAAAGGAGAAGCAGGCTCCCCACTGAGCAGGGAGTCCAAAGCAGGACTCCAGCCCAGGACCCTGGGATCATGACCTGAGCAGAAGGCAGACTCTTAACTGACTGAGCCACCCAGGCACCCAATGTGTATGTTATGTAGCAAGCTTTATTCCAAAGGAATCAATAATGAAATATTGTTCTACTTTTACGGAACCGAGGATCCAGTCAAGATTAAGGAACACATAAATAGCACAGATGCCATTTTAACAGTGGCTTCAGGCCTCAACTTCAATGTCAGCCTCTTAGGAAAGTCTTCCCTGACCACCCTGTCCAAAGAGGACTCTCCTAGTTTCTTGCTCTCTCTCTCTCTCTCTGTCCTTACTCAATTTCCTTCAGAACACTTTTCCAAAATCTCTAATTACCTTATTTCCTTGTTTGGTTTTCTATGTGTTTCTTTTCTGTAGTTCCCACTTTTTTCTTGCTTATTTATCGATCTCTCCCTTCGAATATCAGCCCCATGCAGACTGTGGATGTCTTGTTCAATCCTCTGTCCCAGCACCTACCTGAAGATTTGACACATAGTAGGAGCTTAAGTAATATTTGTTGATTGACTGAACGAACTGACTAAATCTATTAAGTACTTGCTTCCGGAGTTATAAAATGAGAAAAACAGAAATCTGGAGAACATTTTTTAATGTGATATTTGCCCTTCTTTTCTGAAATAGTAAATGCTTCTTAAATATTAAAGGAGCTGCTGTTCTCCCTCTATTTTTCTTGCGAAGCACTGTGGTCTTTCCTATAGTCAAGTCTGCTTGGACCTCCAACTAGGAATATTTTCTGATAGTGGAAGATGTCCCCCAACTGCATATCCCTAGGGAACCTGCCAGAGTGCCTCTGAGACTGACGGAACTTTCCTTATATATTTATCTCTGACCAGATTTACTGCTGCTTTTTGCCTAATTTGTTCTAACAGTAGCTCAGACTTGACCAGCATATCAAAAATCTCCCCACCTAAACATACACACACACACACACACACACACACACACACACACGGGGGTAGGGGGAGAGATCTGAACTCAGACTATAATAAACATATATTTCTGTCAAAACAGATTGGTGCTAAAGGACTTTAAGGGTTTTCACCCAGGCTAAGGACATTTGTTATGTGTTAGAGAGAACATATAGCACCGGTATGCAACCAGCATTCCCTTAGGCAGAGAATCTGATCTTTGCCCACAATTGGTTTACAGACAGTGCTGTTTGTGTCATTATATTACGTCTGGGTCAGGCTTACGTACATCTGGACAGTGCAGCTGCTGAGAAGGCGTACCATAGTTATAGCACTTGGTACTTGTCCTATCCCTGCCCCCACCAACAGTGTGATCTTGCTTAAGTCACTAAACCCTGTGCTGTGCTGTAAAACATGGAAAATAATACCTGTCCCAGGCACTCACCCTATAAGTATGTTGTAAAGATGGATGAGATGAATGATAGCAAAGCTCTTTGTTGCAAAGGTGCTATTTCAATCACACATACTATTATTAGGGCCCCCTGCAATTTCTCAGCTGATGGACTACACAACAGATGGGGCCCAGAAGACGTTTGATATTATTGATATTTCCCTTGGATTTTTTTTTCCTTTTCCCACCTCTCTTATTTATTATTTATTAAAATTCTAGCTCTGATCTACATAACCAGAAAAAAAAAAGAAAAAAACAGAAGGCTTCTGTGTGTGGCCTGAATTTGTGAAGATCACCCTATCCAGACAGTCTCAAATATATCAATCCTGTGCATTTGTAAATGTACCGGGGTCTTCCCAGCAGAACTGACACCGCTGGATGAAGCAGTTACAGAGGTGCTAGGATTTAATGCGGGTGAGTGGGAGGTTTGTGAGTTACTTTTCTTTCTTTTAAAACGTTCTGTTTTGGTGCTTGATATTTGAGAAATAAAAACGGAACGTAAAACATTTTAAGCCCTACCTATACTAAAAATGCTTCTCTGGGAGGTCTAACATGAACCCTTTCAACTAAACTAATAAAGTAGCATGAACTATTAACCAGAGACACACTGGTCATTTACAGTTCTGCAAAGGAGGGAATCAGTAAGGCTCGCTTGCTAGTGGGGACACTGGCCACTAGGAAACAGGAGAAGAGGTGCAGAAGGATAGATCTGGCAGGTGGAGGCGTCACAGCCAGGATACAAAAGGTTTAAGAAGCAGCCTGATTCATAGACCTAACAGACACAATCTCATGTCCTGCAGCCTCCACCACCACCTTCCTTTCCGCTTAAAGCCGCCTCTGGCCAAACCAAGTCCATGTTGAGTGTGCTTGAGCCTTCATTTTCATACAAATTATTTCAACAGTTAACTCACTGCCGTGATGCAACTTTACACCGAAAAACACACCTAAGATCTGAGAGGGGGGGATGTCCCACGAGACACTTTATTTGGCCCCAATTTGGTTTAACCCAGTCCCACAAAGGCTGCTGCGGCTGGTGAAGCAAGTCTCCAGCGAACAGGCTGCTGCTGGGCAAAACTGAGCGAAAGGAACAGGTTGTGCCTGTTTATTGCTGCTTGGTGTTGTTCCCAAATAAATGGATGCTAATTGAGGGAGTGTGGTTCATATTGCATGACACCCTGCGTAGATGCAAGGTAGTCTCGGGAGGGCTGCTTTAAATTAAAGCTAATGTTAAACTCTGCTTAATTAGCATCGCTGTAACGGATTTCACTTTTCCCTGTTAGGAGAAGAATGTGCTATGTTACAGTTTTCCTGCCGCAAAATACTAAACTCTATGATGGAGGTGAAGAAGGGATTGGAGCACTGAATGACTTGCTGGCGAGGCAGACCAGACGGGATGGCATTTCGCTAATTGAGATGAGTCGTATACTCACCAGATGGGAGACAGAATGGAACAATGGAAAGAAATCCTCAGAATGACACCATTATTTTGGAAATGATTATAAATCAGATGGGGTTGCGGACCTATAAACAATTCCTGATGAAAAATGAGTCAGTCACTCTTGAACAGTCTGTGGCAAAAAGCCGTAAGGAGGCTGAGGACGAAAACTCCCGAATCCCATCTAATTCATCTGTACCTGATGGAAGTATAGTAGGAATAGCAGAGGTGGGAATAGCCCCTTCTTTGGCCTGATATCACTGCCAATCAGCACACCAATTGCTCTGCCTTTGACCTCCTTCACTTCATCTCTGACACCGGCTTTCGCTGTGCTCCCATTTTTACATATAAGCTGTGCAGGCTTTGTGCACTCAAGTTCCTCCCTCGAACGCCGGAGTAAGAGGTGCCATCCTGGCTGCCCATTCCCCAACCTGTTTGGTGACTTTGACTGCAGCAGACATGGAGGTTCAAGATTGGTTGTTTCTGGCCTGGCCACCGGACAGTAAGCTCTGGCCATTGCATAAATCCAACCGAGCCAGAGGGGCTTTCCCAGACTGATAGAGCAACAAGTTGCCCAGAGAAAGAAAATGAAGCTCACGGCTATACCCAAACTGGTTTACTAAGTGAACTGCCCTGCTCACAGTCTCAGGAGAGAACTTCTATGACCACTCCTTGGCTGCCTACCTCTGCCAAAGAGGCCTGTTGTTATCCCAGAATAAAGGGATGATTATTCAGTTCTCTGATGCAAGTCAAAACACTCACATCTCCTGCTCACAAGGAGCCAGCATAAAATGGGTACTGAGCTGGGAGAACAGGTGTGTTTGCGCTTGGAGGAAGCAGCTAGGGATATGAAAATGACTTAGCAGCTGGTGAAAAAGAAGATTGAAATTGTGCCAGGCAAAGGGTGTTTTTTTCCCTAATTATGCAAAAGCCTTAATTCCATTGATCATGTTGTTCCCGTCTTTCTCCATCTAAATAATATAAAATCTATGTAACAACTCTTTTGGGAAGTCAAAAACATTGCCAGGGATGCCTATTAAGGGAATGAGGGTCAAGAAACACTCTTTAGTGGATAACCTTGCTATTTTCTCAGGGTTTGTGAACCATGGTAAGCTTAATTAGAAAAAAATAGAAGATGTAATAAAATGAGATGTAGTCATTAGAGCTTAAAAAAACTGGCACATAAAGAGTAACCTCGGGAAACAAGACCTGGGAAACCTCAAAGGCTCTTTTTTTCATTGCGCTGTTAGTTAATTGTTGGCATTCATTCCTTCACTCATTTGACAGAAATTTATCAAATATGTATATTGTGCCAGGCACTGAGCTACACTTTTAGAACACAAGGATGAAAAATGTGCTCTCTGCCTTCTGCAATGGCTCACAATCTAAGGATGAAAAAGCACTTCACCCCTTATTCACCTGAGGTGGTGATTGGGGCAGCTACTTAGAACCTCGTTCTAATTATGCAGGTTAGTCTGATCTTTCATTTCAGGTGCAAATTCCATTTTTAAAAGTTGAATCTTAGTTGAATTCTTTTGATGATTTGTGAGAAACTCAGCAAATGATCTGAACTGAGGGCAAGACCTTGTTCACATATGACCGTGTGACCCAGAAGGCGCACGTCTCCCCTCAGCCTGCTTTGTGAGTCTGTCACTGATCCCACGTGAGCATGTAACCCGGACGTGCTCCTCACTTCCACACCCAAATAAAGTAAAAGACCAAAAAACAACAAAATAAGAAACCATCTCCCCTCCCCCCAGCTTTCACACAAAAAAGAACAACCACTTGAAAGCGTGTTAGTGGCGTCCCTGCCCCTTGTCTCGGTTCTCTCCCACTCCAGAAGGCAGCATGTACCAAGCCACCACGGAGCTGAGGCCACCTCCCGCCTCCACAGCTTGCGGTTGTGAACCAGCATTCCACATGTCTGCACACTGTCGGCAACTGTATCCGCAGACCTCGGAGCTGGAAACAGCAGTTGCAGTATGAGGTTCCATGTCTCTCTGTTTGACTTAGAAAGTGTCAATCATTGTGTGGTCTCAGATATATTGACTCGCTCACTGTTTGGTAACATTGCAATGACAATGTGTTTTAAATATATGCTGGAAGGACAATTTAAACACTTGACAGCAGTGAGAGTCAAGACAGACCATATTTTCCTTTCTGAATCTAGTATGCAAGAGAATCTGCACATCCTGCCAGTGTTTTATTGTCATTTACATAGTCTTCAAATGTAAAAGTGTTGCTTAAGCAGGCATTTCGCTGGTTGAGTTCACCTTGGGAGGCTGATAGCGGGAGGAAGACTTACTAGATGAAGAGAACCGAGAGAGCAGGAGCCAAAGGCAGCCATCTGCAGGTTTCCCCTTTATTTTGCTTGCTCTCTGTATGTGCCATCTCTTTTTCTAAACTCCCACTTCTACCCCCAGGCTACCATCCTGGAGCTCACACCCTCAAATGGTCCATGCCATCTTGTAAAAAATGGTCATCCAATTTTATTAGGGGAAAGGATCCGAGGAGAACGTAAAGAAAGAAAAGATGTAAGACACATGGCGGCAGGAGAATTCATTCCAATATTAAAACATGCTTTATTCTAAAGTTACTTTTCCCTCCTCAGCCCCTTTTGAGAAAAAGAGCCATGCCCTTTGGGCTCCTTTGCTCCAGAAATCCAAATGGTTCCTTTCTGATTTCATTTTGCAAAAATCGTAAATTCTTTAAAGGTATTATGTTACGAGGATGATGAGAAAAAAGTTGTCCTGACAGGAAAGCTTTCCTCACATCCAGAAAGAAAGTGAGGAGCCTAAAATCTGAAACTTCCTCCCTAGATAGAGCTTGAGCAGAGATGTCTAGGCCAGAGGCCGCAGAAGCAACAGGGTAGACAGCTGCAAGAGGACCGCACTGGCTTAAACAGAGAGCAAGTCAGTGGTGACCATGATGGACCATGCTGGCTTTGCCCCATTTTTGGGCAAAAAAAAAAGTTTTAAGATTTTGTTTATTTATTTATTTGAGAAAGAGAGAGAGAGCACGCGTACAAATGAGGGGATGGGTAGAGGGGGAGGGAGAGAAAGAGAATCTCAAGCAGACTCCCCACTGAGCATGGAGCTCCATGTGGAGTTCAATCCCAAGACCCTGAGATCATGACCTGAGCTGAAATCAAGAGCAGGCCGCTTAACCGACTGAGCCACCCAGGTGCCCCTTTTCTGGGCAAAATATAAACCTCTGGGAGGAAGAAAAAGGAGCACAATAATGACAGAGATTTGGTTTCCTATCTGCTCAGTAACTTACAGAGAATAAAGTAATATGCTATTTGTTGGTCACACAAGTTTGTGACTCCAAATTCAACAGTTTCAAATACAAACCAAATTAACTAACCACATTTGTTAGCAGTTAATTCTACTTAGGTGTCTTTTTCTCCCAGGGAACGTGTGGTTGCCATGATTTCTTTCTCGGCTATAGTGTGTAGGGCAATGCTGACTTCTCCAAGTGCCATGAATTTGTGGTCAGAAGACCTAGAGTCTATTATTTGGGTCTTGCTTCCATTCCATAAACTTTAATTGAACACTGTTTTGTGGTTATCAAGAACTGTGAAGGTTGTGAGATTTTACTCTATCGATTAAATAACAACTTAGCCTGTCACAGTTTCATGATTGTTGGCTGATGACATGAGACTCTTGGATCAGGGACAAAGGACTTCATTACTCATGACACAGCAAGCAGCATGATAGCATATTTTTATCATTCTTCCTTGTCTTCAAGTCCCACAGAGGTTACACCGATGAGTCTAGATTGGTGCCTGCACATGGAGTGGGTTGCATTTCAGTAAAGGAAACTTGAACTTAGGGAACTTGAATTTTTCATACTGGACAGCAAGCGAGCTTGCCTTTTGCTCTACAGGAAGTACGCTATCTCTGCCTTCAAAGGCTGTCTGCTCTACAAACCTCCTTGAAAAGACATGCCAGAGCAAAGGGCAGTCCATGTCTCTGGTCCCAAGACATGCAGAAATATGACAGACACATGGGAAATTGTCTCCTAGCAGTGCTATACCTGCTGTAACACTTATAAAGGCTAAAGAAACATGACCCCAACCCTCCAAGAATCTGGTAAAAGAGATCCATTAGCTGGTATGGGACTATAAGCAAAAAAACTTCTCTTTTCAGTGCTTCTCTTTCTGTGATTATAAAATAGGAGTGATATCTGCCCACTCACTGCATATTTTGAGAAATAAAGGGAAAAGAACAGTCTGACAAATGCTTTGAGTTTCATGATGGACACTCTAAAATAGAAAAACATCATATAAAAAACATACTGGTTTCTAATCATACTTTATTCTCTGATGCCTTTGGAGGAAGTGTGATAAACATATAGATAATTCATTCTGATAAGGTAGAGATTTTGATTTTTTTTATGCTGGGCATGCATATAAGCCATTTGTATCATCAACCTACAAAGCTGACCAGATATGTTTAAATGGTCTGTTCCGTTTGAAAGAATTGTGCAGGTTTCTGGAAAAAATCAAATACATTGGCTGTCTCTTTATCACATCCCTTTATAGCTGGAAAAGACTACTGATCTGTGATCCCCGAGTCCTCCTTCCCCACACCCCTTATCATCCAGACACACAGTTTGCAGGACTGCTGGCCTGTCTGTCTTCTAGTTGGGGGGGCGGGGGAGGGTAGCTCATCTCCTCTTCCTTCTCGCAGTCTTAACTTCCTCTCTGCTGCCTACCTAATTTTCACAGAAAGTCAAAACTAGATTGTATGCTTATAGACACAAGAGTCATCAGACTGCACAGACTATCTTTAGAAGTTTACCTAAATTCACACATAGAATCTCCAGCATTCTATGGTCAATTCTAATACCACATGTGTTAAAACGTGTCCTACATTTCCCTGAAGTCAGGGTTCACCCACGTGCTCTATAACCCCTGCATGAGAGTGCCTAGGCCCAAACCCCAGATCTAGTTAATCAGAATATCTGAAGATGAGCTAGAAATATACATTTTAAAGAGCATCACAGGTGATTCTGACAGCCACTAAGTTTGAGGATTGCTCCTTTAAAATCATCACCAGTAACTTCAATATTTATGTTTAGTTTAAATTATAGAATACAAGACAGAAACATAGGCCATTCACTGAAAGGTTAAAAAAAAAAAAGCAAGAGGCAAAAATATTTTTAATTAAATAGAATGATTTCTAAAGACCAAATGTATCTTAATAATATATGTATATAAATAGCCTGATTACCTTTATTAAAAGGCAGAGTCTACAAAGATTAAATATCCAACAATGGGAAAAGAGTTAACTAAAATATAGTACATCTACTCCGTGGAGTATTTTGTTGTTGTTATAAATGATCATTATGAAAACTATTAAGTAATATGAAAATATTTATGAGAAAATAAACAAAAATGTAGAGCACAAATTGCATGCATATTATACTACAACTAAATATATGTATGTATTAGGAAAAAACTAAGAAAAGGTCAGAGTTATAAAAATTATAAGTGAATTGCCCCCCCACTTGTTTTCAAAAATATATATAATGTTGTCATTTTCCTAGAATTTAAGCTAAAGAAATAGATTGTGGTAGAACATGGGAATCCAAATTGCAATTTAAATCTTCTGACAATTCTACCAAGTAGATTAACAGCACTATTTTGCAGGTATTATGAAACAAGAGAATCAGTGACAGTGACTAATTCCACTTACCTTGACTTCTGATGGAGCCAGATTTCACCCTAACATATTAAAATCTTTTCATTTCCCATCATCTTCTCAGTAATATCCAACCACATATCATCAAGACCTCTTCTCAAACTAGAAATCAAAATTCTCTCCCTCTTCTCCTCCCTCCCTTAATTAATAACCTCAAGTACCTGCATCTGTTGACTGTTTCTCAAAGAATAGCATAAAGATGCACCCTCCAGAAAATACCTGCATTTCTGCTCTCTAGAAACCCACAGGTCATCTGTCCAAACTTAGAATTCACAGTAAATTTTGCTCTACAGAGCAAAAGCCACTGATTGACCTATCAAAATTGGACATATTTGGTTTTTTGTTGTAGTTGTTCTTCTTAGAGTTTCAACTTAGGAAGAGAGAGTTTTTTCCTCTACTTCTAAGTTGAAAACATATAATATTGAAAATCTCAGGATGAAATACTCTTCTCAAACCATCCCCTTATTTTATAAGCAGTAAAATAATACAAATAAAATTAAATTCTGTATCAGGATGCCATGAAAGTTTGTTCCGAAATTACAATATGCAAGAGCTCAAGCAAGAGGTTGAATGGCAGCCAACATCCAGCCAGAACTCTGCTCACCAGATCTGTTCTTTTGTTGAGGTAACACCTGGAAGGGAGTGTACATTCTCTGTTGGGAGAAGAAATCTGCTATATGTTTGTCTATTTTTAAAGCTCTTTGATTGCATGATTTTCACTCCATCAAAAATGCCTGCCCAGGAATAGCTTTAAAAAACAGACAACCTGTGAATACAGAATTGTTCCCTTTCTTAGTGCCTTTTTTCTCCCCTCCCTGCTCTTCTAACTGTACTGGGAAACAAAAGTGCTGGATCAGACGCTGCCAAAACTACTCCTAGTGCTCAACTTCTTCAGGGCACACAGACTCTGGAACAGAGTAAGACTTGGATTCCCCTGACTTAAGGGAATTCTAGTATCTGTCCCACCCAAGCACGATTCCAGGGAAACTCAGTAATAATGATACTGGTGTCCCTGAAAATGGCATAGCTCCTCAGGGTATAGAGTATAAGATGTAAGCTAGCACTATGTACCTATGATAAGTCTATTTATATATTCACAAGCTACAGTGTGTGTGTATATATATAGAGAGAGAGACAGTTATCTACATAAAAAATCACAAATATTATTATCATCATTATTGCATCTCTCTTCTAAACTCTGAATAAAGAAGAAATCAGTCAAACATTAAATTGGAGATGGGGATATCCCAAAGTAATGTACTGGGTGAGCTTCAGACTAGTTACAAAACTGTATTTTCTGCTTAGCTAACCCTTACCCAGATGAATGACTGTTCACACCCATGCCTGGTACTGAAACCGTAACTTGTGACAATCATGTGCCCATACAGCTGTCCCAAACCACCACAAGACTGCTTCTATAGCCAAACCCATCTTACAGGTATTATCTGTTCTTTAATCACTGGTATTTTTCATAGAATTGCTCATTTTTAGCACTTCGTCCAGTTCAAATCCAACGAAAAGGATAGGTTTCATTTAGTTATTCAAGATTTAGTGTCCATTTTGTGGAATCTATCAAAAAATTTTCTCATGAGCTCAGCTTTAGTGATTTGAGCAAGTAGTCTTGAATATATTAAATTATAGTGAAGAGACAGCCCCAGAATTAACCTTTGAAAAGAGTCAGCCCCGGCAACTTCCAGAAATATGCAGGGTCTCAGAAATTCATAACATTTATATTGAGTGTTAAATCTGAACGAATTTCTGAATTAGAGTGTTTGAGGCTACCACTCTGTTCCAATTCCTCCTGGGTCTAACTCAAATCAAGGCTCAAACCCCATGTAGCTCACTGAATTCTCTTGGGTGTCTCCAGGCTGGAGAAATCTGACCCTCCACCTAAATTTGCAAAGACTGCCAGTCCAGAATCAGGGGCTAGAGGATTGAGAGAGTCTCTGGGAGTGAAACCGATATTTGACTCTTTTTGGCTCCATAGGAGAGAAGGAGCCTATCACAGGATGGGAAGAGCCAAAGATTTACCAGAAAGAGAATGATGGGAGGCGATGTGAAGTGAGGGGAATCTGATCACAGCTGTACACATCTCCCGTGTTTCACACGCACTTCAGTTGTTGATTCTTAAAGAAACAATTGTCAGTGATAGAGCGTGTGTAGGACACGTGGTGATGGATGTAAAGAAATATGATCTCGCAGGCGCCTGGGTGGCTCAGTCATTAAGCGTCTGCCTTCGGCTCAGGTCATGATCCCAGAGTCCTGGGATCGAGCCCCGCATCAGGCTCCCTGCCCAGCAGGAAGCCTGCTTCTCCCTCTCCCACTCCCCCTGCTTGTATTCCTGCTCTCGCTATCTCTGTCTCTGTCAAATAAATAAATAAAATCTTAAAAAAAAAAAAAGAAATATCATCTCGCAGTGGGGAACACAGCATGGGTGCCATAGAGAGAACATAGGCTCTAGAGACAGACATACCTGACTTCAAATCCCGATCTGCCCTTTACTACCCATGTCCAAGTCACTTCCTCTCTCAGAGCCTCCTTTATCCAGGGAAAAATATCTAATTCACAAGGTAGTTGTGAAAACAAAATGAGAAAGCCTAGCCCAGCACAGAATGGATCCCCAATAGAAGTTAGTTTTTTGCTCCTTTCCTTCCTAGGAACTTGCAAACTAGGTGTTAATGAAAAGAATTTCCGCATTTCCAAGATTAGCCTTTTGTGGAGCAACTTCGCTTCAAGGCAGTCTAATTAACACCCATTCTCCACCTTCACCCGTGCATTCATCAAGTTAATCACTAGCAGGAGGTCACGGAGCACAACCAGGCCTCCCAATTCTTAATCCCAATTTATACTTCGAGTATCCGCTTGTGACAGTAAATTTAAATGAAGTGAAAACACAATACTTTATTTGTAGTTTAAAAAAAAATAAGTAGATCTTCAAACTTATGCCCCTCCCCACTTCATCCTTCTAGGTTCTAACACAATATAAAGATATTCCTAATCAAATGTTAACTCTGGTTTTCATATGAATTTATATAGCATATATTTATGTTGTGGTAGAGCTGCTTTTTTTGGAGTGTTTTTTTCCCCCTGCAGGTCTTTATTTTAAAAGTCTTTAAAGAAATAAAATGTTAGAGACTTTGCAATGCTATTTGCACATAACAATAAACTAGGGAAATTTTTAAAATACTGACGCATGGGACAGATCTCAAACCAATTAAATCAGAATCTCTGGAGATGGTATCCAGGCACAGGAGGGTTTCTGAGGCTTCCAGATGATGTTATTGAGCAGCCTGAGGGAAGTGGGATGGAGAAACATGACTACTTCTCTCCCCTTTTGTTTATTATACCTCAGAGCCCTGCTCCCTACTGATTAATCTTTGAATCCCAACCAAACAGTGTTTTGAGTGAAAACACTGGTTGGGAACCTAGAAGAGCCACATCACCTCTTCCCAAGAAGGAGCCCTTTGAGTTTGCAATGACTTTCCAGGCACAGCCTGGCAGCATTTCCTATGACGCAGCTCTTCTTTCAAGCCTCCTGATGATTTGGCCTGCCCCGTGTCCCAGCTGAACGGGGCTCCTCTCCTACCCTTGTGCTAAGAAGTCATAACAGACTTGGTCCAATCTGCTAGTCCTCCGGGTCCTGGTTTCTTCAGCGGAGCAAGAACCACTGGGGATGTTGTCAAAATGCAGATTCTGGTTGAGAAACGTAGAGGCAGGGCCCTGAAATTCTGCATTTTGAAGAGTCTAATGATGCTGCTGCGGCTGATCAGCCAACCACACTAAGGTAGCAAAGACATAGATGGTCTCTTTCATCTCCAAATTCTAGGGCAGAGCACAGTTCTATTGTTTCAAGACCATTTTTTCTTTTGTGAGACATTCTTTGTTTGCCATTCTGGTAAATTTGATGTTGAGCCTTTGGGTGGAATGCATCTTGCAAAGCATTGCTCCAACGGAAAAGTACAATCCATTTTATGAAATTGCTTTTATATTCGGTTCACGATGAAAAACGGTTTTCTGTGTAAATAAACTGGTAAGTACAATCTGGAGCAGTATATGCTAATATCAAATGAGAGTATTGACCTGAAATCGCAAATACCCCACCACCCCAAATATGTCCCACAACTTTTCTTCCAGAGCCCTTGGCAGATATCAGTGACCATTCATAACATTCTTTGTCTTTGAGCCCATATTTCGCCTTAGAATCCTTCCCAGCACAGGGACCTACCCAATATCCAATATTGGCATCCCTGGTAGGGATATAATGGGAGTTCAGAGAAGGAAACAATCAGCTCCAAGTAGGGGCATTTCCCAAAGGGAGTTGGTTTTGGTCAGCCTGGACAGACAATTCAATGGCTCCTCTTTCCCTGTGACACCAACCTGCCAATGATAATAAACTAGTGTATTTAAGTGTTCACACACTTACGATAGCATTAAATATTCATTTTATCTCTAACTATATAATCATAATTTGTGGCTTCATTGATACTTCTCATAAAATCTTTGTTGTCTTCCTGATTTACTATTAATAATAAGAAAACAACAATTTCAAATGGTACTCAGAGGTAGCACTGATAGGAAACCCCCGGGCTCAGCTCCTGCTGCTGACAGGGAATTGGGTCTGGAATTTGATGCCATTTTTTTCCCATACTCTGCCACCATCCAAAGAACATGGTCTCTTCCTGATTCAGTTTCTTGTTTCTTTGTCAATGGTATTTCACTGGATAGTGTTGTGGCTTAACTCAACACTTCCAAAATGTTTGGATTTTATAAACCAGCAATATTTTCAAAAACATTTTGGGGACCAATATAAGGTTGTTAATCTTTAATTTGCTCAGCAAAGATATAAAAACAAATAACTGCTATCCACTAACACTGTTGTTTTATTTTTATTTATTTTTTTTAAAGATTTTTTTATTTATTTGTTTAACACAGAGAGAGAGAGCACAAGTAGGCAGAGCAGCAGACAGAGGGAGAGGGAGAAGCAGGCTCTCCGCCGAGCAGGGAGCCCAATGCGGGGCTCGATCCCAGGACCCTGGGACCACGACCTGAGCCGAAGGCAGCCGCTTAACGACTGAGCCACCCAGGCACCCTTGTTGTTTTATTTTTAAAAACCACATATTGATACCAAAAAATAATGTAGGAGGGAACAAATCTCAGAATGAAAAGCAGTTCCTTAGAATGAATAAATTCGGCTTCACAGGAAAAATCACTACTTTACCCTTCTCATTTCACATGGTCTGATCAAAACTTTATTACAGACAACTGTCCTTTGGGGACTACAGGCTTAAGTAACTGGAGCTTTTGACATCAGGTAATGTTTTTCTCATCAATGACAAGGACTAGGGTCTTTGCTCAAGGAATGAATTGGCTCTTTCTGAGCCAGGATTGAAAATCAATACCTGCCTAAACCAATCTTGTGCATATCATGCTTTTTGTGCTCTGTGTGGCTCTAGCTGGTCCTGGAGGGCCAGTTTCTGTATTTGTTTGTCTCATCTCAACTTTCTTCTACCTGCTCGTCCATACTGTTAGGTTCTAGCATGTCCAAATTATGGCAATCTTCTATCTATTGAGGAAATGCCAGGTTATGGGGGGTGGGGGGAGAGTTTTTTCCTTTTTTCAGTTTTTCCAGAAGTAGAATCTCTGATTTCCATCAAGTTGCCACAGACTGTTTTACACTGTGTGGGCTACATTTATGAGCCCATTTCTGAGCAGCCCACACAGTGTAAGTACCTAGAAGAGGAAAAACATTCTGAGTCTCTGTCAGGATTTGATTCTGCCATCATTTTTAAGAACTTGTGTTGGCTTTGAAGAGAAGGCAAAACTATATTTTCTCCCTTTTGTTTTTAAAGATTGATTTATTTATTTTAGAGAAAGAGAGCATGTGGGTGTGGTGGGCAAGGGGAGAGTTTCAAGCAAACCCCATAAGGAGCTGGAGCCAGAATTGGGGCTCAATCCCACAACCCTGAGATCATGACACACCCAAACCAAGAATCAACACTCAGTCAACTGCACCACCCAGGCGCCCCTACCGAGTTTGTAAAATGACTTCAATAATAGTAAAGATGAAATCAAAAGCAAAGACTTTTGGAATTAGATATATTAACTTTTTTTTTTAAAGATTTTATTTATTTATTTGACAGAGAGAGACACAAGCAGGGGGAGTGGGAGAGGGAGAAGCAGGCTTCCCGCTGAGCAGGAATCCCAGGACTCGGGGACCATGACCCGAGTCGAAGGCAGACGCCTAACCACTGAGCCACCCAAGCGCCCCTAGATATATTCACTTTTGAAATCTTTATTAGTTAGCAAATTGTGAAAGCAGTGGCAGGATCCTTCCTTCTGAGTCATGACAATAGGATGAATCATAGTGAAGCAAATTCAAGGCCACAGACACCAGAACCCAAGTAAAGGAGGAGAAGGAATCAGGCCCAGATTGTAATCAAGAGTAAAACAGAAATAGCACAGGAACGTAGGCTGTTTCAGTCTGGTGATTATGCCAAAATTAAGAATACAGTAGGTGAGAAGTAGGTCATTATTTGAAGATCAGGAATACAAAAGACCAGACATAGATGGATGCTAAGTGAAGCCTCTTCGTTCTGGCTTTCTGGGAATGAAGACCTGAGAGACCCTAAATAGAGCTTTTAGAAATGTTCTCCTCTGTGGCCTGTAGCCTACAAAATAACTCCCATTTGCTCAGTCTATCCATGTGCCTGTCTGTAGGGAACCTCCCTGAAAGAATGATGAAAGTCTCTGAGACTAATTCTACACACCAAACTGGTCCAACCGTATTGACTGAAGCAATACTTTGAGAAAACAAGTCTGTTAATTAAGCCATCTTGTTCTGTTTTTAGATATATCCTGCATCTAAACTTTGTGTTTAAATTATCTCAATAGTAAAATTACTGATGTATACAGCAATATAAGTAGACTTGTTCCTGTTGCCTTTGATTCTCATCTGAAGCCCCAGAGCAGAGAACCGTGTTAACAGTCACATTACCTTGGGGCGCCTGGGTGGGTCAGTCATTTGGGCGTCTGCCTTCGGCTCAGGTCATGATCCCAGGATCCTGGGATGGAGCCCCGCGTCAGGGTCCTTGCTCAGCGGGGAGCCTGCTTCTCCTTCTCCCTCTGCCTGCCACTCCCCTGCTTATGCTCTCTCTCTCTCTCTCTTTCTCTCATAAATAAATAAAATCTTAAAAAAAAAAAAGAGTCACATTACCTATAAATTTGCTCCAGGATCATCCAAAAAGTTGATCTAGAAACTCAACCCCAAAAATAAAAGGAAGCAAGGTGATGTGTAGTGGAAGAGTTGTCCAGAGAGTAGTGAATGTGTAGTGCATTTTCTCTATGCATCTCGTGATAGCATTTGGAAGAGTATTTACAAACACACAACCCTTCAAGCCAGATGAGGGGAGAGCTTCCAGAGAATCTCTCAGGGACCCTGGCTTGTGTCCACCAAAGTTAGTGGGTACAGAGACTCTTATTTGGAAAAGTTTAGAGGCAAGAGGTCGACCTGGACCTGGTGTTGAAAATGGAGCAAGGAGAGGGGGTCATCATGGAAATGGTCAACACTTCTAGAGCTGAGCAATGACACAGGTTTTCTGGTGGTCCCAGTGGACACTGTGGGAGGTAACCAGGTCTAAGTCAAGGTCCCAAAACAAAGAGTCTCTGTTAGGATGTACTGTTGAAGCAGGGACTGAGGAGCAATAGTAAGAAACCAGATAAAGATTGTATTGTTCACACCAGGGACATGACAAATGTCTCAAAACTACTGGGCATCTGCCCTGCAAGAGGCTCCCAAAGTCAGGTTATCACTCCAGCCAACCAGTAGTACATCTTCTGTCCCATACCTCTCCTCCCTCCTCACAACCCCGCACTGCATCTGGAAGACCCAGAGATAACATAGTTAAAGAGGGGATTGGGGAACGAAACAATAAGACAGGAAAAGAATGAAGAAGTCTACCATGTGCTTTTTTGCTTCTTTCCTTACCACAGGTCCTGAACTAAAACTGGGAGAAAAGTTATTTTTTGTTTATATAGAACAAGACCTTTTAAAACCTGAAAGAAGACTGCACATTAAAAACAACAGAGGGGTGGGGCGCCTGGGTGGCTCAGTCTGTCAAGCGTCTGCCTTCGGCTCAGGTCATGATCCCAGGGTCCTGGGATTCAGCCCCACTTGGGGCTCCCTGCTCAGCAGGGAGTCTGCTTGTCCCTCTCCCTTTGCCCCTCTCCCCTCCACCCCCGCACGTGATTGCTCTCTAAAATAAATAAATAAAATCTGTAAAATTAATTAATTAATTAAAAATAAAAATAGCAAGGGAGGGGGCACCTGGGTGGCTCAGTCGGTTAAGCATCAGACTTGGTTTCAGCTCAGGTCATGATCTTAGAGTCTTAAGATCAAGCCTAGCATTGGACTCCACGCTCAGTGGCGAGTCTGCTTCTTTCTATCTCCCTTTTCCTCTGCCCCTTCCCCTGCTCGTGTGTGCACAGTCTCTCTTTCTCTCTCTCTATCTCAAATAAATAAATAAATCTTTTAAAAAAATAAGAAAAATTAAAAAAAAAAAAAAAAAACCAGCACGGGGACTGGAGACATTTTGGAATCTACTCAGAGTTTTTTAAGGGTCAGGGAAAAACTCAAATAGATGAAAGCCAGCGGTGAGAAAAGATATTAAGTTCAGTTCATATAATGTTATGGGCTACACTATGTCCCACCAAATTCATATGTTGAAGCCCTAAACCACTGTACCTCAGAATTTAACTGTGTTTGGAGACAGGGACTTTAAAGAGGTAAGGAAGTTAAAATGAGGCTGTTAGGTAAGCCCTAATCCAACCTGACTGGTGTCCTTATAAAAAGAGAACATCTGGGCACAAAAAGAGACACCAGGGGTATGTCTGCACAGAAAGACCACCGTGGGAGGAGGCAGCAAGAAGGCAGCTATCTGTAAGCCAAGGAGAGAAATCTAGAACAGTTTCCTCCTTTATGGCCCTCTTTTCCTGTCTTAGTCTTTCATTCTCCAACCCCTTATCTCAGTATGTTGCCTCTGCATCTTCCAGATGTGTGAGGAGGGAGGAGAGGTATGGACAGAAGATGTACTACTGGTTGGATGGAGTGATAACCTGACTCTGGGAGCATCTTGCAGGGCAGATGCCCAGTTGTCTCCATCTTCCAGGTTTTCTCCAGAACAACGAGAAAATAACTTGTCATGTAAGCCTCCTAGCCTCTGGTATTTTGTTTTGGCAGCCCTAGCAAACTAATATATCTTAAAAAACAGCTAATGGAGGAAAAAATTCTTCAGCTTATTTATTTGTTTGTTTGTTTTTAATGTAAGCTCTACGCCCAATGTGGGGTTTGAACTCATGACCCCAAGATCAAAAGTCGCATGCTGTACCAACTGAGCCAGCCAGGCACCCCAAAATTCTTCTGCATATTAACTTAAGTGCTAATGTCTTATAGCTGCACAAAACTTCTGAACCACACCTCTGTCTGATTTAAAATTAACCTAAAAATTCAAGTTAAAATTCAATTATCTTTTCAGAAATTTTACCATTGTACTACAAAAAAGAAATAAAACTCTACATCTTCAAATCTTCACATTCTATAATGTCTGAAATCTTGCAGCTTCATACTGCTTCTTATCATGTGTCAGAAAAATAAAGAATTTCCCTCTACATAAAATAAGTGACCTTTTCTCATTAACATAAACATATGTTTGGACAGGAGCGCTACCTTCAAGGCTTTAGTCGTGTTTCTGTAGCTAGAGAAGAAGAGAGAATATTGAGAGCTCAGTTTCATACCATTTGTAGAAAAGTTGCAAAAAGGAATGGCGATTAAAGATACAGAGCCTCAGCTGAAGTCTCCTCCTCAGCCTCTTGGTAAGACTTACTGCCTTAACACACTATGGGTAAAGGGAAATCCTGATAGAATTCACATCCAAGTACTTACTGGGTATCTCCACACCAATGCCCTACTCTCTGCCGAATATCAACGTCTATAAAGCTGAGCATCTCTTCTCTGCCATCATGATCCTGTTCTTCTCTCTACATCCTTTCATCCAAGCTTTAGTGTGGGTGAGAAGATTCTGTGAAATGACCTATTTGTGTGTAGCCCTTAGAATGGTGCCAGCTACATTCACAGTCACCCTGTGAGAAACCCGGCAGCCTCGTCAACAACTCCCTTTCTCTGGCTTCCCACATTTTGTCAGTCCCCATACGCAGGCAATTATACAGTCAAATAATTATTCCTAACTGATCTTGCCTCTAATCTGTCTCCTCTCCACTAGATTAGATTACAATATGTTATTCCCTGTATCCCACATAGTGGTATAACATGATTTATTCTATTCAGTTAGAGCTTTCAGCTATTAAATAATCATTTCCTCCAAAACCTCAGAAAGAGCATTGTACACAAAAGGTGCCTGCTCCAGTTGACAGAAGTCAAATATAAAAATGTAATGGGAAATTCCAAGAAATAAATATTTAAGTTACTTTTATCTTCAAAAATTTACAAGGCTCCAAAGCTAGACCAGTTGTGGCCCCACCTGTTTCCAGACCATACCCCCTCCCTCTGGCAAGGAGCACCCCACTGGAGAAAGTCTTTACCAGCTCACCCACCACCCTGCTGGGCCACCAATTGGACTAAAACTGTGGTTCTTATCTAGGCAGCTTCCCTGACACTGCCCCTGCCCCCTGCCCCGGCCAACTCCCCTCCAGCCAGTCCCCATGGAGATGTTATCTGCTTTTAGAGAATACCCATGTCATGGGCCTAAACTAAATATGTGAATTTTCTACTGATTCTGATTATTATAGATTCTCTTCTTAAGAGAGACTGTGTCATGTGGTCATAACAGCAAAGGCTCCAGAGTTGGACCAACCTTGATTCAAATCCTGGTTCCATATTAGTAGCTATGTGACTCTTCCACCTCTTTTTTTCTCATCTGTAGAATGAGAATAAAATTTACTTCATAGTGTGGTTGATTCAGTAAGATAATGTCTTTGTATATAGCCACTAACGTGGTACCTGGCACAGTGAAGTTAATAAATATAGTTTATTTCTCTTCTTTATCAATTTATTTTTGGCTCTCTCATCTTGCACTTTAAATTACCTTGAAGATCTTGGAAGAAAGCCTGGAGTCCTGCTAGCAATGACTTCAGCTTGTACTAAGTATTGTTATAAATTTCTTTATTTGCTGTCTTGTACTATAATTCTAATAAGTGTGTTGGGCCAAAGTATTCAATTGGGTAGTTTCCTCAAGTTTCTGGGTGAAAATCAACTCAAGAGAAGAGTGAATGAAATCCTTTAGCCTCTTATTTCTTTGAATAAGAGCCTTGCTACCATAAAGAGGTTTTCTTAATATATAATGCCAAAGAAGAAATTCTTCCTTCAGTAGTATAAACTCATGGCCACCTATTGAGCAGTAGTAGAGAATGTCAGGTCTCAAACCCAATCCTGTACTTCTTTATGCACCAGATATATGGTGAACTATTAAGTGCTAGCAGACACACCGTACTTCCAGCTGTTTGTGAGGGTACCGACTACATGCTAGCCATGGCCGCTGCTCTCAAAATACAATTATAGAACAATGGAGGAATGTGTAAGATAAACTAAACTATATGTCTCAGAGTCTCAGTGCTAGAAAAGTTCAAAGAGATAGGAAAGTCTTCGGACTGGGTAGTGAAAAGTTTCAGCTTGGGCAAAATGGACATCTAATTCAAGAACAGAATGTCCAGGGGTGTCCCGGTGGCTTAGTTGGTTAAGTGTCTGACTCTTGATCACAGAGTTGTGAGTTCAAGCCCTGCATTGGGCTCCATGTTGGGGATGGAGCCTACTTGAAGAAAAAAAAAAAAAAGGCTACAATATCCAAAACAAATCAAACACTAAACACACTGCGTTTGTCCCTGTTTGGATAGCTTCATTTTCCTTCTCAAAAACCCCAACCTCACCCTTGCACACTGGGCAGGAGCCTTCTCTGTGCAGCCAACCTGAATGCACCCATTCACATTTTTCCTTCATCCACCTTCACCCCCACACCCTCTGCTTTTCTTCTCAATTTTCTCCTGTGTCCTCTCCCCTCACAAACAAGCTCTGTGTGAGAAATTCAAACGTGCTGGGGAAGAGAATCAGAAAGCATTGGTATGTTAGAGCTGGTGGACATTTGAGACACCATAGAACTACTTACTCTTCCCTTCATTGGCTGTTTGCAGTCAAGGACTTTCTACCTTCTGGTATCATTCAGTCATTTCTCACTTTTTTTTTTTTTTTTCACTTAAGAGGATGTGAGCCACCCTATCATATACAAAGTTCCCAGTATCTCTATTTCTGCCAAATTTCCCAGATTCTTAAGAATTTCATCCCCTGCCTCTTTCCATGTCATCAGTTTAGACAAAATTGAGAAATGGGCAAAACTACCTTTTGTACTCGTAGCCTTTTCATTCTTCACCCATGGTCCTCTTCAGCGACCACCTCCATCCTTGTTTCTCGAAAATTCCTCATTTCCCTTATCAATAGTTAGCATTAGAGTCTCAGCCACCTTGAGGTTTAATGGCCCACAACAGTATAATTGTTCTCCTTACTAGATAGATTTAATTGGATTCAAAGTCTTCTATTACAAATAAAGGTCAAACCTATTTCAGACATCAGTCAAGGAGGATTTGGGGAGCCCCAAGATTTTGGTGGGGACCACACCTGAAGAGACATTTTATAGTTAACACTGTTTTACCTACCTTTTAACAATATAGATAATATGCTTACATAAAAGCAACAGTTGAATAATGATGTAACAGAATATATGAAAACGAATCCCCTACATTCAAAAATACTCCAGCTAAAAATATATTACCTCCCAGTTCCAAAGCCACCCTTTATTGTCTACCCTGAAAAACTGGAGCTAGAATATTAAAATATTTCTCATTTTCAGTGAGAACGATGTTAAACTTTGTCAGTATAAGGACCTGGAAAGACACTACGACAGAAAGAGGGCTTCTCTTTCTGGGTCGGGTGTTTTCGGTTTCCTATCTCATTGTTGCCAGCTTCCTGTTAGGTTCATCCAGTGGCACACACCCCCACTGAGTTTCAGTGGCACACATGTGTATGGCTTCCCATCAAGTTTCAGCAGCATCCCTATGGACAGCTTCCCAATGAGTCTCACCAGTGTCCCAGACGTCAGCATCCCAGCCTTGGCCCATCTGCATTTAGAAGTGTCTCCTGCTTGCCCCAGCATCTGTGGATCAGATGCCTGAAAATCCAGCAAAATTCTTGCAATCCAATGATCTGAAACCACATCTCTTCCAACATGGCCTGAATTCCAGCCTTGGAGAGGAGGGTTCTTTTTACATTGCTCCTTCCTTAGGTACCCTCTCTGAGTACCTAAGGAATTTTTTTGTTGTTGTTATTTTTTGTTGGTTTTTACCCATTTATAGATCACCAGCTGTTATACTTAATAATTCTTTATATTAAACTTTCCCTATTCAAACTACTATATGGTGTCTGTTTCCTGATTGGACCCTGACAGATATAAGATGAGGGATAAGAGATCTTCATCCCTAAAGAATAAATCTTCAAAGCATTTGTTTAAAAACCCAAAAAATGCAAACAACCAGAGAGATAGTTTGACTTTCTGCCAGAGTAATCTACCGCAAATGAGCCTTATATCTTGGTTATAATAAATAAGATAGAAAAAAAGGCAGTAAGCATTTAAATCCTAGAACAATAGATTCTCATAGTAAACCTGCAACAAAAAATAAAATAAACAAACTAAAAATTCAAACGTAGATATACAAGAACCTTAATCAACTGTCAAGTTTCAGTATTGTGTTCAAATGAATATCTTCTGTATTTAGTTTAAAAAATTATCTGGGGGAAAGAAATTATCTAAGGGAATAGGAACCCTGACTAATTAGGCTTTCTAAATTGAGGTCTAATTGATATACATTATATTAGATTCAGGTGTACAACATAATGATTCAATATTTGTATATATTGCAAAATGATCACCATAATAAGTCTAGTTAATATCCATCACTATACATAGTTACAATTTTTTTTCTTGTAATGAGAACTTTTGGGAACTACTCTCTCAGCAACTTTCAAATATGCAATACAGTATTATTAACTACAGTCATTAACTGTACACTACCTCTTCATGACTTATTTATTTTATAACTAGAAGTTTGTGTTTTTTTACCCCATTCACCCACCTCACCCTCACTTGACCCCCAACTGGCAACCACCGATCTGTTATCTATATCAATAAGCTCAGTTTTTGTTTGTTTGTTTGTTTTAAGTTCCACTTATAAGTGAGATCATACAGAATTTGCCTCTGACTTATTTCACTTAGCATAATGCCCTCGAGGTCCATCCATGTTATAGCAAATGGCAAGATTTCATTCTTTTTTTTTTTTTTAGATTTTATTTATTTGACAGAGAGAGAGAGCACAAGCAGGGGGAGAAGCAGACTCCCTGCTGAGTAGGGAGCCCGACATGGGGCTCTATCCCAGGACCCTGGGACCAAGACCTGAGCTGAAAGCAGACGCTTAACCAACTGAGCCGCTCAGGCGCCCCAAGATTTCATTCATTTTTATGGCTCAACAATATTCTATACACCACATCTTCTTTATCCATCTATCTATTGATGGATACTTAGATTATTTCCATATCTCGGCTATTGTAAATAATACTGCAATGAATTTGGAGGCGCAGATATCTTTTTAAGTTAGTGCTTTCTTTCTTTTTTTTTTTTTTTAATAAATACCCAGAAGTGGAATTGATGATCATATGGTAGTTTTATTTTTAACTTTTTGGGGAAAGTCTTCCACAGTGGCTCCACCAATTTAAATCCCCACTAACTATGCATGAGGGTTCCCTTTTCTCCACATCCTCACTAACACTTGTTATTTCTTGTCTTTTGATAATAGCCATTCTAACAGGTATGAAGTGATTCTCATGGTGGGTTGTGGGTTTTTTTTATTTTTTTATTATTATGTTAATCACCATACATTACATCATTAGTTTTTGATGTAGTGTTCTGTGATTCATTGTTTGCGTATAATACCCAGTGCTCCATGCAGAACGTGCCCTCTTTAATACCCATCACCAGGCTAACCCAACTCCCCACCCCCCTTCCCCTCTAGAACCCTCAGTTTGTTTCTCAGAGTCCATAGTCTCTCATGGTTCATCTCCCCCTTTGATTTCCCCCCCTTCATTCTTCCCCTCCTGCTATCTTCTTCTTCTTCTTTTTTTTTTTAACATATAATGTATTATTTGTTTCAGAGGTACAGATCTGTGATTCAACAGTCTTGCACAATTCACAGCGTTCACCATAGCACATAATACCATCCACTTTTTTCAAAGAAATGGAACAAATAATCCTAAAATTTGTATGGAACCAGAAAAGCCCCCGAATAGCCAGAGGAATGTTGGAAAAGAAAAGCAAAGCTGGTGGCATCACAATTCCAGACTTCAAGCTCTATTACAAAGCTGTCATCATCAAGACAGTATGGTACTCTCATGGTGGTTTTGATTTGAATTTCCCTAGTGATTAGTAGTGTTGAGCATCCTTTTCATGTGTCTGTTGGCCATCTGTATGTCTTCTTTGGAAAAATGACTATTCTGATGCTCTACCCACTTTTTTATCAGACTGTTTTTGGTTTTTTGCTTTGTTTGTGTTATTGAATTTTATGAATTCTTTATATATTTTGGATATTAACCCCTTCTCAGATATTGGATGTACAAATATTTTCTCCCATTCAGTAAGTTGTCTTTTTGTTTTGTTGATGGTTTCCTTTGCTGTGCAGAAACTTTTTAGTTTAATGTAGTTACACTTGTTTATTTTTGCTTTTGTTTCCTCTGCTTTTGGTATCAAATCCAAAAAATCATCAAGACCTATAACAAGGAACTTACCACCTATGTTTTCTTCTGGGAGTTTTGTGATTTAATTAGGTTATATGTTAGTTTCTGCAAAAATGTTAGCACAAAATAGGCCATGTTGGAAATATAAGATCTGCAGTCATGTTATTTTGCACATGGTATTCAGAGCTCCAAACTTTGAGTGACAGAGAAAGAGAATCATAATACCTGTCTCAGGGAGTTGTTGTAAAGATCAGTACCTAGGACAATGTTGGCCAAGTAGCAACTTCTCCAAAAGGCTATTTTTTGTGGTTATTACTATTATTCATGACTTCTTTTGTACTATATTGAGTAGTATGGCAAGAAGATTTCACTTGCTAGTAACAGAAAATCCAACTCAATCTAGCTTAATAAATAAGAACTTTGGGGAGTACATAATAGCAAAGTCAGGAGGTAAAGGGAGCTTCAAAGTTTATTGATCTGGTGACTCAGCAATATCATTAAAGACTCATTTTTGTCTATCATTCTTTCTGGCTACCCATTGGTGCTGGTTTTCCTGAGGCTGAAGCTTTTTGTAGAGTTAGGCTGGCTGCCAGCCATAATAAGGGTAGTGCATCCTTGTTTACTCTCAGTGAAAAGGTGAGCTCTGTCTTCCAAACAAGAGTACTGGGATTCACCCAGATCTTAGCTTACCCATGTATCAGGAATGGAGTTAGCTTCCCAAATAGCACATAAGTTATAAGGGGGATTAGGAAAAGGCAATATGGATGTTGCACAGATGAACCAAAATATCTTGCTTAAATAATTTAATTTCCCTCTGTTAAATTTTCCTACAATCCTTGTATATATTCACATTACAATTTTACAGAGACAGTGAATAAAAATATGGCAAGGAATAAAGAACCTAACAAAAAGCTCTTATATAGCCTTACCATGTGCTCAGTGTTTTAAATGCTTTACATATACTCACCCATTGGATCCTCAAAACTACCATAAGATTAAGACAAGGAGCTATCCAAAAATGGAATCAGGATTTGGAACCTAGGCAATATGGCTCGGGTACCTATATGCTTAACCCTCCTGCCACATTACCTCTCAACAAAGAGGTGATTTGCAATTCCTCTGGTGTGCTAAACAAAGAGCTTGGTTCTGTGGCATCCTCTCCGGAGAGGTGATCAGCATAGAGCAATGGATTAATGAAGGACTAATGAATAAATGAGTGACATGGAAAATAGGTGTCCTGAGAAGCTTTTCTCCCCATTCAAACAATATTTTAAAACCCAAATCCCAAATAACAAAAGAGACAAAGCACACACCAATAGAGTGATTAGAAAACGTTCTCTAATCACATCTCACTCTGCTTTCAAACCTTTATCGCATCCTCGAATTATAGTCAGAGATGATGAAGTACTTTTGAGCTAGGTTCTCTAATGCCAGTGGAAATCTGTCAACACCATCAATCAGCTGCTTGATATTGAGAACATCAACCTCTTTGAGTCTCAGTTTCTTCCTCTTTGAAGTGAAGGGATTCAACCAGGTTATCTAAAGAATAGCATGTACACACACACACACACACACACACACACACACACACAATTACTTCTACACTGCTAGCACTACTTCAGTCTTTTCCCCTCAAACAATAGCTTGTGATTTTACTTAGAACCATGTTTATTGACTCTTTCATCATGGCTCTGGCATCCCTCCAAATATGATAAATTAAAAGATAATTGGTAAACTGAAGAATAAATAACACACAAGGAACCTTGAAATCTTTCTGTGAGCTTCAACTAGTTAAGCCTCTCAGTGTCCCCCTGGAGTCAAGCTAAACAGTTTCCAAAGGGCAAATATCTTTGAAAGTCTGACTTATTTTATTAAAGCTACAGAAAAACTCAGAGTTTATGGATTATCTTTTTTGTCTCTCCTTCTTTTCTCTTCTCTCTAATTTCTATCTCGTTGTCACTGCGTCTTAGAGTTTATAGATGGGCTAATGTGGTTTTTTAATCTCCTCAAGAGAATTACAAGTATGAACTATTAATCTTGCTAATATTAGAAAGTGTATCAGGACTAAATTACTGTACTGTGTGTGTTTGCATAGAAAATTATTGATGACCTTAAGCATCTCACACCAATTTCAATTTCATGAATTCATAAATCCAGAAGAAATATGTTTCCAGTAATGCACATTTGTTTTCTACCATTTATAAATTGTGGATCTCTGTGAAGGAGCCAAGTAATTTTTATTTTCTTTATTCTAATATCTAAACCATTTTTCTGGGTTTCTCGGTTTAAAGAAAGAAAATGCCTGTGAGATTCATTCTTTTGGTCAGTGGTTCTCATTAACCTTGGACAGGAGGAATCCCAGTACATAGATCAAAATAAAAGGGCCATTTGGCAATAAACTAAATGTATTGCTACCTTGGCCACTAAAAGAGAAAGCTGAAAACATAACACCTGGAACAGACTTTCTATGGTGAGGTGCCTTTATTCCCTGATGAAATTTTGTCAACTTACCGAGATTTTTAGTGGAGAATTAGATAGTTCACCTTATACCCTGTAGAAAGTACCATGGGGTTTGTGTGTGTGTGTGCAACTCACTAAACTATACATAACAGATTAGAAAGGAAAAAAATTGAAGGATAAGTAAACCTTCACAAACAAAATGTGTACTGTCATCTTCCTTAACTAACGACATTCGATCTGCTCCAAGTCTGCCCTATTTTCCTAAATTGGCACTTAAGAAAGGGCATCAAGTCTAAATCGCTCCTCCACTGCTCAGCAAGAGCCCCCTTCTGCATAGGCCTCCTTTTCCTTTTCCATCGTCTTGTTGTCTCTGATTACACCATACCTACAATCCTATCCTAAAGCCAAATTAGTGCATGTTGAGCAGGGATTGGAGGTGGTATATTCTCAGTTCATTAACTTCTTGTCAGTCTGGAAGCTTGCAAAATTGGGCATAAGAAGAAATAAAAATTGGTAGGGAAAACATCTGAACTTCTTTTTACCGCCTCTAAAATTCCATATTATCAGCGAATGAGAGGATCTGTATTAAATAAAGTGCCCTATGATGGGCATCCCGGCTGCAGTATAGTGAAGTTGTTGAAAGTATGGACTTTGGAGACAGATGCCTGCATTTCCATTAACTAAGCTATGTGCACTTGGTTAAATTAGTTAACTTCTTTAAGCCTCTGTCATTGTATCTATAGGAGAGCACCCTTCTTATAGGGTACTTATAAGAATTAAATGAAATAATACATGCAAAGTACTTAGAATTGTGCCAGACCCATAGTAAATGCTACATAGGTATTAGCCATTATTATCTAATCTGAGATTTTAATGCCCTTGCAAGATTCCCAAGCAGTGGTCATTCATCTTTTGCTTGATTTTTCCCAGTAATTGGTAACTCATTACCTCCCAAGGTGATCTATCTCATCTTCTTACTATTGGAATGTTGATCTTTCCATAGTGAGCCAAAATTTGTTTTTCTTGTAGTTCCTACTTAACTAGTCTGAGGTCTATCTTAGAGCTATATAGAAGAATTTAATTGATATTTGAACACTGTCATTTCCTTCTCATTTTCTTTAAGCTAAACATCCTCCATTCCTGCAATCATATACATGTAGTATGGACGAGTATTTTACAACTAGTTCGTCTGTGGTCATCTTAAAGAGTGGTACCCAGAAAATTAGGTCTGAAAGCAAGACTGGCATTTTCCTTATTCTAGGGGGCATTCAAGTTCCTATTCATTTTGGAGCATTTTAGCATCCCCAGATTACTACCTCGAATAAAACTCTTAAGTTGTGTTTGTATGACTTCTACTAAGTTACACCTTATCATCTCCTTTCTGGGCTTAGGTCACTTTTTCCTGTTTTGTTTGTTTGTTTGTTTCTAGGATGGTGGTAGGAATGGCATTAGTAATTAGGCAACTTTATAACTACTATTAAAATTCATGTTGGTGTTGGCCTGTAACTTGGGTTTGTCAAGATATTTTTGGATTTTAATTCTATCAATCTTCTTTTTATCATACATCACTGAGTGTCCTCTTTATTTTGATAATCCAAAATACATAGCCATCATAAGATGAAGAGGACAGAGTACTGGGAAGCCACAGCCCTACTTTAATTCCTGTTCTCAAAAATAACAGGTCTGTGGTACTTCTTAACTACTCAGTCTATCTGTGTACCTCACACATTTATTTTTTAAGGAAACATACCAGGAACACTAAAACAGTGTCTATCATCAAGACTATAAATAATCCTCTACAATGTTAAAAAGCAAATTAAGATTTTTTTGAGAAATTTTACTTACAAAGCTTTGGAAATAAGCAAAAAGTCACAAGTTTAGCCCAAAAGAAATCAAAGTGGAAAGGCATAAAATACATTTTTAACACTTGGGCCTTTTGCTTGTTCAGTCCCTGGATATCTAGGCATCTCTTCCTGAGTTGCTCTAGCTCTGGGGACTGCCTCTCTGCCCACAAGCACCTTGTATCTCTGCTCTTGCCTTTGGTAGTGGGCACAGGAAAATGTTGTTTGCCTATCTGTCTCTTCCTTAAGGTCATGAGCTCCTCAAGGGCAAGAAAAAGCCTTTTAATAATCCCTATACCCAGCACAGAACCTAACACATAATAGATAATAAATGTTTATTGAATAAATAATTGAGTAAGCATGCTAACTACACATCCCTACTAATATAAAGCCAGTCATTAACTGAGATTACAGCTAGTATAAGAACTGTAAAGAGTAAGGCTATTTCCCTTTCCCTATCTCTTCCTACTTCAACCACATCTCCTTTCCCCATTCATTATGGCCAGAAATTCCATTAAATGGGGACACCTTTAACTCTACAACTCTCTAAGATATAAAATGCAAATATTCCCACCAGAGAAGCAGCACTTTGACATAAATTTATATTAAGTTGCAAATTAGTGATACTAACTACTCCCTCCAGTGCAGTTTACAGAGATAGGGGTGTTAGCAGAAAAAGAATATCTATTAACCCTGCAGGTTCCAGCCCTGCTTTGGCCATGGGCCAATAAAAATCCTAGAGCATCAGCCTGCCAGCAAATAGAGGCTAGAAAATTCTGCTGCTTCCACAAATAGCATGCCTGGAGCAAGGATCCACCCTGAAGTTTCCCATGTGATCATCTGAACCAAATTCCTCCATAGGACATCTATCCTAGGCAGCCCAGCTGCTGAATTAGCTTCTAGCTTCAGAGTTGCAGATATCTGCGTCCCGTCAGGGAGGAGAGAGCTTATCCCTGAATCCCAGCCAGCAATGAAGAGCCCCGGCCTTTTTGCCCACTACTGTCCCCAGGGAAGACACTGCTTTCCCAGGATTCTTCTTAGGGAGGCCTTTCACTCAAATCTGCCCTGAGAACCCTGGGGCCCCAAGGTGGTGATATCTGCATTATTTGATTAGGAACTCCTTGGCCATTCACCTCTGCCTAAACGCGAGCCTGACTTTGGCCTCTCATTCTCTAATTTGGCCTTGGAGCACCCTCCCATCTCCTCCTGCCGTGGTCACTGTACCCTAACCTTTGCCATCCTGGCTTGGTGCCAGTTTGCTCCTTCCTCCCCCGCGGTAATCTCTCAATTTCTATCTGCCTGGTCACGTGGTGTATGACTCTGAGAGGAAAAAAGGAGGGGGAGGGAATAGGAAAAGGAACTGCCAGAGACAACAAAGATAAAAACTTCCATCTGTCTCACATGTTTTGCCTAGAGCCAGAACTGCTCAGTGGCACAGGTTTTAAATTCCACGCATTCGGACAGAATTGCCGCAAAAAACTTCTCTTAACTGCAGCTTCTCTGTCTTGCCTCAAGACCCTCTTGCCACCAGCACCCACCAGGTTGAGACCAAATTCCCAGGACTAGCCAGTTCTGCTGGAGCTTGGGCATCAGCCAAGCTCACGTGCCAAAGCAAATAGAAGAGGGAAAGGGCACAGAATGGAAAGACCAAAGGGGCATTTCCCAGCTAAGACATCAGCACTGTTAAAAAAAAAAAAAAAAAAAAAAAGCTGTGTTTTTAAAATTCTGCTCAGGCAAAAATATAAATTCTTGAGAAGAAAATTTTCCTTCCATTTTTTGTTTTATTTTGCAATAGTTACAATATTAGATAGGTTTTATTTTTCCACTGCATACAAGAAAGTTTAATGTTTGCTATCAGTAAGATAGTTGTAAAACACAAGTGCTGAAAGAAATTAATACTTCACTATATGTTAGATTAGTAAATGGAATGTTTTTCATTACATGCTTATTCATCATTTTAGATGGCTTAAAACGTATTTCCTTTTCACAGAATAATTTCATCATGAGTAGAAATATCTCAGGCTTACTTAACATCTAATTTAAGAGAGGGCAGTGTGTTAAAGTAGAAAAGAAACCAGACTGAGAATCAGAAGCTCTAAATTCTAGTCCTTCTAACAGTAGGACTTCAGGTGAAGTCTCGAACTCCTCATCTGCAAAATGCAGGAATTGAACAGAGACTGTCCATCTTTTGTCGCTGTTGTCACATTTTTCCGTTCAATAACTTGATGTACTAAGAGTGTGGTCCAGTAAAAAAAGGAAATGCACTTGGATTCAAAAGACTCAGCTACCTCTAACTTTCTTTATGACTTTGAGCGTTTACCCTCTCCTGTTTCCTCATCTGTAATAAAAAGGTAATGGAACATATGGTGTCTCAGGACATTTCCAGCTCTAACAAAGAAAAATGTCTGCAGTGCATATGCTGCCTTCCTTTTGCATGTAAAACTTCATGTTTTGCTCCAAGTAGCCTGAGAAAAATAGATGCATTTATGAAGCATTTCCCTGTGTGCTGGAACATGCATGCACTCATCCACACGAACAGGGCACCTTTAGCTCCCAAGGAGAAAGCTGTCTTCAGAGCCTTTTTCGCTTCATCTTTCTTCTCCGTCTCCGAGACCGTTCTCTGGAATCCAGCACAAACTTCATTATTACTAGGCTTCATCCTCGTGACCTCCGTAGGCCTTGAAGCAAAGACAACCACACTCAAATCTAGTCTTTGCCTGCTGTTTAGAAGTATACCGCCTAGGTTTAAAAAAAAAAAAAAAAAGTGCCTTCTAAAAGCTAAAAAAAAAGCCATTTTTTGAACAGACTTTAACATTTTCCTACATGAAAATGTGCTTAATCCAAAAATATTTTTGTGTTTACAATTTCTGGACTTTTGTTAAAATACCCTAACTATTCAAGAAAAGTATCTTTGATTCAAAAGGAAGTCAGAGCTATAGTCACGGGTGGTTTACAGAACATTTGCTGGTAGTCTTTGCTTCATTTCAATATCTTGCCATGATTGGTTGTTGAGAGCTACAAATAAGGAAGTCTTCAATTTAGGGGATTTCTCAGTGGAAGTTCCCAGAGCAACACAAGGGAGAGCTCAGGTCAGTTTGGGCAGCATTGCTAGAGCCTGCAGATAAAAGCTTCCAGACTCTCTAACTGACCACGTCTTTCAAGAGCACTAGTCTGTGAAGGAAGACTGATAACCCGGAGAAGAGGTAACCAAAATTTTAGTTGTTTCCTACCAATTCTCAACCTAGCAAAGTAGCCTGCATGTCATAGACTGAAATGTTGCAGATTTGTTCTACTCTTGCTTCTGTAAAGTGAGTAATTTATGACATGATTCGATAATGTCTCTGTATTCATTGTCATAATTGGACACTTGGCCCTTAAAAGATGGGGTCCCTAACCAAGACTCAAGATAATTTTTAAATACTGTGATCTTTTTACACTCTTCTCAACTTTTAAGATCAAATTTATGTCTCTACTTGAAATGGTTTTTTTAAGTTTATATCTGTAATATATAAGCCTTCTCCAATGAGTGGTTTTTATAACATAATGTAAGACTTAAAAGATATGTGTTTGGCATAATTAAGTTGTATATAGCTTACTAGGTTGAACAGTAAACTAACACTGTATATATTTGTACTTTTGGGGAACTAAATTTTTAAAAAATCAATTCTGGCCTGATCCAGGGTGTCCATTCAAAAATTAACTCAAGGTTAGTACTTTTTCATCTCCTAAGAAACACACGTAAATGAATATTTTTTTAGAGCAAAATATTAACCTTACAGACAACATTGCATTTCCTATCTTAGAACATTTAAACTTTCACCATGGTAGTAATCCAGTCTTATTGGTATCAACTGGCCTTTATTTTCACAATCAAAAATGAATATTAAAGATTATGTAGTATTTTCTTAAGAATAATCCTAAGAAAAGTTGATAATTTGGAAAGATTAAACAGTGAAAATCATTATCAACACCAATAGCTGCCGTTTATTGAATGTGTGCTGGAGAAAAACAGTCACAGGACCTTCCAGTTAGTAAGTGGCAGAGCAGAGCTAAAACCTGAATTCATATTTCTTCTTTTTCTTATGACTCTCTGTTACCACTGCTCTGCCCTCTTACAATATTGAAATCATATTTTGAGATGTCTTTTCCAAAGTGCAGAGCGATGGGGGGGGGGGGAGGAAGATGACTTGGCCAAGGTCACAGAGCAGCCAAGTCACTCGTAGAAGCTTAGAAGTCATTTCAAGCTCTCCCTTCTGCTCACTCTCCCACCCCATTCTCCTCATCCCTTCCAGGATGCACTTCCACCCATGCACAGGTGTACATATTAGTCTACTTCCATGCAGCGGGGGACATGATGCTGTATACTACGTCCAACCTGACTGAGGTTCCTGCAAGCAGCTAGTTAGGGCCCCAAAGCAACATCCAGTTACTTCTCTTAAACACTTGTGACAATGAAAAAGATGGCCACTGGAAAATTTAAAATCAATTTGTTAAATTCTGCCCAAAAAGTCCTAGTTGGAATTTCATGGAACTTACACATTAATTATGATCATCCTTACAGTAGAGAACCTTCCTGTCTGCACATATTTTTTTCTCTCCATGTATTAAAGCCTAGGAAAACACCATAGGTTCTTCATTTATTATAAAATGTATTTTATTTAATGTATTTTATTAATGTATTTATTATAAAATGTATTCCAATATATTTTATCTTCTTTGTGTATAGGGTTGGGGATGCTGTTTGGATAAGGACATTCTTTCCACTGTATTTTCTAACTAATTACTGCTAGCATTTAGAAAAGTTCTTGATTTCATATTTTTATCTTTTATCCAGCTATTATATTGATCCTCTATTTGTTCCAAATTGCTTTAGGTAATTCACATGGGATGCCTAGTTAAGAAAAATATAATTTTTTCTCCTCTTTTTTTTTCTTCTTACCAAACCTTCTAGAACAGTGTTTAATAACAGAGGAGATAGCAGCTAACCTTGTCTTGTTCTGATCTCAGTGGGAATTTCCCTAGTGGTTAACATTAAGAATGATGATGGCTGTTGGTTTGAGATAAATACATTTATCATAAAAACCAAATAACTACCAAATCTACTTCTCACTCTATTTTACGAAAGGTATATCAAGACTTCATGTTAACCTATATTCAATGTCTTTTTGGTATTATTAGAGATAACTGTAAGGTTTTTCTACTTTAAGGGAGGTAATGCTCTGCTGTTACACAATGCAGTAATTGCCTTATTTAAAAATTCTATGTTATCAAAAATCATGCCTCCATAATAAAGGTAGGTTTATAATTATAAAGTATATTTAGTTATTGCTCTAGTTAAAATAATAAATTAGTTGATCAAAATGAACCAAACCAAGCCTACACATTTCCTCATTCTCTCTTTAATCCACATGCATAGATGCCTCTTCTCTATTATTTTGGCTTCACGATTCAGTTCACAACTCAAATTAACAGAAAAGAATGAAAACAATGTGGCATAGCCAAGGAACCCTATCCAGGCAGAGCAACCAGATACTCAAACAAAGCAGCTGTTCCTACGCTTTGTGCAAAAAAGATTTCTCCCAATGATGACTGTGCTAGTTGCAAGCCACAACTGTGTTATAACCAACAGCGATATGCAAAATGTGTGTCCAGATTAATTGATCTTACACCAATTTATGTTAAGAAAACATATGCTAAAAGAAATCTGTAATTTGTTGGGAACTTTTGCTTTCATTTTCACAAGTGAAATTAATTTGTATTTTTATTTTTTGATAAAAACACCAAAGTTTTCCATGTTCTAAAAAAGTTTAATGAGAGTTATCTGCTCCTTGAAAAGTTTAAAGAGCAAATCTTCACACTGTTTGTCCTTGGCACCCACTTTTGGAAGTAATTCTTTAAAAGCTTTCCAATATTTTCTACTGTTATTGATCTAGCTGGGTTGAATGTTATTTTTTCCACACAGTTTAGATGGTTTATAAATGATCCTTTTCATCACATTTTTCAAAGGTATTAGCATACACAGCATTCTCTTGTATTTTTGCATCATCTCCGTAACTATGTAGATAATCTTTTTCACTACTAATTTTGTTCATTAATGTTTTCTCTCTTCTTTTTTTTCCTGATTGGACATGTCAAAGAATTTGTCTCTTGGATTTAACATTTTATGATTTGCTCTTTTTTAAAATAGTTTTTGCTTTTATCTCTATCAGTATTTTCTCTTTTTTGAGATTTATTTATTTATTTAATGGGGAGGGGCGGAGGGAGAGGGAGAGCGAGATTCTCAAGCAGACTCCCCATTGAGCAGGGAGCCTGATGTGGGGCTTGATCTCTGGACCCTGAGATCATGACCTGAGCCAAAATTAAGAGTTGGAAGCTGAACCAACTGAGCCACCCAGGCGCCCCATCTTTATTAGTATTTTCTTAATGTCTCTTATTAGACTACAGTATTTTACTTTTTCTTTTTTCAATTTTTGAGTTAAATGCTTATTTCATTTATTTTTATTCTTTCCTGTTTTTTAATGAAAGTATTAAGGCTAAGAATTTCCTGAGCACCATTTTAACTACATCTTACAACTTTTTATAGGTTACTTTCACATCATCATTATTTTATGGTTTTAATTGTAGCTTTATTTCCTCTTTGATCCAAGAGTTATTTAGAACAAGCAAGTCTTTTTCAGTTAATAGCCTTTGTTTACAACAGTTTTAGATTTAGAGAAAAACTGAGCAAACACAACAGAGTTTCCATATTACCACCCTGCCTCACCTCATCACATAATTTCCCTTACTTCTAACATCTTACATTAAAATGGTACATGTGTTACAATTAAGGAACCAGTATTGATACGTTTTTATTAACTCAGGCATAGTTTATTCAAATTTTCTTATTTCTTTCCCTTTTTAAAAAATTGAGGTAAAATTCATGTAACATAAAATTGAACATGATAAAATGAACAATTCAGTCGCATTTATTGCATTCACAGTGTCGTGCAACCACCGCCTCTATCCAGTGTCAAAACACTTTTATCACCCCAAAAAGAAACCCTGGGCCCATTAAGCAGGTGCTCTGCCTTTCTTGCTCCCCTCAACCCCTGGCAACCGCCAATCTGTCCTTTGTCTTTATGGATGTACCTGTTCTGGCTATTTCATATAAGTTAAATCATATAATATGTGACTTTTTCTGACTGGCTTCTTTTACTTAACATAATGTTTTCAAGATTCATCCACGTTGTAGGATATATCCATACTTTATTCCTTTTATGGCCAAGCAATATTCTATTGTATGTATATACCACAATTTGTTTATCTATTCATCTATTGTTGAGTAGAGTAGTTGGGCTATTTTCACTTTATGGCTATTGTAAATAGTTTTGCTATGACCATGTGTTTATATGTATTTGTTTGAATACCTGTTTTCAATTCTTCTTGGGAATATGCCAAGCGGTGGAATAGTGGGTCATATGGTAATTCTGTTTGACTTTTTAAGGAAGAACCAAATAGTTTTCCAAAGTTGTCAAACCATTTTACATGCCCACCAGAAATGTATGAGAGCTCTAATTTCTCCACATTCTTGCCAACTCTTGTTATTTTCCATTATTGTTGTTATTATTATTATTGCTATCAGTGTATGTGAAGTGGTACCTCATTGTGGTTTTGATTTACATTTCCCTAATGACTAATGACGTTGAGCATCTTTTCATGTGCGTGTTGGCTACGTGTATAGTCTCCTTGGAGAACTGTCTGTAAGTCCTTTAGCCATTTTAAAATTGGGTTGTTTGTCATTTTGCTGTTGAGCTTTAAGAGTTCCTTATATATTCTGGATTCTTAGAGTCTTATCAAATGTATGATTTGCAAATATTCTCTCCCGTTCTGTAAATTGTCTTTTGATCATGTCTTTGATAATATCTTTCAATGCCCATTTTTTGTTAATTTTTATGAAGTCAAATTTATTTTTTATTTTCTTGTTGATGATTTTGGTATCATATCTAAGAATCTATTGCCAACTTTAAGGTCATAATGATTTACCTGTATGTTTTGATCTAAAAGTTTCATAGTTTTAGCTGTTACATTTAGATCCATTTTGAGTTAATTTTTATATATAGTGTGAGGAAAAGGGTCCACCTCCTTCTTTTGATTATGGCTGTGAGTTGTCCTAACATCATTTGTTAAAGAGACTATTCTTTCTCCATTGAATAGTCTTGGTGCCCATGTCAAATGTCAATTCACCAAATACATATGGGTTTATTCTTCACTCTCAATTATAGTCCATTAATCATATGACTATCCATATGCTAATACCACACTGTTTTAGTTACTGGAGCTTTGTAGTAAGTTGTTAAATTGGAAAGCATGAGTCCTCCAATTTTATTTTTATTTTTCAGTATTCTCTTGGCTACTCAGGGCCCCTTGTAATTCCATCTGAATTTAAGGATCAACTTTTACATTTCTGACAAAAAAAAAAAAAAAGGCCATTGGAATTTTGACCTAGATTACATTAAATCTGTAGATCACTTTGAGAAGCATTGTCATCTTAACAATATTAGTTCTTTTAATCCAAGAACACAGAACGTCTTTCCATTTATTTAGATATTTCTTCATTCTTCATTCGTCTACATGTTTTGTAGTTTTCAATGTACAAGTGTTTTACCTCTTTGGTCATATTTATTCCTAGATATCTTATTTGGGGGATGCTATTATAAATGGAATTATTTTCTTAATTTCTTTTTTGGATTTTTCATTAATGATGTATAGAAACACAACTGATTTTTGAGCATTGCTCTTGTGTCCTGCAATTTTGCTAAACTCATTTATTAGCTCTACTAGCTTTCTTGTAGATTCTTTGGGATTTTCTATATATAAGATAATGTCATATGCAAATAGAAATATTTTTACTCCTGGTATGCCTGACTGGCTCAATTGGTAGAGCATGCAACTTGGGGTTGTGAGTTTGGGACCCATGTTGGGTGTAGAGATTACTTAAAAATAAAATCTTAAAAAAAAAATAAAGAAATATTTTTTCTTTTTTCTTTCGTTTTCTTTTTTCTTAAGACTTATTTATTTATTTATTTGAGAGAGAGTGAGCACAGGGGAAAGAGGCAGAGGGAGAGGGAGAGAGAATTCAAGCAGACTCTGCGCTGAGTGTGGAGCCCCACAGAGGGCTTGATCTCACGACCCCGAGATCACGACCTGAACTGAAACCAGGAGTCTGATGCTCCATCAACTGCGCCACTCATGCCCCTTTATTTTTACTTCTCTCTAATTTATATGCCTTTTATTTCTTTTGCTTGTTTAATCACTCTGGCTAAAACTTTCAGGACAATGTTGCATAGTAGTGATGAAAGGATGTATCCTTGTCTGTTCTGTTCTTAGGGGGAAATGTTTCAGTCTTTCACTATTGAGTTAGTTGTTAGCTGGAGGTTTTTCATAAATACTCTTTTTCATGTTGAGGAAGTTCCCTTCTATTCCAGGTTTCTAAGTCTTTTTTTTTTTTTTTTTTAATCATGAAAGGGTGTTGGATTTTGTGAAATGCCTTTTTTGCATCAATGGAGATCATCATGTGGGGTGTTTTTTCTTTATTCCATAATGTGGTATATTACACTGAATAATTTTTCTTTCTTTAACCACCCTTGCAGTCCAGGGATAAATCACACTTGGTCATGATGCATAATCTATTTAATATGCTGTTGGATTCTGTTTGTTAGCATTTTGTGGAATTTTAAATCTTTATTCATAAAGAATATTGGGGGTTTTTTTTGTTTTTTTTTTTTTTAAAGATTTATTTATTTATTTATTTGACAGAGAGGGAGAGCGCAAGCAGGGGGAGCAACAGGCAGAGGGAGAGGGAGAAGCAGGCTCACCGAGCAGGGAGCCCGATGCAGGGCTCGATCCCAGGACCCTGGGACCATGACCTGAGCCAAAGGCAGACACTTAATGACTGAGCCACCAGGTGCCCCAGAATATTGGTTTTTAATTTTCTTTTTCTCTGGTGTTTTTGTCTGGCTTTGATATCATGGTAATGCTGGCTTCATAAAATGAGTTAGGAACTATTCCCTCCACCTCTATTTTTTTTGAGTTTGAGGAGAGTTGGTGATAATTCTTTTTTTTTTTTAAAGATTTTATTTATTTATTTGACAGAGAGAGACACAGTGAGAGCAGGAACACAAGCAGGGGGAGTGGGAGAAGGAGAAGCAGGCTTCCCGCCGAGCAGGGAGCCCGATGTGGGACTCGATCCCAGGACCCTGGGATCATGACCTGAGCCGAAGGCAGACGCTTAACGACTGAGCCACCCAGGCGCCCGGTGCTAATTCTTTTTTAAGTGTCTGATAGAATTCTCCAGTGAAACCATCTGGTTCTGGACTTTTCTTTGTTGGGAGGTTTCTGATTACTGATTCAATCTCTTTATTTGTTATAGGTCTGTTCAGATTTTCTGTTTCTTCTGTTTGAGTTTTCATTGTGTGTTTCTAGGAATTTCTACATCTCAACTACATTATCTTATTTGTTGGCCTATAATTCATAGTAGTCTCTTAGAATCCATGTTATTTCTATTTGGTTGGTGGCAATGTCCCCACTTTCATTTCTGGTTTTAGTTATTTATTATTCTCTTCCTTTTTTTCTTATAAGTATAGAAAAATTTTGTCAATTTTGCAGATCTTCTCAAAGAACCAACTTAGACTTCATTGATTCTATTGCTTTTTTTTTTTCTATTTCATTTATCTCTGCTCTAATCTTTATTCTTTCCTTCCTTCTGCTAGCTTTGGGTTTAGCTTGGTCTCCTTTTTCTAGTTCCTTGAAGTGTAAAGTTAGGTTATTGATTTCAGAGCTTTCTTCTTTTCTAATGTAGATGTTAACTACTATTAATTTCTCTCTGAGCACTGTTTTCACTCATCCTGTAAGGCTTGGTATGGTACAATTTTGTTTTCATTAATCTCTAAGTAAATCTAATTTCCCTTGTGATTTCCTCTTTTGATCAGTAGTTTAAAAATGTGTTGCTTAATTTGCACATATTTGAATTTTCCAGTTTTCCTTCTGTTATTGCTGTCTAGCTTCATTCATTTTGGTTGGAAAAGACACTTTGTATGACTTCATTCTTTTTAAATATATTCGGACTTTTTTTGTGGCCTACCATTTGTTTATCCTGGAGAAGGTTCCATATCTACTTGAGAAGAAAGTGTATTCTGTTGTTGTTGGGTAGAATGGTCTATATATGCCTGTTAGGTCTAGTTGATTTACACTATTATTCAAGTCCTCTCTCTTTCTTGATCTTCTATTTTTCTACCCATTATTAAAAGTGGTGTAGTAAATTCTCCAACTGTTGTTGTAGTACTGTCTATTTCTCCCTTCAATTCTATCAATATTTGCTTCATATATTTAGGGGATCTATTGTTTGATGTGTAAATGTGTATAATTGCTGTATCTTTTTGATTAGTGACCCTTTTCAATATATAATGTCCTTCTTTGTCCCTTGTAACAGTTTTTGACTTGAAAGGTATTTTGTGTTAATATAACTACCCCATGTTTCTTTTGGTTACTGTCTGCATGGAAAATCTTTTTTCCATCATTTTAGTTTCAACTTAGTTGTGTCTTTGGATCTAATGTAAGTCTCTTGTAGTAAGCATATAGTTTGATCATGTTATATTAACCATTCTGCTAAATTTTGCCTTTTGATTAGTGAGGTTAATTCATTTATATTTAAAGAAATTACTGATAAGGAAGGACTTACATCTGCCATTTTGCTATTTGATTTCTGTATGCTTTATACCATTTTTCTGTTCCTCACTTCTCACATTAGTGCCTTCTTCTGTGTTTAATTGATCCTTTGCTTTGTACCATTTTATTCCCTTCTCATTTTATTTTATATATATTTTTTTTTTAGATATTGTTTTAGTGCTTACTGTGGTGATTACAATTAGCAATTTAAATTTATAGCTATCCAATTTGAATTAATACCAACTTAGCTTCAATAATATGCAAAAACTTTATTCCTATACAGCTTAGTTCCTATAAACCAAAAATATAATTATGCTTGCTTTCATGTTCATCAATGTAATTGTCATTGCCAAATTTTTTTCTTTGTAATCCTTTCAATTATTGTCTAGTAGACTTTTATCTAAGCCTAAGGGACTCCCTTTATCATTTCTCATAGGGTAAATAAGTCTACTAACACTGAACTCCCTCAGGTTTTGATTATCTCAGAGCATCTTAATTTTTCCTTCATTTTTGAAGAATAATTTTGCCAGATAGAGAATTCTTGGTTGACATCTATTTTTTTTTAGCACTTTAAATATGTCATCCCACTGCCTCCTAGACTCAATGATTTCAAAGTGAAATTGGCTGTTAATCTCACTGAGGATCCCTTGTACATAATGAGTCACCTTGCTCTTACTACTTTCAAGATTCTTTCATCTGTGGCTCTCAACAGTTTGATTATAATGTGCTTCGGTATAGATCTCTTTGAGTTTATCTTACTGGAATTCATTGAGTATAACATTTGGAATTTGACAAGAGAGAAAATGAGGAGAACCATTAGGAGGCTGGTATGGTACATAAGAATTGATGGTGGCTTGAACAAGGGGTGGCAATAGGGACAGAAAATGGCAATGAAGACAGTGTGTAACAATGAGGACAGAAAGTATATGCATGCAAGAAATGTTGCAGAGGAGTACTCATGTGAGTTACCTTATTGAGTGACTGATTAAATGTCAGGAAGTAAGAGTTTTATATTTTTGTTATATGGGGCAATGTTTTCTTTTCTTTCTTCCTCTATTAATGTGAAAATAAACATACAATTTTGAATTCTACTTGTAGTTACTTACCTTCACATTAAAAAAAAAAACCTAAAATAATATATGTCTAATTATCATAGTTAGAATGACATCCTATCTATCATTTCCTTATTTCTACAAGTAGAAGATAAGAAAAATAGTAAATTAGAACTTTTCACTTCTGCCACCTCTCTTCCACCCACTTGAGTTTTTGTTGCTATAAACAGGAATTTTAGAATACATTATTATTAAATTATTTATTTATACATGTACCTTATATCTTCAAAATTACTTTTAATAGCCTTATTATATTTGCTACAAATTTTCACTTAATCCAATAGTTATTTCCAATATTTACAAATATTTCTTTTATCTCAGAATTTTACCTTTCCTTTTTAAAAAAAATTGATTCCCTTCTTGACTAACTGAAGTGTATCTTCAACTATTTCAGGAAATGAGTGGTATAGTTCTGAAACTTCAGGTAACAAAGAATATCTTTGTTTTCATTTCCCATGTGAATGATAACTTGGGTGGTTATAGACTTTGTAAGTTAAAACTCTCCCATGCATCTGTAGATGTTATTCTAATCAGCTTCTGAAGTTTAATGTTGAAGATAGTCTATTTTTCTTTCTTTGCAAGTAATTAATTCTTTTCTTCCTGTATTCTTATTGAATTCTTACCATATTTTAGATTTAGGAAAACTTCCCTTACCCTCTCAAGCCTGGACTCCAGTGTGTTTTCAAAGTACCCTATACTGACCACTATTGTAATATTATAATACCACATTGTGCAGCAACAGTCTGCTTCTCCTATGTATGTTACCCAGAACAGACACTAAGTTCTTTTAAAGTAGGACTGTGTCTTGGTCATCTTTGCATCCCTAACTTTTAGCACATAGCAAGCACTCACAAAATATTTGCTGAATAAATAAATAAATTGATAAATCATTTCATATCAAAATTTTTATCAGGATATGTCAAAGTGTTTGGTCTCTTTTCACTAATATGTTTCAAAACTTATGCAGTCCTTTTCATCTCCAATTGCTTTGGATATATCTTCTGATATATCTTTGGTTGCTATTTCTGTTCTATTTACTCTGATCTCTTCTTCAGGAAAAAGTTAGAGCAGTTTCTTTCCACTATCCATTTCATGGTTTTCATCTATTTGTCCTTTCGATTGACATTTGAGAGAGTTTTTCAGGCTTTTACTCTAATCACTGATTTAATATTCTGCAGTATTGATTCCATCCTTGATTATGTTCAAATCATATTTTAATTTTGCCATTGCATGTTTTATGTCCTTACAGCCTTAACTTATCCAACTTTATTTTTATTTCTCCCTGCCTCTTAACTAGGTCCTTCCTTTTCTTAGTCTAATATCTTGTCTAATATGACATCTCTTTTTTCACAGAAAATGCAAAGCAGATTTTTCCCATCTACTTACACGTCTGGTAAACCATTTTCCAAAGTTTCATTGTCTCTGCATTTTGAGAACTCTGTTTTCTTCCTTTATGCAGTATAATCTTTTCAAAGGGATGCTTTGTCTTGTATTTTCTCATTCCAATCATTCTGTAGCCCTTACTAACCAGATGTATGGATTTTCCTTGGTTCTTCTCATTATCTGCCTGATTTCTATCAGCTCCTCAGCACAGATATGGAGCTGAGAGACAAGTAGGCATGCACAGATCACAGGGACATTTTTGTCCTGAAGCTGACATTTATTAATTTTGTCACTATAGGTATTGACCTGAGGTGAGATCCCTTACCCTTATTGCCTAGTTATTTTAGGATGAAGAGGAGAATTCCTGGTTAATCAGAAACAATCATTGGTCTTTTCCTTGATAGGAACCATATATGAAAAGTGAAAGTCTGAGAAATAGTCAAACCCACAGCTCTGTCTGCTCATCCCCTTTCATTATTGGCTTCACATATCCTTAAATATAGAGCATCACATTTATCCACTTCCATTGGGATCATGTTGGTATACTCCAAACCACAGCTCAAAAAATGATAATAGAGAGAAGTACTAATGGGGGACATTGGGGCAAGGAGGTGTCAAATACTATGTATAGGTCACACATAGTAGTGGGGTTACTGCCCAATTCACTAGCAGGTGCCATGAGGCAGATCATTTTATTACTGTTCTTCAGGCCAGCAGATTTCCTCATTCTCAAGCAACAAAGGTTATGTCCATTTCAGCCCCACAGTTCTTGGAAATGATTGGAAATCCCGTCAAATTTTGTCACTAGGATGCTTGTTGGCAGGGTTACAGCTACTCTTTTGATGCTTTTTTTCTGACTTAGAAAAAGGCATTCCTTTGGGGAAGACTCAAGCCCAAGAGGGCAAAGCTTGGCAAGTGACCACCCCTGTCAGCTGGGTGCTCTGTATAGGGCAGAGCCTGCTCAGCCATACATGCTGGATCTGGTCATCAATTCTTCCTTTCAGTGCTATTATGAGTTCTCATATTTTTCTGATTTTTTATTACGCATTTAATTTAGAGTCTGAAACACAAACAGCTAGTCCAGATGTCATCCTAAATCGGAAGTCAACCAGATTCTATTAATAGTGATACTTCACATCAAAGATTTGATGGAGATCATTGATGCATACCTGACATTCCAAGTTGTAGTAAGTTTATGCTGGCAGCATTCCTTGTCCCTAGATTTATATTCAGAACGCTCAATAAAATATTAAGCACTTTTGAAAATAGAACCCAAAATATTTTTAATGAGCCTGCAGTTCTCATTTTCATCCCATTCTACCCCATAGTACTGCTTGCTAACCTAACGTATATTAATATATTATGAGTAAAGGAAAATTGAAGTGAAATTATGTCTTCTTTTAAAGGACTAATCCTCAAATGTCTCAACTCAATTCCTAACCTTAATAAAATATACTGTATGTCAGTTCTAAAAAATTCATCGTCATTATAGAAAAAGGAAAATGTTTGACATTATCTTAGCCTAAAATTCATCTACTTACCCCAGCATTCATGCATGTTTCACACACTGGAGAAATATGCAGCCATTTCTCTTTATGATTACAACATCATGGGATTGAAAGGAGAGAAAAATATATATTTAAGTAATGTGTATGTTTAATTTTTTTATACCTTATTCAAAGCTCTTAACACCTCCACATTCAAAATGCTTATGCATTTAGTTTTAGATTCTGGGTGTATTATTAAACTCCACTGTTTCAATTAGAAATCACCAAAGCAGCTCTTTCAATTTGCTCAAAAGTTGGGTGAGTTAGACTTCATTAAAATAAAAAAATTTCTGCTCTGCAAAAGACCCTGTCAAGAGAATGAAAAGACCAGCCACATACTGGGAGAAAATATTTGCAAAAGATACATCTGATAAAGGACTGTTAGCCAAAATACACAAAGAACTCTTAAAGTTCAACAAGAAGAAATCAAAGAACACAAATTTAAATGGGCCAAAGATCTTAACAGATATCTCACCAGAGAAGATATACAGATAGATGGCAAATAACCATATGAGAAGATGCTCCACACCATATGTCATCAGGAAAGTGAAAATTAAAACAATGAGATATACTACATGGCCAAGATCTAGAACACTGACAACACCAAATGCTGGCAGGGATGTGGAGCAACAGGAACTCTCATTCATTGCTAGTGGGCATACAAAATGGTCCAGTCACTTTGGAAGATAGTTTGACAGCTTCTTTCCAAGCTAAACATACTAAATATACACACAATCCAACAATCCTACTCCTTGGTATTTACCCAAAGGAGTTGAAAACTTATGTCCACACAAAAACCTGCACACAAATGTTACAGGAGCTCAATTTATAATCGCCTAAAATTGGAAGCAACCGAGACGTCCCTTAGTAGGTTAATGGATAAATAAACTGTGGTACACCCAGACAATGGAATATTATTCAGTGCTAAAAAAGAAACAAGCTACCAAGTCATGAAAAGACACGGAGGAAACTGAAATGTACATTACTAAGTGAAAGAAGTCAATCTGAAAAGGCTACATACTTTTTGATACCAACCATAGGACTTTCTGGAAAAGGCAAAACTATGGAGACAGTAAAAAGATGAGTGGTTGACAGAGATTGGGGGTGGGAGGGATGAATAAGTGGAGCCCAGAGGATTTTTGTGGCAGTGAAACTACTCTAGTATAGTATGATACTACAATGATGGATACATGTTATTATATATCTGTCCAGGATGAACCCTAAAGGAAACTATGGACTTTGGAAGACAATGTTATGTTGATGTAGATTCATCAGTTGTGACAAATATACCACTCTGGTGGGAGATATTAATAATGGAAGAGATTTGGGGCGCCTGGGTGGCTCAGTCGTTAAGCGTCTGTCTTCGGCTCAGGTCATGATCCCAGGGTCCTGGGATCGAGCCCCGCATCGGGCTCCCCGCTCAGCGGAGAGCCTGCTTCTCCCTCTCCCACTCCCCCTGCTTGTGTTCCCTCTCTCGCTGTGTCTCTCTCTGTCAAATAAATAAATAAAAAATCTTTAAAAAAAAATAATGGAAGAGATTTCTGCATAAGTTAGGATAGCGAGTATATGGGAAATCTCTGTACCTCCCACTCAATTTTGCTATAAACCTAAAACTGCTATAAAAAAATTCTTTAAAAAAACAGTGCTTTACTGTCATATTTAACTCAATTACTTGTTATAAGAAACTGTTCAACTGATCACAGTGATATACGAGAAGTTTCTGTTTGTTTCAACATTTTTTTGCAATATGTTTTGGCTTTGACTTTTAAAAGTAAACCGAATATTAAAAAGTGCACTGTAACTTGGTAGGTTTTTAAATCTTGGATTTACAAGCCTAGTAAAGAAGTACAAACATCCATAGCTCAGAAGTGTAAGGAGGAAGTGTGGCAACCAGAACCTGAGCCTCCTGCTCTAACAGAGAAAAAATACAATCCCAGAAAGAGCAAGATGCTGGGCTCCCCTGAGAAGATAGCAGCTTCTGAGTTATATGGGACTATATGACCAGAAAAAATGGAGCTCAAGAATTCCAGACCTAGGCTTGAATCTTTCAGGATGAATAAAGAATCATTGGCTGAAGACTTAATCAGGCATGGATTGGCCAAGATCACCAGGACAAGAAAGTTCTCAACTTCAGAAATTTTGTCAAGTCTATGGATATAAACTATGTTCTAGAGCAGGCTGTGCCTGATAACAACATATAGTATTCATGGTCATTTTAATCCAGGCTCTCAAACTATTACTTCGATGTCCTTAGTATGCTTGTGCTTGGTGAGGAGGTCTTTTTCAAACATTATCAACCCATGTCAGATATGTGCAAAAGTGGTGAGATTTTAAAAAATATTCTTAAGTTAAATAAATAAAATAGGAAGCTTCCTATTACTATGGAAGCTTCTGAGAGCGCTACATGCATTCAGCCAGATGCAGTCATGCTCCAGTCAACGTGGATAAGTCCTACACTTCAGTCCTCTCAGGAAGCTTCCACCTGTGCCATGAATTTGACTGCTATTTTCGTGCAAGGAATCTGATGGAAAACCTTCGTGGTGGCAAGGAGCCAGCCTGATACGAGTGACTCTGGACAATATCTTTCGTTTGAAGAGCATTCTAAAATTTACCAGGTGCTTTTGCTTACATTATTGGATTGATCCTCACAGCCATCCATCCAGTGAAGTAGGTTATCACTGTCTCCATTTGTCAGATAAAAAGTAAGGTTTGTTAGGTTAAGCAACTTGCCTGAGCCAGGAGGTACAAGAGCTAAAACTGAGAGTTCAAACACTTCTAGAGGTATCTGTCTAAACTTTCTGTCTTGGAGAATATTCAAGCATGGCTAGGAAATGGAATAATGGAGAAGTCTTAATTCATGAGAATTTTCTCTTTAGGTCTACTTGTATCTAGCAACCATTCAACTTTAGCAAGTACATTTAGGGAAAGGTTATTACAACTGGGGAAAAACCAAATGGGTGTGCTTGTGTGTGAGTGTGTGAGAGAGAGAGAGAGTGTGTGTGTGTAGTGTTTTTGTTTCTGTGTGGACTTTAATCACCTCAATCACATTCACAGGATGAGACAAAAATGCAGGTTCCAGGCTTCACCCCAATTGCTCTGAACTCTAAGATATCTAGGGGTGAACTGGTGAATCTACATCTTTAACAAGCATCTAGGATGATTCTTGTGTACGCTAACTCACATACAGGGTGATGTTAGACCTGGCTAGTTTCTGTTCAGTAAAAATCTCTCCAAGGCCCTCAGGTGACCTTTAACCTGGACATTGTTGACTTTAGGCGCCGGTACTTTTCCCTGCGGGGCGCGGCGGGGTGCGGCTTAGATGGGCGGGCCTTGGATAGGCGGGGCGAGGGTGGGTGGGACCGTTGGGGTCCGGCCTGGCCTGGCCGGGTGGAGGGTGAAGGGTTAAAAGCTCCATGCGCAGGCGCTGCCCTCTGAACTGGAACGGAAAACAACTTCCGGTCGACTGACTCGGCCCGGCGCCGCCGATCCGGGTCGTGAGAGACAGGCGCCGAATCCCTGAACTGTGAGTAAGAAACTTCGCGAACGAGTTGGTCTGTCGGAACCCGTCGAGCACAACGGCGGGGAACTTGTGTGTGAGCGAGGGCGGTGCGCTGGCAGTACGGGTGCCGCAGGGAAAGAAGCCGAGGAGCTGCGGAGACGACCAGTTCTCAGAGTGGAGAGAGACGTAGTGCGAGAAAAACCACCCGGGTGTGCGTCCCCGAGCGGACCCGGGAGGGGCTTTCCGAGCCCGCGACGTCAGCGCAGCAACGCTCTCCCCGCCGCGACGCTCTCTGGGGAGGGATCCAGCCCAACTGCGCGTCCACCGCTCGCGGTGACTTGACTTCGCGGGGAAAGAGGGGAGGCAGGGCTTGCGATGTCAGGGTGAGCCGTGGGCCCCGTCCCCAAAGTCCCAGACTCCTTTCGGGGCAAGGGTTGTCTTCCGGAAGCAGTACTATCGTGGTTATTCTTTCGAAAACTTTTAAGTAGGTCTTTCTGTTGTTCTTCCCAAGGTTGTTGCACAATTGCGCTGCTTTCCTGTGGGGTGTCATCACAGCCGTGTCAATGAGAAGTGGGGTAACTTCCCCGAGGGTCATGGAGAGAATGGGTGGGCGAGGCGGAAAAAGCAAAAGCAAACCCTACCCCCAGGGGAAGCCCAGGCGTTAGGTAGGGTCTCAACTCCGGTGTAAACTGAGTAGTAACGAGTTACAGGTGTAAAAAGCCTTGCTTGTCAAGAAGTGAAGTAAGTAGGGGGAAGATACTCAAACCAAAGAGTAATTTTGTCTTCCTTGTTATACTGTAGCAATCAAGAATTGAACAGCCTTGCTATGTCAAGTGTCCTTTATTTCTCTGATGCTTTTGACAAGTTGTCCAAAGGGAGAAATGGTAGTAACGGAAGTGAAGTGACATGAAAATGAAGGAAAATGAAATGATCTGCCTCCTTACCCTGGTGGAATACACGTTTCAAACGAGGGGTAGCAGAGAAGTAAGCGCTGTATTCTGTTGAAAAATTATTTTTTCATCATTTGGGTGGAGAGGGAAACCCTAAAATGATACGATCATGTATAAAGTCAGCAATTTATAGAGAAAATGAAACTTTTTTCTCAGTTCTCTCCCCAGTCGTAGTACTTCACAAGGCCTTCCACATCACTCTTACATGTGTATAAACATGTTATTTCGTTTCCTTGTGAAAGTGAGAGTATATATGCATACCATTCTGTTATCTGCGTGTTCAGATAAGAAAAAATATATGGTGGAAATCTTGCCATACATAGCTCTACTTTATCTTAACGTCAGCATGGTATTCTTTGACAGGATGTACCATAATGTAGTTAACCATCTCTTAACGTGACTTGCCCATACATTTTGCCCATTATTCTTCAGAATTATTTATCTATATTCTATTAGGGTGCAGAAATATTAATTCTTTGTGAAATATATGGCGGATATTTTCAAGAACTGTCAGTCTTTTGGTTTAAAATACCCAGGCTTTCTATTACTTAAGAAGGCAGTTCCCACTCAAAAAATTATTTTCCTGTATTGTCTATTCTTTTTTAGTTTTTTATGCTTTATTCATTAAAATATCTGAAAATTATTTTTGTACATTATATAAGGTAGGGATTTAGCCGTTTTTCCTGAAATCATTTGTTGAAATCATTTCTTCCTGACTAGAATACTACTGTATTATAATAAATTTCCATGTATATATGGGTCTTTTATTATTATTATTCTGTTGCTTTATTCTATTTGTCTATTCCTATACAAATACCAGTCTCCTGATTATAGCATGTTTTAGTGGTTCATAAAGCAAGTCCTTCATTTATCTTTTTCAAAATTTTCTTGAATATTATTGCATTCTTTTTGAGGTAAAGTTTAAAGTATAACTGTTCATGTTTCATTAAAATAATCCTTTGGGGTCACCTGGTTGGCTCAGTCATTAAGCATCTGCCTTTCGCTCAGGTCATGATCCCAGGGTCCTGGGATCGAGCCCTGCATCGGGCTTCCTGCTCCCGCTTGTGTTCCCTCTCTTGCTGTGTATCTCTCTAATAAATAAATAAGACTTAAAAAAAAAACAACAACTATTAAAATAATCCTTTTGGAGGTTTTAGCTATTATATTCACTAATATTTTGTGGCTGGTACCTAGATGAGTGATTCTATATCTGGCCAACTTTCTAAACTTACTGGTTTTTTTTTGTTTTGTTTTTAAAGAGTTTATTTATTTATTTGAGAGAGAGAATGAGACAGAGAGCATGAGAGAGGGGAGGGTCAGAGGGAGAAGCAGACTCCCCGCTGAGCAGGGAGCCCGATGCGGGACTCGATTCCGGGCCTCCAGGATCATGACCTGAGCCGAAGGCAGTCGCTTAACCAACTGAGCCACCCACGCGCCCTAAACTTACTAGTTTTAATAAATTGTTTCCCTTGAATTTTCTAGGAAGAGTCATCTAAATATAATCTTATCTTTATACTTCTTTGCTTTCTTTGATTTAGTGAATTGCTAGCTTCTCCAGCGCAGTGATATGTAGTAACAGTGATTCTGGCCATCCATATGTTATTTCTTAGTTTGTGGATGTTTTTACTATGTCATCATTAAATAAGGGGTTTACTATTAATTTCCAATAAATTCTGTTTATCAAGGAAATGTCTTTAATATTTCTAGCTTACTAGGATTTTTGCAGAGAATGGATTTTATTTTGTTTTATTTTATTTTAGAGAGCAAGGGGGGAGGGGGCAGAGGTGGGGAGAGAGAGAATCTCAAGCAGGCTTCATGCTCAACTCAGAGCCTGAAGCGGGGCTCGGTCTCACGACTCTGAGATCATGACCTGAGCCGAAATCAAGAGTCAGATGCTTAACCTACTGAGCCGCCCACACACCCCACAGAGAATGGATTTTAGGCCAAGGTTGTGTGTGTGTGTATGTGTGTGTTTACATTGACTAGCACATTGAGAGCATTTTGAATAATGGATGTTGAGTGTTCATTTGGTCTGTATATTTCTGGTTGTTAAGATGATGTCTTTTCATTACAACTTAACTAAACATTTTTATTAGAAGTGGAAGTTGAATTTTGTCAAATGGCTTTTGGCATCTGTCATGACCTATTATGTGCTTTTCTTTGACCTCTTAGGATGATGGGTTATTTTAGTTGAATTCCAGTTTGTGAACCCACCTTATGTTTGGTCATGGTGTAATATTTAAGCATATAGGTTTCTTTTTGGTAACATTTTTACTTAAAATCAGTAATTGGGTATCATCTGTAGTCATCATTTTCTGTGTTATCTTTGCCAGAGTTTGATATTAGGGTTATGACAGTTTCCTAAAAAAAACTGAGAAGAATTCCTGCTTTCTCTGCACTGAAGTTAGTTTAAACAGCATAAGAGCTCTCTGTTCTTAGAAGGTTTGAAAGAATTCACTCATGAAACCATGTTGGCCTGAAAGTACATTGTTCTTAAAATAGCAACAATATTCAGCAAAAAGCCTCAGAACTTAAAAAAAGCAAACAAACAAAAAGTCCACAGAGTAAATCCAAATAAAGGGAAGAGTTTAAGATACCAATATATTGAAAACAACTTCTGTGTTGATCCTGGTCATTTTTCTCCCCTTCCCCACCTCTTTTTTTTTCCGTAGTCAGAGAAAATGCTATATAGGTAGGCTGAGGCTGATAATAAAATGTATTGCTGTTCTTTCTTTCCTCTACTCCAGTTACACTATAAAGTAAAGGGTGTTGCGTCTACATGGGCAAGTTCTTCTCTGCCCTGAAGGAAACCAGGAATGACACTCAACTGGGAAAGCATCAGTTTCACTTTGTTGTCATTAGCTTCCCAATTTTGTTGGGAAATTTATTTCTTTAGAGGTACTAACCGAGCTAACATTCTACTGTAGCCAAATCCCATAGGAGAGTTTCAAAATGAGTAGGTGAAGAAAATACGCAAGCTCAGCCTGACGGTACTTACTTAATATGAAGTGAAAATTATTAACATTAGCATGGTCCAGATATGTGTGTGACATGTGTATTGTGTACTCTTTGGTAGAGTTATTACCTTTTATAAGTGATTATTTCAGACACTTTTTGATCACTCAAGAATATGACCTTAAGCAGGTAATGTAATTTATCAGTATACATCTGTGAACTGTGGAGGACTTCAAGACACTCATAAGTGTTATTTACAGAGAGATGCAGGCATTATGTGAATGCTTGCATATTTGAGTATTTTAATTGATCGTATATCAGTCTAGATAAAATAATTATTGACATGATTTAGGAGTGTGCCATATAACAACGAAAGACTTTGCATGTTTTTTAAAGCCATACTCATTATCCAAAAGTAAATGGTAAATAAAAATAAGTAGCCTGTGATGTAAAACTTCACTATTCTAACTGTTCTGACATGATGCATTAACTGATTAGCTGTACTACTGTTTTGTATTTTGTTTTCTGACACCTTATAAGCATGTATATTACTGTTTAATTTCACCAGTTTGAGTTTCATTATGTCAGGCCAAATTTTGATTTCTAGTTCCTGTAGGATTTATGTTGTGGCCGCCATTCCCCTTCCCCCCATCTCCTTGCTGCTGTGGTTTTCATTCATGGGTAGAGGGAAAGAGGAGGCTATTATCTAGAATAGGTAACAAAAATCTCTTTATAGTCTGGGACCAAGATTCTGAGTCATCTTCAAAAAAAGAATAGCAGAGAATATTAAATGAACTGCCTTGTGGGTAGATGGCTAATTAGTGTACAGTCTTTTGAACTAGATGTGGTATTTGACACTGTTCAGAAAAGTTGGGGGGACCAGAACAGGCAGCGGTACCAGGTCCTTTGCAACTGAAAACAAGCCTTTGGGACCCATGTAATACATATGTCATAGTTTTTCAATCCTTAGTCTATAAAAACTTTTAAAATTATGGTGAAATACATAAAACGTGAAATTTACCATCATAACCATTTTTAAATGTACAGTTTTGTGGTGTTGAATGTATTTACAGTTGTGCAAACAAGAATTCTTAAGGGACCTTAAGGGACTTTGTTTGTTTGTTTTTTGTTTTAAAGAAAAAGAGTCTGGGAAGTAAATAATACTTATCTCATAGGGGAAATGTCCTGTATAGTAACCTGAGTTTTCTTCCTTTTATCCAGAGATAATATCTCTATGATAGTAATTATCAATACTAAATTATGAGAGTAAACTGAGCACTGATGATCTGCATTAGCTTTCACTTACTACCAATACTTTTGGTTTGAAAAAAAAAAGTGTCTATGAAAAATAGGTTGTGAAAACAAGGTCTGTCTTTCAAGTCATTTCAGTAAGGAATTATTGGGAATTGAGCGGATAAAGAAGAATAACATGAGTTCTATTTTGATGGTTACTTAAGAAGTTGAAGTTTTAAGAATCTTTGAAATATTTGCATAGAGTGAGGTATAGAGAATTGTTCTCTGGAGCACACAACCGGGTAATTTTGCTAGGGAGAGTGACTTGCTAAAAGGACGGAAATCAGGGACTTAGGTCTCTTCAAAATAATATGTTATTTCAAATCACTTGAATAAAATCACCTGCTCTTATGGGATATTTAAATGCTTGTATTATTCATAGCCACTTGTTATGTAGCATTTCATATAATAGAATTTCATATATTTCCTATCACTAAATTAGAAATGCCTTTCCTTTGATATTGATGGTTCTTGGCTTTTTAAAATCCTTCTCTCCTTTTTCATAAACGTTAAAATCTCACACATCCAAGGAGATTTAATATTTGCTCCTCCTTCCCACAGTCTTCTCTTACACCTCCTCATACTGAATATAAACTTGCTCTTGTAGTTCCCCCATCTAAGAATATTCTGCAGAGCACTACTTTATATGATTTATGAAAACAGATTTTTAATATTAAATAGCCATTTTAAACTGCATAAACCCCATTCTACCCCCCCATCTCCAGATTTTAACATGATCCTTACTCAGGAGAGGATACTCCTTAGGAAGCTGAGGAAGCTAACTGAACAGTGCCATGTTTCTGTTTACCTTGGGGTAGAACATCGTGCCATGCCCAATTTCTCTTTTGGTGTTACACTGTTTGGTTGTGCACTTCAACTCCTAGAATTTGATAAACAGTTTGAGAGAAAGAAGTACTACTGGACCAAAAAAAAAGGAAGTAAGGCAAAGCTGAGACACATGGGTGTGGTCTTTGTGAAATCTTTGAACTCTTAGAAGATAACACAAAAAGTTTCACCAAGTCCGAACATCCAGCAAAATGGGGAGCCTGGTCTGGGGAGGTTTTGGGTTGATCTTTGGGGGGGTTCATCTTACCTTGTTTATCCTGATACATTTAGCATACTACCAGCTTATAGAAAAAATATAAAATCTAAATTCTGACACTGCTGGATCAATGGTATTTAAGTTTCTATTATTTCAGCTGCCTGACTGCAACACAGTCACAGTTCTAGTGCAGTGTGCTATGGGTATATCAGAAAGTGAGACCAGAAATGCAAACTGTTATTTTGGAGAATTGGCTGCTTATGTTAGGGAACTCTCTTAAGAGTGGGAAATGATTATAACTGTTAGGAGTGACAGTTCTTTTCCATTTCCTTTCTTTAAGTGGGGAAAACACACAGACTTTTTTCTTTTTTTTAGTATTTTATTTATTTATCAGAAAGAGAGAGCACAAGCAGGGGGAGCAGCAGAGGGAGAGGGAGAAGCAGGCTCTCCGCCGAGCAGGGAGCCTGATGTGGGACTCGATTCAGGGACCCTGGGATCATGACCTGAGCTGAAAGCAGACGCTTAACTGACTGAGCCACCCAGGCATCCCATGGACTTTTGAGTGTCTTAAAAAAATTTACCCTAAGACAGAGGATGTCCTTTTATTTAAGTGTATTTACTATGTTATTGACTTGTGCTTTTTGCTTCTGATGATTTTCATGGGTGAAAAAGTGAACACAGAGCTAAAATACAAAAAAGGGGGTATCTTCCACTAACTTATTTACCTCTTCTTTTGCTAAGGTGGCAACTTTTCTGAAATAGAATGTGAATGCTTATTATTATTCATACCCTAAGGGGTTGGAAAAGCAGATGACTTTCTTTTCTAGGGTGGAGTGGAAGAGGTAGCTCCAGGTGATTTCCTCCCCCCATCCTGAAACTTCTTTAGATTTAAAGTGGCCTCTTACCACAAGTGTGAACCTGGCAGACCACTTACCTAGACACAGTAGTCTCAGCAGTGGGCAAAACCCAACAGAGGGGCCTTTCCCACCTCCCAAATCACCCATACTTGTCTCTACCCCACAAAAAATAGACCTTACTAAAGCCTTATAAATCATTCAGGGTGGAGGTGGTGAGAATCTGATACCTTTAAGCCTGTGATTCTTTTTTTTTTTTTTTTAAGATTTTATTTATTTATTTGACAGAGAGAGAGCACAAGCAGGGGGAATGTCAGGCAGAGGCAGAGGGAGAGGCAGGCTCCCCGCAGAGCAGGGGGAGCCTGATGTGGGACTCGATCCAGGACCCTGGGATCATGACCTGAGCCAAAGGCAGTCGCTTAACCAACTGAGCCACCCAGGCGCCCAAGCCTGTGATTCTTTTCCAAACTTGAAATCCCAAAATATATAACTAATCAAAGTTGAGTTGTTTTGATTGAGCTGGGCAATTGGTGGAACATTGTTTTGGTTTACACGCCCCCAGCCTCAGTAGAGCTCTGGAAGCACCACTACTTACTTTATTATTTTATTTATTCAGGATTGGTTAACAATCATTTGGCAGAATAATACTGGTTACCAAAGACAGCAGGCTTAAGATACTTTATATATGAAATAAAAAGTTCGTTTAAGAAGAAGAGGCTGGGAGGAATTAGAGTATCACTTCAGAAGATTCAACATCCAGATAGAGGAGTCCCACAAAGGAATACAGAAGGAAAGAAATTGCCCAAAAAATAATTGAAGAAAATTTCCTAGAAGTGAGGGGTGAACCAGGTGAGTTAAGTACAAGATCAGGAATCAAAATGGCTCTGGACTTCCACAAAAACAAATGGAAGCTAGAAGACAACATAGCAAAGCTATGACCTGAATCCTTACTTTGCATAGTGAAGACAAGTAAAACTGAAAAATCAGTAATGGCAATATTAGTATGTTATTTAGAGATACCAAGATAAATCCCAGAAAGAACCAAAGGAGCTAAAAATTGTTGCCAAGATGAAGCAGGAAATGAGGGGAAAGAGAGAGCAAGAGATTTACAGTTTTTCTTAAGCCTTGTAGAACTCCTTGACTCCTTAAAATATAGATATGTATAGCTTTGGTTAAAAATAAAATAAAAACTAAATTAGTAAAAAGAGCTAGAGATTGGACTTTCATATCAGAGAAACCTGGATTTATCTGGGTCTTTCATTGTCTAATTCTTTGACTTTAGTCAATTTATATAAACTTTTGAAGCTCGTTTTTATGTAGAAAGAAAGGGAAGATAATCTATGCTCCTGCAGAAGAAAAATTAAGATAAGGTAGTTTATATAAAGCACCTGGCAAGTAATATTACCTCAATAGGTATCAGTCCCTCCCCCATCCCTAATGTTTCCCATGAGGAAATAGGGAAATGCCTCTTTCATTGTTGGAATGCTTGTCATTCAAACACAAAACTGAAATTGTCCTTATGGTCTGGGGTTGTGTCCCTTTCTGGATTGAAGGCATGTCATTGAGTTCTATGCCCTTTCTCAACTATTTATAGATAGTTTGAGAATTTAGATAGAATTGAGATGATTAGAGTATTGGTGGGTGGAGCATCAAGTGAAAAGGGCCATTGCTACTTGGTAGGAGAAGAGCTATGGTCACACTCAGATTTCTTTCTCAACATGAACTTTGGTGCAAATGCCATTAATGGAGTCGCTTCCATTAACAGAGGAAACAGTTGTATAGACTGATGAGTTGTGGAAATTTCAGGGAACCAAGATCGTTAGAGTGCTATTGCTCTGGGCCATCTGCCAAAGTATCAAAATACCTTTTTTTTTCTTTCTTTTTTTAAGAACATCTTCTACCTTAGCAACTGCTATTTTTGTTTCCAAATTCTATATACTTCTGGAACAATTCAAAAAGCAGATCACTGTGGAACAAAAAAGACACTTTATAAAAAGTCTGTTTCCCTGCCTTGGTACATATTTGTATAGTGTTATACAGAGTACACCGCTTTTCCAGTTATGAATTGACCCCCTATGGCAGTGATTCTAAAATTGTCTCACAACTGCTCTTCCCTCTTCTCCCCTTTACCCCCCACAAAAAATTATCCAAGAAGTCTTGGACAGGTTTGCTGATCTGTTTTTTTAAACCACCCTGGATGATTCTCTTGACCCATGTTGTACAGTACGTTCTACCCTAAACATCCTAAACTGGGGCAGATGAGGGAACTGAGGTCCACAGGAAGGTTAAATGACTTGTTCACCCTCACCTATCAACAAGCATGTATTCTCTACTCCCAAATCTGATTTTATCTTTGGTTGACTAGGCTTTTTAATTTTTCTTTCTAATGTTCAAATTGTCTTAATAAATAAGAAACTAATATATTTTATACAGGGTGTGGTCTCAATTAAAAATTAAGTTTGGGATCTTTATTTTATAGCATCTTTTTATTTTTTCCAGATACAAAAAGAAGTGAGTGAAAAAAGTGAAAATTTTTAATAAACTCTTGCTTCCCCACAGTAGGATAGCACAGCAAATGTTAAGATTTACTAGGTCTGAATATTCACATTTAAGAAAAACTGGCTTTGAAAAGAGTGGAAACTCGGTCAATTTGGGCACAGATGCAGGTTGGAGAGGTTGGTTTGTCAGGGTACCCAGGGATTTAGGGGTCCTGTCTTCAGGGGTATTCAACAACTGGAATAAGAGTGTGTTACATGGTATTATATCTGGTTTTAAACTTTTATCATACTAAACATTTAAAGTCACACCCTAAACATCTTGGGAATGACTGGAAATAGAGATCTGGAAATCTCTGAAACCGTATTTATTTTCTCATTGGAGTTCTCACAATTACTTCTAAAAAAACAAGTTGTGACTTGCAAACATTTGCCCAACAGCCTCGAGGTGTCCTCAGGGAAATTAAAAAGCAGGGGTATGAAGAGCTGGGGAGTCCCGTGCCAGTGGTTAAGAGCACAGAGTACAGCTTTATAATTATATAAGCTTTTGCCTGTTCCCATTTATCATCGGTAATATTCTCAAGACTAAATGACCGCTCAGCAATTTAAACTGTGATTTAAGAGAAAATAGGCCTTTTTATGAAAAGGTCCCCTATCTGTCTCCTAAAGTTTTATGTCTTCATAAAAGAACTCTTTCCTTTCATAGTGGTTTTGTTTTGTTCTGATACAGTAAATGACACACAGATGCTGGAGGGGTCCCTAATCTATTAACTTGTGAGATTTTATTTTTTTATTTTTTTTAAGATTCTATTTATTTGAGAGGGAGAGAAAACATGAGAGAGACAGAGAGACAGCGCACAAGCAGAGTGCACAAGCAGGGTGGAGTGGCAGGCTGCCAGCTCAGCCTTACGCAGGACTGATCCTAAGACCCCAGGATCATGACCTGAACCGAAGGCAGATGCTTAACCAACTGAGCCACCCAGGCACCCCAACTCATGAGATTTTAACGACTTCTTCAAAAGCAACTTTTCCTTCTATGAATTTTGTGCAGCCTGTGACATCTCATACATTATTGTGTTCTGTTTGGGGGGACTCTTTTAGGATTACTGAAAATATTTTTTTTTTTCAAACTCTTCTGGTTAAGACCAGAAGATAGGTACAAACCGTCCTACTCCTGTGCAAGATCATTAGTAATTCTACTTTCTTGTCATAAATTTGGCAGAGTAGAAGGGAGATTTCAAAAAGAATGCATTCAGACACTTTACCAGAGAGTTATTTTCCTGTTATTTAACAGCATGTAAGGGTTAACAGAACACAGCATTAGATAACATTCCTACCGTTTTGCCTGATAGTCTCTTTACATAAGATAACAGACTTCTGCTAAAATGCCTTAGTGTTTTATGCATTCCTTAGTTTATTATGTACCTTCTTACATTGTCCAGATAATAAGTGGCCCTATCCTCTTTTTTGCTTTATATTTGAGAGGAAAAGAGTATACATCTTGTGACATGAAGTGACACAGTAATAAATATTACTTCTTTCTCCACTATTTTCCTTTCAAAAATTTGGTTTTTTTGGTAAAAAGATTTGGGCTTGGTTGACTGTCCAAGGACTTACTAGTATCAGAGGACATTCGAAACAGGACTTTAAGAATAGGGATATAAGCAGGAGGGAAGCCATACTTAATATATATTTGTTCCTCTAGATTTCGTTATCACTCAGTTGGTACATTTTTCCTGCCCTATTGTTAATTATATGTCTTCTATAGCACTTCTGTCCAAAATTGTATTCAGTATCTTTCTTCCCAAAACATTTTTCTTCCTGTTTCTCTATCTGGCTGTCATCAGTGTCTACCTAGTATTTTGAAAAAAATGGCTGGTGAACCATCTTCAACAAAGTCACCTGGGTTACTTATTAAAATGCAGATTCCAGGACCCCATCCCAGGCCAGCTGATTCAGAATTGCAGGGACCTGAATGCTGCCTTCCTGTCTAGATCCACTTGGCCAACAAATCCCATTGATTCTGACTTAGAAATGTCTCTTTAATGTATTCCATCTTTCACTTCCCCTGCTCTTGTTCAAGCCCATCTTTCACCCAGACTACAGCAGTAGTTTCCTATGGATATCCTCACTTTGTCTCCCTCATTAGTTTGTATTCCACAATGGGTATCCACTTTACCTTTCTAAAACATGTTTATCTCCTGCTTGAAAATCCTCCATTACTTTTTTTTTTAAGATTTATTTATTTATTTTAAAGAGAAAGAATGTGCGTGCACGTGAGCAGGGGGAGGGGCAGGCGGAGGGGGAAAACCCTGAAGCAGGCTCCCCACCAAAGTCAAGAGCAAGATGCTTAACTGACTGAGCCACCCAGGCACCCCAGAAATCCTGCATTACTTCTCAATGTCAGGTTAAAGTCTAAATTTGTTAGAGTAACATTCAGGGTCCACTACAATCTGGCCATAACTGAGTCTGCTGCATATAGTTTATGCACTTAGTATTCTCTGTAACTCTAGGGGGTTCCATTCCAATTACGGTCTGCCTGAGTGGTGCCCCTAGGGTTTTTGTAGTGCAGCACAATCATACATGGTAGCCCTGACCATTCTGTCTTAATACCCTCACCTCGCCATCTTCTGTACACATCTTAGACTTACATAAATAGAATACCTCCAGTCCCTAAATGCACTATACTAGTGACTTCTCAATGCCTCTGCTCTTTCAGAGTGAATATTCTTTCCTCCCTCTCATTCTCTGCTTGTTGAAATCCTCATGTTTCAGGGCCTAGTTTAAGTGTCAGATCCTCTATGAAGCCTTCTACAATCCCTCTCATTTTAATTGTTTTTCCTATTGAGTTGTTACCCTGCTTATACCTTTTATTTAACAGTTCTTTTTTCTTTTTCTTTTGAGATAAAACTTATATGCAGTAAATCTTCAGTGAACCATTGGGCGAATTCCTGCAAATGCTTCTACCTGTGCTTCCCAGACCCCTATCAAGATATGATCATACCTTTTTACACATTTATAATTGGCCTGCTAGTATGGTTAATCATTTTCATGCTTGTCTGCCTTACTAAATTATAAGCTCTAATTAGAGAAAAAAAGCAAAGACTATCACTTTGTCTCTTTCACTTGGAAAAAAGGAGCACATACGATGTATTCAGCACTGAACCAGTGTTGACTGTTGTACCAGTTAGTAAATAACTCTACTTCTCTCAAGATATTCTCAAAGACAGTGGCTTAAATAAGACAGAAATTTTATTTCTTTCACATATTACAATTTAAAGTGTAAGTTGTCCAGTGCTGATCTGGCAGCTCCACGGTGTCAAGGACCTAGACATCTTCCTTCTTGTTCCTGCATCCCCTTGTCCTTCCACCATCCCTGAAGTGTTACCACCCGTTCTAGGTGACTCACCACAACATCCCATCCAGCTGGGGAAGGGAAAAAAGTGAAGAGCTCCTCTTGGAAGTTGCACTTACTTGCCAATGACCAGAACATAGTCACCTGACCATACCAGTTAAAAGTCAGGAATATTAGAGAAGAGAATAGATACTGAGGAACAGATAACATATATACTTCATATATGGTTTCATTTAATCTTCATAGTAACACTGCAAACTATGTAGCATAAGAAAACTAATACTCAGAGAAGCCAAGTAAATGGCTAGAAAATTGCAGATAGGAGATCTGAATCCAGAGCCTTTACTTTTTTCATTCTACGTAGTTAAGTGTTAGGAGGACATACATAAATGTTATTAAATAAATAAAGTCATCTTTACAGTGTTATTTCACATATTTTTATATCACATATTTTCACAGTATCATATCATCTCTTTAATTCCAGGACACCCTATATAACTTTACTCCATGCTTCTCACCATCTTGAAATTAAATGCCATATCAGCTGGTTTGTAACCAAGGCCTAGTTTATAGTACAATTTAAGACAAAATGACTACTTCTTTTAAAGCTATCATATCATATGAGGAAAAGTATATCACTGTATTTCCCAAGCAATAGCTTCAATACTCTGTATTTATTTGGAAATGCTATATAATCATAAAGTTGAAGGAGATTATATTATTTAGCCCCTTCGTTTTATTTATTTTTTTCTAAAGATTTTTATTTATTTGAGAGAGAGGGTGAGAGAGAGAGAGAGAGACCACGCTCAGGGGGAGGGGCAGAGGGAGAAGCAAGGTCCCCACTGAGCGTGGACCCCAATATGGGACTCAGTCCCAGGACCCTGGGATCATGACCTGAGCCAAAGGCAGACGCTTAACCGACTGAGCCACCCAGGCATCCCCAGCCCCTTCATTTTAAAAGAAAGGAAAATTGAGGTTCATTGAAGATAAAAGACTTACCCTTTATTTCATTCTCATTGCTGCTGCTTTTCAAGCATCATGGGAAGAGCACTAGCCTAATCAGTCATTTCTGTAAGTAACCGTCATTGTTATACTGAAGAATTGTCTCAGGTTTGCAGAGCTGTATGATTAGAAAAATCAAGGGGCGCCTGGGTGGCTCAGTTGGTGAAGCACCTGACTCTTGATTTCGGCTCAGGTCATGATCTCAGGCCTGAGATCAAGCCTCAGGTGGGGCTTCTCGCTCAGCAGGGAGCCTGCTTGAGATTCTCTCTCTCTCCCTCTCTCTCTTCTCCCCTCCCCTTGCATGTGCACACTCTTTCCCAAAAAAATATTTAAAAAAGAAAGAGAAAAATCAAGCTGAACAATGCATAAAGAAATGCTTATTATCCTAGCCTTTTTTAGTGAAGAATGGATATTATCTAACACTAAAAACATCTTTATAGCCCTTGGGAACCTGTTCTAGAAAGGATCACTATTTGATAATCAAATAAAAGGAATGGGTGAGATCATTCCTATCCATAATTCAAATTCAAATTCAAAATATCATAGTACAAATGTTACCTACCTCTCAAAGCCTTTCCTAAACCTCAAAAATAGATGTAACCACTTTCCTCTCCCAATTCTATAGCCTTTGGATACCTCAGGGTACATATATATACAGTTTAAGTTATAGCTAATGGTACCTTTGGGAAGATAGGTTTCATGTTTCTTTTGTTCTCAGTGTCAGTGGTGCCCAGTACAGGCTTTGCTCTTACTTGGCAATGTTTTATCAAATGAACATATCCACCATGGCACCCTGGGAGAATACTTTGCAGTTGCCTTCATTTTTTTTGTTTTGTTTTGTTTTAAGATTTATTTATTTATTTATTTGACAGAGAGACTGCGAGAAAGGGAACACAAGCTGGGGTGGGGATGGGAGAGGGAAAAGCAGGCTTCCCGCTGAGCAGGGAGCCTGATGCGGGGCTCACATCCCAGGGTCCTGGGATCTTGACCTGAGCCACCCAGGCGCCCCTGCAGTTGCCTTTAATAATCAGTCCTTAAATGAAGAATTTCAAAGCTGTAGTCCCAGTTCCCATGCTTATCGCTTTGTAGCTCTAGGCAAGTCATTTAATGCCTCTGAGCCCTTATCAGTCAGATGGGAATGTGAATAATAGGAAATAAAGAATTGGTGAAAAAACTTTGTAAAAGGAACACAGCTCTAAGGTGGTACTCTCTGAAGCCCCTTGCCACATCTCCACAAAAGTGCCTAACATGTAACAAGTAAACATAAACTTTATTTTTCCTAATTGAATTGAATAGTAATGGGATCCATTTATTAATATCTAAGTTTGGTCCTAGCAGTTGGCAAACCTTTGTTGGAGCTGGAAAACTTTACCAAGGGAAGATAAAATTATCTTCCTTGCGTAGGCTGCCTCTTCTACGCTAGGACAGTTTCGTTATTGAACCAAGGGATTAATGAAAGAGGAAGCAGCCTGCTGTGCAGGGATTTTCTTGGTGCTTCCTCCTGGGTGGGCATACACTGGACCTGGGAGGCAGAACAGGAACTTGCTGTCCTTCATTTTCCTTCTCACAGGAACCACCCAGGGGGGAAAAAAAAGGAACTACTGCCAGAGCGACAGATGTGGGTGGGTAGGGACTCTCCTGGGTTCAGGGGGATTGCCCTGGGTGGGTGGGGGTGCTTTGCATTCCGCTTGCCAGGTACCTTCTGGGGTATCAGTGACTTAATCTTTTCCTCCTGTAGTGGAAGGAAACCAGCAAATCAGACCCAGAATAAAGAAATTACTATGGAAGGCTTTCTTAAAAATACACCTAAAAGAGTGAAACCATAACTAGAAGAGTGCTTCCAAGGCAGAGGTTGCTTTAGCTTGGATCTCCTGGGTTTAAGCAATGAGATTTGGGTTTGAGCATGTTTACTATAAATAAAACCATTTCCCTGGAGCCTGGCAAGTTTTGCAGCAGGCATACCAAAATGTAATTGAAATGTGACTGCCTCTTAAATTGTGAAATTAATTTTACACTTAACAAATGCTTTAAAAAAAAAATAGAGGAACAAGTGGCTTTAAAGTTCAGGGTGTTAATATTTGAAATCTGTCCAATTTAATTAGTTGGGTCCCAGTGACTTTTTCTCTGGTCAGTGTCACTGATCTAACACCCAATTCTCTTCTTGGTTGTGAGATAGAAATTAAATGTATCATTTATTTAGTTGTATTGACCTGAATCGTATCTCTCCAGCGTACATTCTTATTTCAGGAAATAGGATGCATCCATGTAGAATTTACTCAGTAACTCTTCTTAGTGACATTTGTGTGATCTAATTCAAGGACCTGAAGTGAAGCCTTCACATGATTTACTTGCATATGATGCAGCTGTTTTTAGTATTGCATTTACATTTCTAAAAACAAGAATACACCTTCTTGATGGAACAGACATGCATTTTTAGACTCAGCAGACTCAAGAACTGTAGAACAAAGAAGTTTCTTCAAAATCAAGTCCAAACATCTTTTTTGTATTGGAGAGAAAGAAACTTGGGTTCAGAAACATTTAGTGGCCCTGAATCAAGGTCACAGTCATTCAGTGATAGAACAAAATAAGAAACTAGATGGGTTTCCAATTCAAGGTTCTTGTTTGTCTCAGATTTTAAAATATAGGTGTGTTTTATGTTGACAATTTGTCATTATGCGCAGCTTTTTAAGACAGTGATAGGTAACTTAGCCACATAGTTACTTAAACCTCTCATTTCTGCATTAGCATTTTACACTATATTATAGTCCTGATAGCTGCCTATCCTTATTTTCTTTGCCTGCTTGTATACCTATTTTTAATCTTGCTTATATTTTTATAAGCTGCCTTAAATCCTTCTTTGAATGATACAGTGTCCAAATGAATAAAGTACTCAAAGTGATACTTTGTGTTAATGCTGATTATTTATTTTTCCATAGTATCTATGGCATGTCAGATCCTGGCAATGTTAGTTATTCTAAGAGCATTTCATCTTTTTTATCTATCAGAGGTAGCAGTAGAAACAAACTTCCTAAGTGGAATGCCTAAAAAAATTATCATTCTTTTATTTCTTCAGAAAGCAATAACACTCTGATCCTCAAAATAAAAACTTTGAAATTGTTTTTAGAAGCCTGAAAATGACTTAGTGTATTTAGTACTTAAAATGAAAGACTGGCTGGTAGGATTGAAATATTACTCAGATATTTTAAAAAGCATTGCAGTTTATGGTCAGCTGATTTCAGTAAGAGTGCCAAGGCCATTCAGTGGGAAAAGAATATCCTTTAGTGCTACGGCAGTAGGATAGCTGCATGGCAAAGAAAGAGTTTGGACCCCACTTCATACCGTACATGGATTAACTGAGTGTGGATCAAAGATCCACTTTTAAAAGCTTAAAAGTATAAAATTCTTTAAAGGAAACATAGATGAAAATTTGCATGACTTGTATTAGGCAGCAATTTTTTAGATAGGACATGAGAAAAGCAAGCAACAAAAGAAAAAATAGATAAATAGATAAAATCAGACATCAAAATTAAAAACACTATCAAGGAAATATAATCTATAGAATGGGAGAAAAGTTTGCAAATTACATATATCTGATAAAGCTCAAGTTTCCAGAATATATAAAGAAGTCTTACAAATCAACAATATGAGGACAAATAACCCAATTAAAAAGTGGACAAAGGAGTTGACTAGATAGACATTACTCTAAAGAAGATATACAGATAACCAATAAGCACTGGAAAGATGTTCAACATCATTAGGGAAGTACAAATCAAAACTGTGATGAGATACCACTTCACACCCACTGGGATGCATATAATTTAAAAATGGATGATAAATGTTAGTAAAGATGTAGAGAAATTGGGACTCTTACTCATTACTAGTGAAATATAACATGGTACACATCCTATGGAAGCAGCTTTGGCAGTTCCTTAAAAAGTTAAATAAGGTTATCATCTAACCCAGCAATTCTGCTCCTAGGTATATATCCAAGAGAATTGAAAACCTGTTCACACAAGTATGCATACACAAATAGTATAGCTTTCTTCAGAATAATCAAAAAATGGAAAGAACTCAAATGTCCATTAACTGAGGAATGGATAAACAAAATGTGGTATATTCACACAATGGAATATTACTCAGACATAAAAAGCAATGAAGTACTGTTATATGCTACAACATGGATAAACCTCAGAAATTTTATGCCATGTGAAAAAAGTCGTCAGACACAAAGGCCGTATATTATATGGTCCCATTTATATGAAACGTCCAAAATAGACAAATCCATAGAGTCAGAAAGCAGATTAGTAATTGCTGGGGGATTGATGGGAGAGGGGAATTGGGACTAACTGCTAATAAGTAGTTTATTTTTGTAGTGATAAAAATGTTCTGGAATTAGATAATGGTGATGATTGTACAACATAATGAATATACAAAAAGCCACAGAAATGTACACCTTATTTTTTTTTTTAAGATTTTATTTATTTATTTGACACAGAGAAACAGTGAGAGAGAGAACACAAGCAGGGGGAGTGGGAGAGGGAGAAGCAGGCTTCCCACAGAACAGGGAGCCCGATGTGGGGCTCGATCCCAGGACCCTGGGATCATGACCCGAGCCGAAGGCAGAGGCTTAATGACTGAGCCACCCAGGTGCCCCAGAAATGTACACTTTAATATGGTGAATTTTATGTTATATGAATTGTATTTTAATAAAATACTACAATTTTTTAAAAAGCATTGTGTACCCAAAATAAAAGGACAGATGAAAGATTAGAGACTGAGATTATGAAGGATTTCCAATCATAAAGAAGTGAAATAATTTGGTACCTCCAAACCCCCCATGACTGATAGAGAACTTTATCTGTTATGTGGCTTCAGAAGATTAAGAAAGGTCCTGTGGTGTGGCTTTTACAGCTGGACAGGAAAAATCAGAATCATAACATGGCCCTCTGCTCAGAGCCAAGGAATGTGGTTAGAAATGTTATGCAAATTGAGATGATAAAACCAAATTACCTCCACTCAGTAAATCACCTGTAGTTCAGAAACAGCAGGGAGGTTGGAAAACTAATAGGGAGTGTGGGTAGGACTGAAGGGATGTGATTTTTCTTTTTTAATGTACAATCCAACAGCAACTCTCCCTAGATTTTGTGCTAAAATAAGAGCATTTTCACACATTTTAATTGCTCTGCGATAACAACAGTGTGAACTCCATCCACAAACATTTATTATCTACTTAATTTTGCTCTAATTTCAGTGTAGCAAGAATTCACCTTATAAGTGGGAATAACTGTCCGTTTAGTAAAAAGAAATCCCTTCCCACGTTGCTAATCCTATTGTGCATTTCTATAATAAAGTATTAATAACAAATGGCCTTTTATATTTCTCCATTTTAAGGTTGCGTTTTTAGATTACTATTTTCAAAGTAGCATCTTTATGAACTGGAACCCCACTTGCTCCTTGAACATTAGTAAAGAATATTAAAATTGAAGAAGTTAATGTTTCTTAAGATTTCTAATCAGGATTTTAGATGAGACTTATATGCCTTTATAAACTTTTATAGTACTTGGTGCTATAATGTTCATGATAAACTATACAGAACTGTCTATAAGATGCATTTAGAAATGAGATTTGTATAATTTCATAGCTATCTAAATTGTTCTGATTATTTTCCAGACCTGTCATATACTCCATCCTTTATAGTGATGCTACAGAACAGAGAGGAATGGATAAAAATATTGGCGAGCAACTCAATAAAGCTTATGAAGCCTTTCGACAGGCATGTATGGATAGAGATTCTGCAGTAAAAGAACTACAGCAAAAGGTATATGGTTTTGGTTTTGAAAGTTCTTATTTATTCTGGCAAATGGAAATTTGAGAATCTTTTGCAAGTGAAAAATACTGTATTGTTATAAACTTTCTTGAAGAACTGTAATAACTAAAACACTGAGATATATATTAATGGATGAAATTTAAGATTCTTATTTGTTGTTTTTTATTTAAAAAAAAAAAACAAACATTGTGACCTGAAGGAATAGTTCATAAAGAGCATCATCCTCCATAAATAATTTTTAATTTTCAGTTTCAAAAGATGGTAATTAGAAGAAAGGTATATTTCCTAGGCATAAATTTAGTAGTTCCCAGGCACATGTCTGTCATTGGTCCATGATTAGGTCTTCACTGATCTGCAGCAAAATGAGAAAAATAAGAATGTAATGAACTTCTCATAATGCTAAATTTATCCAATTCAAAATTCTGTCCTTTATTCTCATACTGTGTTTCCATACTATCAGATTTTAGGGCAGGATTTTATTAACACACACTTCTGTGAGATGCTAATGAGAGAGTTTTTATTTGCTATTTAATATCACTATTTAGGAGTGTTTTGGGGGTCCCAGTACCAAAAAACACATTCTGTGTTGTCTAGAGGGACTCACAGGACTTAGCATACAGTAACACTCACAGCTAAGATTTATTACAGTGACATGATAAAGATACACAGTCAGATCATTAATGTAAAACATCAGGCAGACTCTGGAGGGATCCACATGCAGGCCTCCTATGCTCTTTCCCTCCAGTGAGGGGTCACACAGAGTGCACCCTGCCTCCAGCTTCAAAAACTTAGTCACTCAAGTGCAGTCCTTCTACATAGGGAACTCCATTTGAAACTCAAGAATTCAGGGTTTTTATTAAGAGCTGGTCACATAGATATCCTATGTCAATCAAAATTTCAGACTCTCAGAAGGAAAGTAGGTCTTCCCCATAAATCTCATGGTACAGTCTAATTAAGCTGGCACAACAGTCAACTTTATTACTTTATCGACTTTATTACAAGTCAAGTTCCCGGATGCCAGCCAAGGGCCAACCTTGCAATAGTTTCAACAGGCAGTTGAAAGTGGGAGATCTTGAATTGGTTACCTCATTTAAGAAACAATTTTATTAGCCTTAAAATTCTGAAGTCTAGAATATGCTAGCCATGCAATTCTTAGTCTCTTCCATAAATATAGGAACTACACAATTCTCTTTATCCTTTCTACTTGACATATCTATAAAACTAGATGTTATACGTACTTCCCTGTATTTCTCAGAAATCATTATTTGTGATTCTCCTGTTTGTTTGCAAAAGATTACTTCCAGTTATATGGGTAGACTTGTGGACTAGGTCTTCCTTAGGGGTACACAGGAGAAACAGGGGCATAACAATGACAGGGAGTTTTCCAAATTATTGAAGTTTAGAATTTGGATTTCTTTGCGTTTCCAGTTCAGGTATAAAGCATAATCACATTTTAAAAAACAAGAACAACAACAAAATCCCAACTTTTATTCTTCTTATTTTCCCATTAGGTTCATTAAGAAACTTCAACAATCTTATACTTGTTCTAGGAAAGTTAGGAAACAGAATTAGGGAAGAGGAGTATTGAGATATTCTTAGGTTGAGGCAGAAACAGAAATTTCTCTAACTGCTCCTCTGCCTCCACTGCCAATGGTAAGCAACCAGAAACTTGTGATTTAACTTTTTAACTGCCATGGAAAAAGCCTTTGCTCACATCAGCAATTATCCAAAGGATGGTAAAGGGAGATATATATATATATATATATATATATATCTCCATATTTTTTTTTAGTATTTGTCAAGTATTCAAGAATAAAAGAAAACATGTATACTCTCTATTCTTATATACTAAACTCAAAATATCCTGATTTATTTAAGAAAAATCAATGAATGTCTGCTGTATACTGGGCCTTTGATGAGGTTCTAGGAATGCTGAAACAAAACATAGTTTATGCCCTTAAGGAACTTTCCAATAAGAAGATAAAAAGGATGATTAATAGTTATTACCACAGTGTACTAAGTGCTATAGTGGAGATCTGTGGGGGCTAACAAATAAACACAAAGAAGAATCACCCAAATCAGTCTGGGAGGATCAGGTCGTAAGCCCACTCTCAAGCCCAAAGCTTGGGCTAAGATTAGGAGTTGGGTAAATTAAGGGGGCGGGGGGAGCAGTTTATATAATAAAAACACAAAAGTGAGGTAATACATGGTACATTCCATGTACAATAAGGTGATTCTATGGCTCCAACAAGAACAATAAAGAAGTATAGGAAAAGAAGCTGTGAAGGTAGACTAGGGCCCTATCATGAGGAATATGACTAAGTAGTTCATACTGTATTCTTATTCAATCTGAGTTTACTGAAGGATTAATATATATGCTTTAAAAAAGTCTTCCTGACATTTGGATATAGGATAGAGGGCAATGTGGAATTCAGGCTCAATAAGCATGGAGATGATACACCTATTCCTCTGAGAAGTGGAAGGAACAAGAAAAAAAAATACGTGTACACAAAGATAAGTTTGCAGATCATAAATGGTGGTGGCAGGAAGTTAGCAAGGTTTTCATCTATCATTTGTATGTGGAATCTAAAGAAGTCAAATGGTGGTTACCAGGGGTTAGGAGGTGGGGATAAGACTGATGCTGTTTAAGGATATAAACTTATAAATGTACAACTTATAATGAATGGTGAATAAGCCATAAAGATCTAATGCACAGTATAATGAATATAGACAATAATATTGTACTATAATTATATAATGTGGTAAATATTGCTACAAGAGCAATCATATTACAATATGTAAATGTATCAAAGCACACTGTATACCTTAAATTTACATAATGTTCCATGTCAAATTTATTCAGTAAAAAAATAGAGTTATAATGTAAGAGTCTGTTTTTTTTTCTGTGAAATACAAGGTGAGGTCATCTGAATGAAGTGATTTTAGGTTATTCTGAGAGTAGTAGTAAAGAATTGAAACAGCTTCACTTAAGAAATGAGAGAAGAAAAATGTTACATCCAACATTTACTGAATTTTTGGTGATAATCAATCCATGTTTGTTGTCATTTTTTTCAGCAGCTTTCTTGGTATAGAAGTGGAATGAGCAGATGGCCAAATCCAGGATTAGGAGATTGCAGAGTTAAGAATAGAATAATGGTTAGGTGGCTAGAAAGGGTACAAAAGCAATTGAAATTGTGTGCTTTGAAATACAAACTAACATCAGAAAGAAGTTAATCTAGGAGTCTAATAGACTAAGAACAAAAAGAGGGTTTATGTCTGAGGTCTCCATGAAGTGAGAGAACAGATACAGAAGGAGTAGAAGAATGTGAGAGGTCTATTAGTAATAGACTATTACTAATGAGTTTTTGAATTGATGTTTAGGATCTCTGTCTTCATAATGTGTCATGAAAGTGGGTAGCCGGAGTGGGATTGAGAAATTCAAGAAATAGATCTATTAGAACACTTCTCCTAAAGTGGTGATAAGATCAGGAGCATTTGGAGAGACTGTGTGAAAGGAAGAGCCAAGGGGCACTGGGTGGCCCGGATGGTTAAGCGTTTGCCTTTGGCTCAGGTCATGATCTCAAGGTCCTGGGATCGATCCCCACATCAGGCTCCCTGCTCAGTGGAGAGTCTGCTTCTCGCTCTCCCTATGACCCTCCTCCCTGCTTGTGCATGCATGCTTTCAAATAAATAAATAAACTATTTTTTTTTAAAGGAAGAGCCAAAATTCTTGAATGTGAGAGAATGACTGGTATGTTGTAAGATAAACAGTTTCGAGGAGAGACTGGTATAATTGAATGCCTTGTGGATGGTCTTTTGCTTAAATTTAAAGGACTAATGGTTCAGAAGTAGCAATGATGAGGCAAGATAGTACATATCTTTTTGTTCTTCCACTTCCTATTCCATCCATTGCCCAACCCCTGTGGTTTGATGTAGACAGCTTCATATGAGGAGACTGCAGAGGCATCTGTATCCTCAGAAGACAATGTAATAATTCCCATTTTAAAGCAAGACACCAGTCTTTTTGAAAGTCAGATTTATTGGCCATTATATTCTCTATAGTATAATGAAATAGGAGTTCTGACATAAAATTTTATACTTTGATCTCATTCATTGTTTTTTTTTAATTAACTTTTTTCTAAAATGTTATTATGAAAAGACCTGTATACTTTTGATATTTCTTGGGATTTTGTTTTATGGAACATTTGTTGTTTTTCGAATTATAGAATCAGAGGTGCCAAGTGTAAATCACTAATTTGTTCCAATCTACTCCCAGAAATGAAATTGAACTTTGAAGTAAAACAAGCTAGATATTCCTCATTTAAAATCTTTAGTAATAAGGTGACAAATACAAGCTCTCAAACTTACAGTATGAAAATTAGAGCAAAGGCTCTGAGTGGTGATTTTGGTAAAGGAAATTATTACTTGATTTGATTTTATTCGGATATTTTGAGTTCAAATGCAAGAAGATTAGTCAGGGGAAGATGATCAGCAGGCAGTTGAAGTGTGGATCTTTAAGGTACCAGTTGGAAATACCAATTTGGGAATCATCTTCACAGAGATATTTGGAGTGATGGGAGAAGGAAGTACCAATGGGAAAGAGAACAGAGCAAGAGAAGAAAAGCAAGAGGACAACCTTGGAGAAGTTGCCTGGCATTCTGATGGCAAAAAGGCCCCAAGGGCTGTGCTGTCAGTGAGTCTACCTGCCCTTCCTAACATTATGCTTAAAGAATTGGTCTATTAAGTGACATCAGCAAGATGGCAAACTAGGAAGTGGCAGGCCCTTGTTCAGATTGATTGAAATAATTTTAGAGGAGCTCTGGAAATCAGTGATCTTCAGCAACCAAGCAGACCCTAGTCAAGAAAAAGCCATATTCAAAACTGTAGGAAATTTCCTGGCATTTCTGCTTGCCCTGGACCCACTCCCTGCCCATGATGGTGTGGTGCAGTTGGGAGGAAGTAGCCCAAATTCTTGGTTCCCTCCCTCAGAAAGGAAAGAGCAAGGTAGAACTTGTTTGAAACATCCTGACCTGTCTGTGGACTATCCAAGGGACTGTTTTCTGTCTCACTTGACTTGGAGCTCAGAGTTGGGAATGGTAGCATAGTTTGGGTCTCAGGCTGGAAGCTGTGGAAGGCAGTGTTGGGCAGCATAGCATGTGGAAAGAGGCTCCAGTGCGCATCTAAGTGTAAGAGATTGAAGGAAGAGGAATATAATAAACATCTAAGGTCCTAAGAAGCTGGGGTAAGACTTTTTGAGAAGTTAACATACTTCCAACCAGCCAGGGAAAATCAGAAACAAACAGAAACATACACACACTAGCCCAAACAAGATACACACTCAGAAAATACCTGGAAGACCATAAAGCTGTACCCTGAGCTAATCATAAGGCTAACGGGCCTGCTAATTAGTGAAGATCTTTCACACCTGGTGACAAAGACTAGGCGAGTTTATTCACATACCCCAGTTTTCAACAAATTACAAGGCCTACAAAGAAACAGGGAAATGTTGGGGCGCCTGGGTGGCTCAGATGGTTGGGCATCTGCCTTCGGCTCAGGTCATGATTCCAGGGTCCTGGGATTGAGCCCCACATCGGGCTCCTGGCTCAGCAGGGAGCCTGCTTCTCCTTCTCTCCCTGCTCATGCTCTCTCTCTCTCTATCTCTGTGTCTCAAATGAATAAATAAAATCTTAAAAAAAAAAAAACAAAACAGGGAAATGTAGCCCTTTTTAAAGAATATCATAAATTTCCAGAAAGTCCTTGATAAACATGCATCAGACTTACTAGACAAAGACTTTAAAACACTGTCATAAATATGCTCCAAGAGCTAAAGGAAAACAGAATGAAAGGAAATGAGGAAAGCAATAATATAAACAAAATGAGAATATTAACAGTGAGACCAAGTATTTTTAAAAAGTGAAACATTCTATTTTTTAAAATAGAACATATGAATTGAAAATTGCACTAGAGGGGTTCAGGGGCAGACTTGAACAGGCAGAAGAAAAAAATCCATGAACTCAAAAATAGGTCGTTTGAAATAATAGAGTCTGAGGAGAAAAAAGAAAAGTGAGCAGAGCCTAAATTTATGGGACACTATCAAGTGGAGCAATATACACATTATAGGAGAAGGTAAAGAGAGAGAAATTAAAGAAATAGAAAAAAAAAGAAGTAGATTGAAGAAATAATAAATGATAACTTCCCAAATTTGGGGAACAACATGAATATACAAGTCCAAGAAGCTCAACAAATTCTATGTAGGATAAATCCAAAGAGCCCTCCATCAAACTACATTGTAATCAAACTGTCAACAAAAACAAAAAAAGAATCTGGAGAGCATCTAAAGAAAAGGGACTCATCATGTAGAAGGGAGGCCCCAATAAGACAGTCGGTGAATTTCTTAGCAGAAACCTTGCAGGCTAGAAGGCAACAGGATGATATTTTTAAGGGCTGTAAGAAAGAAACCTGTTAACCAAGTATACTATATATCTGGTCAAACTGTCCTTGAAATGAGGGAGAAATTCAGATTTTCCCAGACAAACAAAAGTGGAAAGAGTTCATTACCACTAGACCTGACCTAGAAGAAATGCTGAAGAGTGTCCTTCAAGTTGAAATGAAAGCTGGATAGTAACTTGAAGCCATATGAAAATATAATGTTCTCTGTAAAGGTAAATATATAGACAAATATAAAAAAACTGGTATTGTTGTAATTTTGGTTTGTAACTCCACTTCTGTTTTCTACAGGATTTAAAAGACAGATATATAGAAAAATTACTTTAAAAGATTTTATTTATTTGAGAGAGAAAGAGTAAGAGAGAGAGTACAAGACGAGAGGGCCAGAGGGAGAAGCAGACTCCCCATGCTGAGCAGGGAGCCCGATGCAGGGCTCAATCCTGGGACTCCGGGATCATGACCTGAGCTAAAGGCAGTCTCTCAACCAGCTGAGCCACTCAGGCACCCAGAAAAATTACTTTAAATCTATATTAATGGGTCCACAATATATAAAGATGTAATTTGTGACATTAGTAACAAAGTAGGGAGGCAGAGCTATAAAGTTGGAGAGTTTTATATGCAATTCAAGTTAGTTTGGTATCAAGTTAAGATAGTGTCATAACTTCAGGACGTTGTATGTAGTCTCAGTTGTAACCTCAAAGAAAATATCTACAGAATATACACAAAAGGAAAGGGAAAGAGAATCAAAATGTGTAAATGTGTCACTACAAAAAAATCAACTAAACACAGAGGAAGGCAGTAATGGAGGAAACGAAGAACAAAAAGCTGTAGGATATACAGAAAACAACAAAATGGCAAAAGTAAGTACTTCTCTGCTGGTATTTTACTTTGAAGTGTAAATGGATCAAACACTCTAATCAAAAGACATAGGTTAGCAGAATGGATAAAAAACAGAATCCCACTATGTGTTATCTACAAGCCTAACTTTAGATTTAAGCACATGCATCGGTTGAAAATGAAAGGATGGGAAAAGATTCAATGCAAATAGTAACCAAAAGAGAGCAAGGGTGTCTATATTGATATCAGACAAAACAGACTTTGTATCAAAGTTTTTTATAGAAGATAAAGAGGGGCGTTATATAATGAAAAAATTATCAGTTGTCAAGAAGATATAGTAATTATATATGCACTAAACATCAGAACTCCAAAATATATGATGCAAACATTGACAGTATTCAAAGAAGAAATGATAGCTCTACAGCAACCCTGGGGCACCTGGGTGGCTCAGTCAGTTGATCATCTGACTCTTGGTCCTGGCTCAGGTTTTGATCTCATGGTTGTAAGTTCAAGCTTTGCATTGGGCTCCACGCTGGGCATGGAGCCTACTTAAAAAAAAAAAAAAAAACAACTTCAATACCCTACTTTCAACACTTTCAAAAAGGGACAGAGCAACCAGATTAGAACATCAGTAAGGAAAATGAGGTCTTGAACAACATTGTAGACCAGTTGGAACTGACAGACGTATATAGAATACCCCACTCAACAAGAGCAGAATTCACATTTTTCTCAAGTTCTTGTGGAACACTATCCAGGATCGCCCATATGTTAGGCCATTAAAAATGACTTAATGAATGTTAAAAGATTGGAATCATACAGAGTATCTTTTCTAATCACAATAGAATGAAACTAGAAATCAACAACAGAAGGAAAACAAGGAAACTAAAAATATGTAGAAATTAACACAGTCTTAAACAGCTAGTGGGTCAAAGAAGAAATCACAAGGGAAATTAGGAAATATCTTAAAACCATAAAAATGAAAACACAGCATACCAAAACTTACGGGATGCAGTGAAAACTCTGCCAAGAGGGAGAGTAAATACTTAGATTAAAAAGAAGAAAGATCTCCAATCAATAACCTAACTTTACCTTAGGAAACTAGACAAGGAAGCACAAACTAAACCTAAAGCTAGCAGAAAGAAGGAAATAGAGATTAACAGTCATTAAAAAGTTCAAAGAATGCCTAGTACCCAGTGGCTTCATGGTGAATTCTGCCAAACATTCAAAGAGGAATTACCACCAGTCCTTCTCATACTCTTCCAGAAATCGAACAGGAGGGAACATTTCTTAATACTCTATGAGGCCACCATTACCCTCATACCAAAGCCATACACAGACATTGCAAGAAAACTGCAGACTAATATTTTTTATGCAAAAATCCTCAACAAAATACTAGGAAACCAAATTCAACAGCATATTAAAAGGATTATACACCTTGACCAAGTGAGATTTATTCTTGCAATGCAAAAGTGGTTCAGCATACAAAATCAGTCAGTGGAGTACATCACTTTAACAGAATGAAGAGGGGGAAAACCACATGGTCATTTCAACTGATACAGAAGAAGCAGTTGACAAAATTCAAACCCCTTTAAAGCCTTTTAAAAACACTCAACAAACCAGGAATAGAAAGAAATATTTCAACATAATAAAGGCCATTTATGAAAACCGCACAACTAACATAATACTCCATAGTGAAAGACTGAAGACTTTTCTTGTAAGACAGGATGTCCACTTATACCACTTCTGTTCAACATAGTACTGGAAATCCTCCCCAGAGCAATTAGGCAAGAAAAACAGTATCCAAATTGGAAAGGAGGAAGTAAAATTATCTCTGTTTGCAGATCATCTTATATGGAGAAAACCCCTAATGATTCCACCAAAAAAACCCTGTTAGAACTAATAAATTCAGCAGAGTTGTAGGATACAAAATCAACGCACAAAAATTAGCATTCCTATACATTAACATTAAATAATCTGAAAAATGAAGAAAATTCCATTTACAATATCATCAAAATAAATAATATACTTAGGAATAAACTTACCCAAGTAGATGACAGACTTATACACTGAAAATTACAAAAACTGCTGAAAAAAATAAGACATCAACAAATGTTAGAAAATTCTGTGTTCATGGATTGGATTTACCTTTCACCATATACAAAAATTAAACCAGAACCTAAATATAAGAGCTAATGCTATAAAACTCTTAGAAGAAGTCATAGGGAGAAAGTTTCTTTACATTGGATTTAGCAGTGATTTCTTGGGTAGGACACCAACAAAAGATTAGGCAACAAAAGAAAAATTAGATAACTTGGACTTTCATCAAAATTAAGGCAGCCCAAGGAACGTGAGAAAATATTTGCAAATTATGTATCTGATAAGGGATAGATATCTAGACTATATAAAGAAACTCCTACAGCTCAACAACAACAAAACCTAAGTTAAAAATAGGCAAAGGATAGGGCGCCTGGGTGGCTCAGTTGGTTAAGTGACTGCCTTCGGCTCGGGTCATGATCCTGGAGTCCCTGGATCGAGTCCCACATCGGGCTCCCTGCTCGGCGGGGAGCCTGCTTCTCCCTCTGACCCTCCCCCTCTCATGTGCTCTCTCTCTCTCTCTCTCTCTCATTCTCTCTGTCTCAAATAAATAAATAAAATCTTTAAAAAAAAAAAAAAATAGGCAAAGGATATGAATAGACATTCTCCAAAGAAGTTATACAAATGACCTGTAAGTACATGAAGTGATCCTCAGCATTATTAGCCATTGGGGAAACGCAAATCAAAACCACAATGAGATGCAAGTTCATACCAATTGTATTGGCAAAGATATGGAGAAGTTAGAATTCTTGTACATTGCTGATGGAACTGTAAAATGCTATAGCTACTGTGGGAAATGTATGGTATTTCCTCAAAAAAATAAACATAGGATTACCATATGACTCAGCAGTTCCACTTCTGGGTATATACCCCAAAGAATTGAAAGCAGACACTTGAAGAAATATTGTATATCCATGTTCATAGCAACCTTATTTATAATAGTCAGAAGATGGAAGCAACCTAAATGTCCATGGATGGATAAATGGATAAACAAAAGGCAGTATATACATAACAATGGAATTTAGTCAGCCTTTAAAAGAAGAAAATTCTGACACATAGTACAACATGGATGAACTTTGAAGATTTTATGCTAAGTGAAATAAGCTAGTCACAAAAGGACATATAGATGTATGATTCTGCTTATGAGGTACCTAGAGTAGTGAGATCATAGAGACAGAAAGTAGTAGGGTGGTTCCTAGAGGCTGAGGGAAGTGAATGGAGAGTTAGTGTTTAAAAGGTACAGAGTTTCGGTTGAGGAAGATGAAAAAGTCCTGGAGATAGTTTGTGGTGATGGTTACACAACATTGTGAGCATACTTAATGCCACAGAACTGGACACAAGATTGGTTGAAATGGCAAATTTTATTTCTGTATTTTACCACAACTTTTTAAAAATCTGTTGCAAAAAAGGAAAAGAATGGGTGTAACCTGGATTCTCTTACTAGCTATGTTTTATTGCTGTTCATCTGTTTGTACAAACTCACTAGCCTTTTACGACTTAGTTGTCCATACTCCAAGCCAGTTCCTCTTTTCGTGTTTCTGTGAAAAAGTACAATTTAAGACTCCTATTTAAGAAGTCAATGTGCTACATCCATTTAAAAGCATTCTGTCAAGCAAAGGCATCCAAGTATTACAAATTAATGAGGGAAACAAAGCCAAATAAAGGCAGGTAAGTGATTTTTAAAATACTACTGGCTGAAACTACAAAAGCACATGCATATTGAAAAAAATGCAAATAATTCAAAATATACAGAATATAAAATGATTGTGTTCTCCCTTACTCTCCAGGGGTAAGCATTGTTAGTAATTTATGAATCATATTTTTCGAAAAATAGAATGGTGCTAATCTGAAAAAGATTAAAATTTTTCAAAAATGTCTTTAACTTTGGGGCACCTGGGTGGCACAGTTAAGCATCCTACTCTTAGTTTTAGCTCAGGTCATGATCTCAGGATCATGAGATCAAGCCCCACATCGGGCTCTGCACTCAGCAGGGAATCTGCTTAAGACTCTCCCTCTCCCTCTGCCCCTCCCCACTGTGCAGGAATGCACGTGTGTGCATGCGTGCTCTCTCTCTCTCCTTCTCTCAAATAAATATATTTTTTTTAAATGTCTTTATCTTCACCATCATCATCACTAAAATTTATCAAAGCTTATGTTTACCAAAGTGCTTTATACAGTCACCTAATTTAATCATTATACAAATCTTGTGAGGAAGTATCTTCATTTTTCAGATGAGGAAAAGGAAGTGCAGAGAGGTGAAATAACTTGCCCACAACCACATATCTAATAAGTACTAAAGCTAGTAGAACTGTGATTTGAAAAAATCTACCTGACTGTAAATATCATGTCTATAACTTCTTTGCCTAAAATCATCAATAGTCTCAGATGCATACATAATAGGGCTACCTCATTCCATTTAATGGCTGACCATATCTCTTCTACTACCTCTTCCTTTTTTAACATTCCAGATAGCATGTTTGATTTTCCTCATTTCTTCTTGAGTCCCACTTCCTTAATCTCCTTTGTAGGTTTATTCTCTACCACCAGGCCCAGTACATTTTAGTTTTTCAAGACTTTCTTCACTTCTTATTTTATGTTCTTATATGAGCTATCTCATCTTCTATAATTTCAGATACCTATGACAATGACTCCTAAATTTATCTCCCTACTCCAGATCTGCCCTCTGAGCTCTATATCTCATTGCTACTTGGAAGAATATTAAACTGAATGCCCAGACCTCCACTAATTTTTCCTCATCTGTATCATTTCAAAGGAGTAATGAGTTTTACAAACTGCTGTGGAGAATTATACTGCCTTTTATTTATCCTAAATTACCTCACTTAAATTTCAAAGGATGATTCTTCATTCTATTACTAGCATCCTGCTATTGATCATCAAGTATATTTACTTTCCCTGGCCCCTAAGTATTTTTCTCTTTTAGTTCAATACCAAATTTTCCATTGTTATACCTAGGCACTCTTGCCACCATGCCATTAAATTGTATTAGAATCTCTCATTTTAAGAACACATAACTATTTTTAGCTTTTCTTTCCAGTATAGCCTTCATTCTACTCCATACTAAAATGTCACATACCCCCAGATAATGCTGAACCAGTTGCATCCTCTTCCTCATTCAGCCCTTAAATTTATATTACATTATAAAACAGAAAGGAAAATTATCATTCATTGAATGAATACATTTTACAAGTTTCACATACTTTATATGTAAATCCTCCTAGCCTGGCAAAGTAGATATAGTTAGCCCATTTTCAAATGAAGAAACTGAGACTCGGAAATAAGTTAATTTTTTCAGCCAATGTGGCAGAATGTATACTGAAACTAGGTTTATCTGAATCCAGATTTATTTTACTAACCTAGCTAAATCACAGCCCATTCCAGGTATTCAAACTGTTCTTCCCATTACTATGAATAACCTATTTTGGGTTCTTCTTTTCTTGGATGAATCCTTCCTGTGTGATTTATATGTCTCGTATGAAAAGAGGCTGGAGTATAATGCTTGTTACTGATTGTTCTTTCATTCATCCTACAGTTTATGATGTCCCAGGTACATAATAAATGCTGGGATTCAAAGATAAAACATAGAGCATGCACTTAAAAGGTTCATAATCTGATATCACTTATTCTGTTTGTTGCCTTGTGTAAGCATTCATTTGTACCCATGCTAAGAGGTCTTCTGATTGTTCCAAAGTAGAGGGATGTTTTAATCACAGTAGCCCCTGACATGGACAGCTTTTAATATGCTTACAGAATAAGAGAAGAAACTCTTACACAGGGCAGTGGTAGAGTTGGTTTGGTCCTTGAATTAGTTACTGTACAGGATAAACTATTGTTAACAAGAGACCAAGAAGTACTGTGCTTAATTAAGATAGAAGTTTATCCTCATGCAACAGTCCAAAGGTGAGTAGCCAGGGATATTAAGGCAGCTCTACCATTCCTTAAAATAAGGTTTCCCTCTCTGGAATCAGTGGCCATTCGACTTGTTAACATTTCCCTGCCAGTGAGAAAAGAGAGAAGCATGGAAGAGCAGATAGCTTTCTTTTAATTATGCAGTCCAAAATTTGTATAGGTCACTTCTGTTCACATCCTATGAACAGAACGTAGACATATGGTCATATGGCTATAAATATATTCTCAACTAGATGACTATGTGTCCGGGTAAAAGTCTGTATTACTGAAAGAAAAAACAAATGTATATGGGGGAATAATTAGCAGTCTTTGCCACATCTTTTGACTGACTAGGCTAAAGTTGCTGGAGAGTATCAAATATCACAAGAGTCCATAATGTGGACTTAAAATATTTAATCAATTTTATTACTTATACCAAGTTGCTTCTCATCCATTTCTGCCACTGTTCTGTGGAAGAAACAAAATATATTTAATAAAGACTTAAGTATCCTCTGTTGGTTCTTAGACCATCTTTTCAAAAGAAGAATCAATAATAAAATAATTAAAACATTTTGAAATTTTAAAATTGCCATTTAAAATCAGATTACCATATTCATAAATGAATTGTTTCAGAAAACTTCCTACAGCTGATCTCTTGCTTTTCCCAAGATCTTTGCATTATGTAAAAAGAAAATAGAAATCTCCTTCGTTAAAAAGAGAAATGTGGAGGGATGCCTGGGTGGCTCAGTCAGTTAAGCAGTTGACTCTTGATTTTGGCTCAGGTCATGATCTTCTGGGATCCAGCCCTGCATCAGGCTCTGCACTCAGTGTGGAGTCTGCTGGAGATTCACTCTCCCTCTCCCTCTGCTCCTCCCTCCACTCATGCTCTTTCTGTCTCTCAAAATAAGTGAAATCTTTTTTAAAAAAATTTTTAAAAAGAAATGTGGACTAAAACATATTTGTCTCTTCTTGCCGTTCTTGGTTAAAAGTGAAAAATCAACAATGTCTTGTATACAAAGGTAGAAATCTCTTAATTATAAGATAGTTCAGGTGTTTACAAAGAAAATTCCCTTTCTTTGTACTGCAAAGAAAAGGGAAAGATACAGAATATTTAGAGCCATCCCATTTGCTAAGTAAAGAGCCTTACTGACTAATCAATGAGTCTAAGATGAAATCCTCAAGACTAAATTTAACCATGCACTGTCTTTTTGTCATAAATTACAGATCCAAACTTTTTTTTTTTAAGATTTTATATATTTATTTGAGAGAGAGTAAGCAAGAGAGAGAGAGAGAGAAAGCACAAGCTGGGGTAGGGGCAGAGGGAAGGGGAGAAGCAGACTCCTCGCTGAGCAGGGAGCCTAATGCAGGGCTTAATCCCAGGACTCTGGGATCATGACCTGAGCCGAAGGCAGACGCTTAACCAGCTGAGCCACCCAGGCGCCCCAGATCCAAACATTTTTCTGACAACAAATGTTAAGCCATTAAGGATTGTGTTGTCAGATTGCTTTATCCTAGAGTTAGTCTTGACCCATCTGAAATGTAAAGTGTCAGGCTTATGTTACCTCTAAAAGCTTATAGAATATGTTTTCTAGGATTGTATGAAGGTATAAAATGCCTTTATTATAGGTACTGCTTTATTTAATAATGCCTTTACTTTCACTTAAGATGTGCATGGCTTCATTCTTTACCACCCTTCTTTTTTTCCTTTCTTTCGTCCCCAAAATCTGGGTAAAGTGTCTGTGCGATTGGAGCAGTTGACGCTTGTTTTTTTTCTACTGAAGCTACTGGTATTGGAATAAAAGTGCTTCTGGCCATTTCTGATCGAAATTTTATTTCTTCTATTGTACATTGTCAGTACTTTGCCATAGACTCATTTTCTACCTATCAAAATTTAAAATATTTGTATTTTTGTTCCAAATTTTTATTTCCAGAAATATATCCTATCAAAACTTTTAGACAAGTATGCTAAGATACAAATTCAAGAAGATCTGTTAATAATTGGGAATGTTTAAATTATGATGTTCACTCAAAGATACTGTGAGCAGAGAGTAGTCAATCTCATAAATGTAAATTTTCAAACTCTGATAAGTATTTTTTTTTAGTGTTTTATTTATTTATTCATGAGAGTCAGAGAGAGAGAGAGAGAAGCAGAGGCAGAGGGAGAAGCAGGCTCCCCGCCCAGCAGGGAGCCTGATGCGGGACTCGATCCCAGGACCCTGGGATCATGACCTGAGCCGAAGGCAGACGCTCAACCATCTGAGCCACCCAGGTGCCCCAAACTCTAAGTATTAGGAAGAAATTAGAACATCTCTTAGGGACTTGACCTAGTCTATAATCTAGGGGGTCAGAGAAGATAGTCTTTATGAAGGGCAGGGTCGGGCTGCTTTCCAGGTGTAAGGACCTGTGTTATAAAGACTCATTGGCCTAAAAGAATTGAAAGTATAAGGGAAAGGTGTAATGAGAAGAATCAGGGGCAAGACTGTGTAGGGTGTTTAGAGACCACCATATTGAGGATTTGGGGTTCTGTATTTTGAATGCAGTAGTAAACCATTTAAGATATTTATGGGGAAAGAGTGGGAGGACTGAATGGGTGTTATGATTACATATGCATTTTGCAAAACAAAATGGCTACAGTTGAGAGAATAGATTGGCTGATACATTTAGGGAGAGCAATGAGGTTATTGCCGTAGTTAATTAAGGTTGTGCTGGCTTGAGTGGTGATGGCTACATTGGAGATAAAAAAGTGGATAGATTTGAGAGACATTCAAGATTAAAACTGACGCTTGGTAATGGATTGACTATAGAACAAGTAGTTGTGAAGGATTGTTACGACTTTCTGGATAGATAGATAGTGGTGCCATATACAAAGAAGGAGTGCAAAGGACCTGATTTTGCAGGAGTAAGAGGAGGGAGAAAGAGAAGTTGGAGGGAAGAGATCATCAGTTCTGAATATGTAAAAGTTGAAATGCTTTCCCAACAGCACTTGGCCACATAGATCTAGAGGAGAGACCTAGAAACCTCAGAGGAGAGGTCTGGGTTAGAAGGAGAAATTTGAGAGTCTGGTATATAACCTGCCACTTCAGTTAAGATTGTTTAAGGAGAGAGTATATAGCAAAAAGAGGGTCTTGGTAGAACTGCATATACTTACATGATATGCCATAGTGGTTATTTAGGGGCTTGGGCTTTGGTGGTCAGGCAAACCTGAACTCAAATCCCAGTTCCACTGCCTACTGAGAAACTTTGGGCAGGTTATTTTGTACCTCTTCGTGCCTCAGTTTTCTCACCTGTAAAATGTGGGAAATAATCTACTCAGAAGATTAAAGAACTAAAATGAAATAAAATAGAGCTCTCTGATTTTGGTGCGTAGTAAGTATTCAGTGAAATGATCATATGATGATAATGTATTGTTGAAAATTTTGGTTACAGAATAGTTCACAGTTTTTTAAAAATGTATCTTACTTTTGTAAGTAACTTCTGTTACTTACGTATCTGTATGTGCGCAGAAGTTCTGAAAGGGTACATACCGAAGTGTCAGTAGTTAACTCTGAGGAGGAATGGAAGTCACAGTAAAGGAAGACTCACTTTTTACCTTGTACGTATGTGGAGTTTTGTAGTGGTAGTGATGGTAGACATTTTTGTTGTTTTTGCATTTTCTCAACAAATGTGCTACTTTTGTAATTTTTAACAGCCATTAATTGTTCCTTAATCATTTTTGACTATTTTTTCTTTTTGTAAACTTTGGACAACCAGGGTTTTTAGTTTTTTTACTTGACAGAATGTTTTTGATTCAGTGGAGGTACCACTGAGCTTTGAACTTTTTTTTTTTTTTTTTTTTTTTTTTTTGAGCTTTGAGAGAGCTCAAAAAGAAACTTCTGAGTCCTGGGTTACAATGAACTAGAAGAAAGACTGAGAAAACTGGCTTAGAGCATGGGGAAGTTGTGTGGTAAGTCTGATGACATGTTGTCCATGTTCAGTGGTAATCAGGGCTTTAGTTAATGGAAGCATACGCTACTTGCTATGGTAATATTTTATATAGATACCTTGCTCATTATTAAAGGAAAGGAACTAATATTTGCAAAAAGCTTATTATGTACCAGATAATTTATACACACTATTTCCTTCAGTCCTTCCAGCAAATATCATTTTCGTTTCAAAAAGAAAACAAAGCTCAAAGAGACTAAGTAAATTAATCAGAACCAAAACACAATATCGTAAAATAAAAATAGTTTGTCATTCTTTACCATTTGGCATGCTGAGAAATTGGTGGCAGCACTGTCACTAAATAGTAGATAATCAGATTGATAGTCTGATCTGTCAAATTGCAGGTCTAGGTAAGTCTTGATGGGGCCGGGGGATGGGGGGGGTTGTATAGTGGGGCTTGTAACCTAGTTATAAGAAAATATAGCAGAGAATGGTTGAAGAATAAACTGTGTAAACCAGGATCTCTGAGTTGCTAATCCTATACAGTCTCTTTTTTTAACTTAAAATTGAAGTTGATATTTAGTTTACCCAGAGTTTCAAGATAAAGTAGTTTGTGATCAAAGTGTTGTATATTGGGACAGTTATTATTTGTCTTACTTCATGAACTGTGGAGTTTCCTTGTTGAGAGCATTTGTGGTAGCCTTCTATAAAGCTTTTGTCCTCTTTGTTAATCTTGGAACAGTCTGAAAGGTTTTTAAATTGAGATTCTTTTTTTAACCCATTTCAGTTTATTAAATTCCTATTGTCTTTATACCTGGAGGAAAACAATGGTATTTTTCAGAACATTGAGGTTAGTTCTTGAGGATGAAAAGAGACAATGTTTGACCTTTTGCAAGTATCATTGATGACAAAGGGCACTTGAACTTTTGTTCCCCCATCTAGGAAATAAGTGCTTTGGAAAATATGAAAATGACAGTTTTCAGTGTCAGCAGTAGGGAAAAAAATTCAATTTATAGAACTCTTTTAATATTTATGAAACCCATGAAAACTTGAGCAGCTGTATATCCAAAATTATAGAGAATATGCTGCCTTAGTTTTGAAGATGAATTGAAATTTTCCCTGGATAAAGGGACAGTTCTAAAGATAAGCTTTCTGCTTTGTTTATGAGCAGGGAAGGACATGTATGGACGACCATCTTTAATAAACTTAAAATGTGTACTATATTGATGGGCATTGTTTTAAGTTTTGCTTTTGAACACTAAGAAAGAATACAGAGTACATTATGGCACAAGTACCTAAGTACCTGTTTACCTCTTTAGATGCTGGTAGACCACTTGTTTTACTAGTCTTTGGAGTTGGAAGGAGTGTCAAATACACAGAAGCCAGAGTCGTCTTGGCCAGATGGTGTTTGATACAGATGGATGGTTAGTTGTCATGCAGATCTCCTAGTTGGTAACTTGTTGCTGCCATCTGACTCAAAGAATCATTCACACACACTGGCTGTCAAAAGCATCTTCTCTTCTGTCTGTTTTAGCTGTCATGTCTGTGCTCTGTACAGAAGTGTTGACAAGACATTGCTGTTGTACATTTTCAATGTGGTTGTTAGTGATTTTTCTGTTTTGTGGGGTCTTTGATAGGGCTGTAATGTACTTGGTTTGTAATTGTATTTTTTAAAAAAAATACTGTGACAGTACAATTATCTCACCTTTTAAAAGGACTTTTCAGGTTGTAAGTTTATTCAGATCTGTTCAGTGAACAAAAGCATTTAATAAAAAAAAAATTTATTTCAGTTTCCAAATATAACAAATAAATTTAATTCTACTGGTTATTTCCCAATTTGATACAATATCTTCTTCTGGACTTTCCCTCTCATAGCCTTGTGGTCAAAATCTTTATACTATTTTTTGAATATGTATTTTCTTTTCTTGAATTAGCACCTTTTTTGCTGATGGTATAAGCTTCCCTTTTTCAAAAAAAAAAAAAAAAGAAAAGATCTTTGGATAATTGCCTATCTTTTGTACCCATTTTCTCAAACTTAATGTCCTTTTGTCTTACTCACCTACTGACCTATCTCCATTTTTCCTGTTTCCCTTATAGAATATAAGCAAAGCCTTTTCTCCGTTCTTTCAGGTACCTTCTGAAGTCATGTCTATTTCTCTGATACTTAACAATTTAATTAACAACTTAAAGTCTATTTATTCCACTAATATTTACTGAGCATCTCAAAATTTGCCAGCCACTCTGCTGTATACTCTAGAGATACCAGAAGAAAATAGCCTTTGCCCTTGAAGAGGTCATAGTCTAAAGCGAAATCAGAAATAATTAGACTAGGGGGGCGCCTGGGTGGCTCAGTTGGTTAAGCGACTGCCTTCGGCTCAGGTCATGATCCTGGAGTCCTGGGATCGAGTCCCACATCGGACTCCCTGCTCAGCAGGGAGTCTGCTTCTCCCTCTGATCCTCCCCCGTCTCGTGCTCTCTCTCTGTCTCATTCTCTCTCTCAAATAAATAAATAAAATTAAAAAAAAAAAAAAAAAAAGAAATAATTAGACTAGGATACTATAATTGCTATAATGTATAAAGTATGTGGAAAAAGCAGTAAGAAAACAAGGACCATTGCTATTCTTTTTCCCCTACTATACTTCCAGAATATCAGTTTTTAAGTTATTACAGAGTTTGCTAGAGTTTATGAAGTACTTTATTAAGTAGTTTAAGAAATAGTTTAGAACTTCAACTTGAAATTTTTCCCAGCCAATGAATATATTTTCAGCATTATTCATTTACTATAATATTTTATATGTAGGTGTGCTAAAGTATGTTTTTAAGCCAGAGACTAAAAGGTGAATATTACCTAGCAGAGCCTTCTGAGTTGGTTCCAAAAGAAGATACAAGTGCTTTGGTTTTCCATGAAGGTGGGAAAAAAATATATAGTAGAAGGAGAGAGGGCTGAGGTTTGAGTAACTTACACGCTTATTCTGGGCATATCTCTAATTGCTAAGTTTTTTGTACTGGTTACTTGATGTCTGGATAGGAGAATACTTTTACCTGTCGAAATGTAGTGAAAGAATGGGCATTTATTGGTCAGTGTTTATGAAGAGCTTTGAGTTCTTTGGAGAAAGTTGTAAATACACAGAAGTAGATAGTGAAGAAATAACATCTGCATGTTTGCTGATTGCTCAGCCTGGTAGTTCTATGTAGCCCAGGTAAATTTTTTTTTTTTTTTCAGCCCAGGTAAATTTAAGCTATTACAGAATTTGCTATTGACCTTTAAATCCTCCTACTCACTCTAGGGGTTTGGATATAAATTTATGTAGGAGTAAGATGTCTTGTCCTGAGAGGCTGGGCCCTAGTGTTTAAGGTTTAGTTCCGAGATTCATAATTATAGGTCAGATGGTCCAGATGGACTTACAACATACATTCTTCTATTTATAATAATAAAATTTGGCTTCTTTTTTTTTTTTTTAACTTGGATTCTTTATTTCCTTTTTTTTTTCCATCAAGGATGTACTAAATACCTCCTATGTATAAATTACTTCGCAGAACTCTATGGGAGTGTCAAGTTATATAACACTACTCTCAGGCAACATGCAAAGATAACAAACCACTTGAGTTATTTATCAGCTCTGTCAGTTATTCTTGGTTGAAGTGTATTACTTATAAAATTTCACCCTTCATTTGGGAAAATGTGGTATTTTGCTTTAATTTCCTAAGCTAATTTATTTTGGGAATCTAGGAACAGCTGTATAATTTATAAAGAACTTTAAGCATATTGGTCTCTGAAAAGAATAATTTCACTAATTTTGAACTTTGATAAAAATTCAATTCAAAATCAAATATTTATTAAGATTTTATTTATTTATTTGACAGAGAGAGAGAGTGAGAGCACAAGCATGGGGAGCAGTAGAGGGAGAGGGAGAAGCAGGCTCCCCGCTGAGCAGGGAGCCCAACATGGGGCTTGATCCCAGGACCCCGGGATCATGACCTGAGCTGAAGGCAGATACTTAACCGACTGAGCCACCCAGGCGCCCCTCAAAATCAAAAATTTAGTATCTACTGAAGGACATTCTGAGCTTATTAGGACCCTATTTTACATTCAAGGAATTTACGATTTAGTCATTTATTGTTGCACCAGTGATAAATATTGATAAAGAATTCTCTATTATTTGTTGGTAATATATTTTTAAGACTTTGTACTAATTTGGTAGTTGTAATGCAACATTTTCATATTTGCTTAAAGGTTTGTTAACATCTGTTATTCTCTAATGCAAACTGCTATCTTCTTTCATTGCTTAACTCTCACAGCCATTGCAATAAAATAGCAAGATGAATGGATTAAAAATATAAGGGAAATTATTATATTTAAGATATCCAGTAAGGATTAACCACATATTCTCTTGACTTCTTAAAATGTAATCTGAGAAAAGAAATTTCTAATCAATATAATTTTGTAATTTGTACTTGTTCTTTTGATTTTCATAGGGTCTTAGTTATGCTACTTTCTTTGTGGTTTTATACTCTAAATACAAATTCAAAACTGTTTATTTAAAAGATATGAAATCTTTTTTTTTTTTTTTTAAAGATTTTATTTATTTGACAGAGAGAGACACAGCGGGAGAGGGAACACAAGCAGGGGGAGTGGGAGAGGGAGAAGCAGGCTTCCCGCCTAGCAGGGAGCCCGATGCGGGGCTCGATCCCAGGACCCTGGGATCATGACCTGAGCCGAAGGCAGACGCTTAACGACTGAGCCACCCAGGCGCCCTAAAAGATATGAAATCTTAACATTTTTTAAGTTATTAGTAGGTATTTTTGTAGGATAATATAGCATCCATTTTGTCATTCATGCTTTTTTGTTGTTGTCATTAGGGACTGAATTCTAAATTACAATTTTTATCCTAACTGAAGGACCAAGAAACCATACGTTGAACTATTAACTGAAATTTCTTTAATTAAGATGATTTTTTAAAATTTTACAATGTTTTACGTGTTTTAAACCAGTGATGTTTATAATGATTATTAATACACTGTTGGAGCCAGTTTTTAGTTCACAAATAACATGCTCAATACCTGGGAAATGGCAGTAGAGCAGCTCATATCTATATGTAATTAATTATTAGTGGACAGTAAATGTATGTACATTTGTGTCAGTAAATATCAAGCTAACTGGTTTTTATGTCAGCAGACTGAGAACTATGAGCAGAGAATACGTGAGCAACAGGAACAGCTGTCACTTCAACAAACTATTATTGATAAGCTAAAATCACAGTTACTTCTTGTGAATTCCAGTCAAGGTATGTTCATACTAATTTTCTATGTATTTCTTGAACCTCTTGGGGAAAAGAAAGGTGGAAATCAGGTTTTTCTTTTTTATTTCTCCATTGTTTCTCAGTAGTTCTGATATTTTAATAACTGTGGTGCAGTTACATATTTTTATTTAAGAAATGGATACTTGTAGGGTATGGGGAAATGAACATTCACATATACTATACTGTAGAACTCTCAGTTGATGAAACTTCCTAGAAGACGATTTATCAGTAAATAGCAAAAACTTTCTTAAATGTCTGTGCCTTTTAAATGAAAAATTCAAGTCCTAAAAATATGTCATAAGAAAATATTTGTTCAAGACCTCAAAGACGTGTATGCAAGGATGCTTATCACAATATAACTTCTAATAATGAAAAATTAGAAATAAAGAAGTGTTCAACAGTTAATATAACGAATAGCTATGTAGCCAAGAAAAAGTGATGATAACAGATGTTAACTTACTAACATAAGACATATTCATAATATATAGAAAAATGAACAAAGCAGGATAAAAAAATATATAATTTTATGTGTGCAAAAAAAGATTCTTGTTTGAATTTATATGTATAGAAAAAGAAAAACTGTGATAAAATATAAACCAAAATGTTAACAGGAATAATTCACAGGTCATAAAAGTTGTGGGCAGCTTTTATTTATTTTTGGCATGTCTGCATTTTCTAATTTTCCTAGAATAAGTATGGAGTAGTTATGCAAATAATTATCTTAAACAAAGGATGCATACCTGGAAATACGGCTTATTAAAAGTTTAATTGCTATTGTTGATACTAAGTTGCAAAGAGTTTCTAGTTTTCTAAATTGTACATATTTTTTACACCACTTATTTTGGGAGTAGGAGTTTTGTGTATTTAGTAGGAATGAAAAAAATCTAAATGGGAAAAATTTTAATTGTTAAAATAATTACTATCTAAAGAATTTTTGAAGTTTAAAATCTCTTTAAAATTAGGGTTCCTGGTTTGTTTTTATTTTTTCCATGTGGTACCAAAAAAAAAGGGTTCTCTACTTACATGCAAGAGGTTTTTGTCTTGCAGATAACAGTTTTGGCTATGTTCCCCTGCTTGAAGACAGTGAAGCAAGGAAGAATAATTTGACTCTTGATCAGCCACATGATAAAGTAAAATCAGGAATACCAAGAGAAAAAGAATTAAAGGTAGACTGCACTGCTGGTTTATTCCCTAAAGGAAATAAGAAATGAGAAGTCAGGTTCCACAGACTTCCTGAATTATTCAGTCAGTATTCTATCAAATTTGGGTGGGCAGGAACAGGGGAGAAGGTGGACAAGATTCTTCTCAATCCTACCATTGCTTCTGCAAAAAGCAGCATTCAGATGCAGATACATAACACATCTTCCTTGTTTTATTTTCCTGAGGTAGATCCACCATCGGAATTTAAACAGAAATTCTGTTTATACACAAACAAATGACTTACATGTTTCTAAATAGAAGCACTATTTCCAAGTAAAATAAAGGCTTAGGTTTGTTTCATGTTTCCTGTTATTCTCATTTCTATATCACAGGCATTTAACAAAGAAATAAAACATTTAACTAAGGTAGATAGTAAGGCACAGATGATTCTGGATTAGAAAACAAGACTCTGGTTTTTTTCTTCAATTGCCTGTGCTTAATTTTTTTAAAAATCTACCTAACCAGTTTAAGCAAAAGGAAACAATATAAAAGGAACATTCTGTATCTGCAAGGAGACATATACGAGGATGTTCAAACTACATTGTTTAGAAACAGCTTAAACATCCATCAGTAGCAGAATGGTACACCTTTACATGAAACACTTTAGAAAAATTAAAATTAACTAAATATTTATATATTAGTATGCTTAGATTTCAGAAACAGTGTTGAATAAAAAGTGGAAATTACAAAATAATAAAATGGGAATAATTTATGTAAATTTCTTAAAATATAAAATATGACATTATTTATTAAAACACAAGTATATACTAAAAGTATAAAAACACGGACAGGAAAGTTATGCAACTTCTTTAGAAAAATAATCACTTCTACAATTGGAGAAAGAAGAGTCTGATTCTGGGAAGGGAAAAAAGAGGGCTTCAGTTGTATCTACAACTTCTTTTTTTTTAAAAGAGCTTAAGCAAAATGCTAATACTTGTTAAATCAAGGTAGTGGATATATAGATGCATATTGTTCTCCATGTTTTTATGAATCATTGAAATGTTATGTTTAAAAAGGAATTTTTTTAGTGAGTTAGGTTTTAGTAGGATGAAACAGCTTTTGAATAAAGTAAGATCTCCCAGTAAATGAGGACTCTTAACATCTATAAGACCAATTAAGTCAAGAATGCTATATTTATTTCTTTTCTTCTAGATAAGGTAGAAGATTTTAGCTTTGTGTGCCAAGGTTATTCAGTTACCAATCCCATAACTAAAGACTATCTTTTTTTTTTTTTTTTAAGATTTTATTTATTTATTTGACACAGACACAGTGAGAGAGGGAACACAAGCAGGGGGAGTGGGAGAGGGAGAAGCAGGCTCCCCGCGGAGAGGGAGCCCAATGCGGGGCTCTATCCCAGGACCCTGGGATCATGACCTGAGCCAAAGGCAGACGCTTAACGACTGAGCCACCCAGGCGCCCCTCCCATAACTAAAGACTATCTTAACTTGTTTTCATTTAACATCAAATATGAGAAATCGAATTTAGATACATTTCTATATACAAAAATTTTAAAATGGGAAGTTCTCTAAAGTATCTCCCATTTCATTTTTTTTAAATCATTCTTTTTTATTTGGATCATCATCTCTTCACCCCCACTGCAATTTCCATTTATCTGAAAATGCTGATAAACACAAGATACACTGGCACTGGAATATGTTTAGGTTTATTTTGCAAAAGACAAAATTCAGAAACAGTGATTCTGACTTCTGAAATACAATTTTATGATTGGGTCTATTATAAAATAATGGAACTGTAAAATGGTGACTTACAAATTTAGTGCTTAAGTAAACTATACGTTCCACTTTCCTGTTTCAGGGACTTCTAAATATTATTTACCATTTACCATTAATTTTGATTCAAAATTCCTGTACTCCAGTTACAACATTTCTTTGAAGATTATTATCTGGCATCTCAGTTCTAAATATAGAGAAGGTATTTTTGAAAAGATTAGTCTTAGTTAAAACAAATGGGATGGTGTAAAAGGCTTTTAGATATGTTAATAATTTCATTTATTTTATATTTGGGTAATTTGTCATTGTTTATGGAAGTTTTAGAGTTTGTTTTTCAGTCATTAAGTGTTCAGTGGGAACCTTCAACAGAATTCTTTTTTAAATTACATTTGTTTTATTTTTATAAGATGTCTTTTGTAAAATATATGTCTGGATACCCGGGCTAACGTTAAATATAAGTAACAGAAATTATGTCAGAGATGGCTTATTTCTAAAGAATTAATAATGTTGCATCAATTGTAACTTTAATTTGTAGACAGACAATAGAGGGAAAAAAATAAAGCTCCAAGTAAGAAATAAATCTAAATTCAAATAGTTCTTTTAATGATCTTTACTAGTAGGGGAAATGTTTATCTGACAGCCACATACTTGAATAGCTCATCAACTCAGTCTTCTTATACTGTAACCATTTAATAAAAATAAAAATTAACTCTTTTGTATTTCAGCTTTCTCATGTTTCTTTATATATCCAGAGCCAAAGTGTTAATGAGCACTAAATATATAACAGATTAAAAAGAAGAGTAAATATATTCTAAAAGAATGAATAAATTGGATTTATTGAATATTTGAGAGCTGGCTGTATATTGTAAAAAGTTAGGCTTCATTTAGAAAAATATTGCCAAATTAAGTAATTGGAATTAAAATCTTTTCAATTGGCATATATGTTGATCTATACATACTGAGTTATAATTAAATTTAGTTAATACAAGGGAAATCCATTCCTAAAGTATTTCAATTTTGGATATATCAGGGTTTTTCCAAAATGAAAAAATATATTGGTTATCGGTTGCAATTTTGTAAAAGTATACATCTACATATAAAAACTGCAAGGTATGATGCAGAAATGGCTAAGAAAATGGTACAGTTCATTTTTTTTCTATTTTCAATATACTTTTATATTATTAGTCTTCTTAAAAACTAAATGATTTCTAGAAATCACATTCCCAATCAGTTGGCCTAGCCTCTGTAATGAATTACTAAGTTAATAGAAATGCTTTGAACCAATAACACAAAGAAACTACTAATCACCCACAGTTCTTTCCTTCAGTTTGGTGAGTGGTTTGAGGATTTGTTTTCTTTAGACTGTTTTGTTTAGGATTTGGTTAGGATATTTGACAGGGGAAAGACCCATTGACATGGCAAATGCCAACTTTGAGTGCCTTGGAAAATGAGACAATAGAGGAAAAGGGTATATTGAGGGGAAAGAAGCTTTTGGAAAATTTTATTTGAGAAACATGAAATTTGTAGTTCAACCTCTATTCATGGTATTCCTACACAGAGCATGCAAGAGTCCTTTGACTTCTAAAAGGACATAAAGAAGTCAAGGGGTGCCTGGGCGGCTCAGTCAGTTAAGTGTCTGGCTCTTGATTTTGGCTCAGGTCATGATCTCAGGGTCGTGAGATCAAGCCCTGCATTGGGCTCTACGCTTAGTGGGGAGTCGGCTTGAGATTGTCTCTCTCTCCCCCTATGCCCCCCCCACCGCACCCCCCACCCCGGTGCACACGAACATGCGTGTGCTCTCTAAAAATAAATCTTAAAAAAAAAAAAGTCAAGACAGCAGAGCTTGTATAATTGGATGACCCTTAGTACTCTGCTTATAGTTTAGAGGCATTAGGGGAAAAGTACTCAGTTTAATGGAAAACCTGAGTTTCACTTCTTATTTTTCTTGGCTGGGGGTGGGGAGGTGAGCAGAGGGAGGGAGAGAACCCCAAGCAGGCTCCATGCCCAGTGCGGAGTCCCACACTCTGAGATCACAACCCTAGCCAAAATCAGGAGTTGGACGCTTATCCAACTGAGCCACCCAGGCTCCCCTGAGTTGCACTTGTACACCACCATAGTTTCCACAGTCTTTCTTGACGAGATATTTTGGCAGAGGGGTCATTGCATCATCCATCATACAATAAAGTACCCCAAATTTTACCCCCAAACTTAACAGCTTAAAACAACAAATATTTATTATCTCAGTGCCTGTGGGTCAGAAATATGGGAGTCACTTAGCTAGATGGTTCTGGTTCAAGATCTCATGTGATTAAAATCAGGACATGAGCAAGGGCTTCAGTCATCTAAAGGGTTGGTGTGGTTGGAGGACCCACTTCCAGGATGGCTCACTGACATGACTATTGGCAGGAGACTTCCATGTGGGCCTTTCCTCACAACCTGGCCAATTACTTACTCAAAGTAAGAACATAAGAGATCCAAGAGAGAGAGCAAGGAGGAAGCCACAGTGCTTTATATGACCTAGTCTCTAAAAATCACAGACCTTCACTTCCACTTTATTCTGCTCATTAGAAATAAGTTACGAGGTGCCCCAGAGGCAAGGAAATAAGCTCCTCTTCTTGAAGAGTACCAGAGATTTTGTAGATGTATTTTTAAAGTATCATGGGATTTGTAGACTGTGGTATACAGCAGAAGGTACCAAAGATCAGGGGTGTGGGGTGTAATGTTTAATGTATATGATAAATACTAGGGAAAAGTAGAGGATCTTGGCAGAATTCAATAGTAAATTCAACTTCCTGCATCCTATCACTGTTAATCTCAGAAGAAAAAAATATCATAGCTTCTCCTCTTAAGAACAATTTCAAAAATTCTAACATGAATGTAGACTTTCCAGAGAATAGCTGAGCAGTGTTTTAGAGAACCAAGAAACTGTTGCCTGTTGTTACTCTTTTCTTATAGCCAATTTTAAAAATTGAAAATATTTACAAAATTAAATAACACAAAAATAGACCTACTTATTCTTCACAAAACTACTCTCTCTTATTTGTAGAACACCATTGTCAGACGTAGTAACTTATGAGAGCAGTTATTTAAATAACAAATTGTGTTTCTTAATGTAAATATAAATTGGTTTTGTTTAATTTACTTTTTTAAAAGCCAGGATTGTAATATACTGGTCATTTTTAAGATCTTGGAAATAAGAGATTTTTATAATACTGCTTCTGGGAAGCACCTCAGTTGCCAAACTAAATACTATAGCTGCCTAGGGTTTGACAAAAATTGTTTACCCTCATCTTTCTGTCCTACTTTTTGTTTTTGTGGAAGTTACACAAAAGTCTAGATAGAGTGTTTGGATGCCAGAAAATATGTAGAGAGCAATAATATAGAATAAATAGAAGAATTTGGTGATATTGGTAAATTTTCTTCACTCATTCATTAACTGAACTGCTGAGTGTACCTGACACGGCGAGCCACTAGAAGAACAAAGAAATACTGTCCCTGCCCTCTGGCTTAAAGTCTTGATTTAATAAACAAAACCAACATTATTGACTGTTGTAAAGTCATTTCAGAGTCTAGGATTCAGGATACAAAGTATAGTGTGAGTTTATTTGAACTTCTATTTATTTAAATAGAGCTCATGTGTTTATGTGTCCAAAGAGCTGATTTTTGCTTTATTTCTGATTTTCTGTATATATTTCTAGTTTATTCTTTACACGTGTCTTTTTTCATCTGATTTATATGCGTCAAGCAAAAGTATAAAAGTACAAAGAATGCACTTGTTACTGAAAGATGCCGGTTAGAGAGTTGGCACATTTCTAATGTAGCTATCGTTATGATTAGATCAGCAGATATATGGTAGCTTTGAGGCGCAGCAAAGATTTTGTGGGTTTAGAAGAGTAAAACAGTGATGCAGCTGTGGAGCTGCCATCAGTGCTAATATTAAGGAAATAAGATGTGCTGTACCTGACAATTCTAGTATATACAGAGGCTCTGACATGTTTGAAGAAAGCTGATGTCTTAAAAATTCACTTGTCAGTCACTTAGACAAGAAGTATTTGAACTCCTTCTATTTGCCCTATCTTGCTAGTCAGTGACAAGAATACAAAAAAAGAGGATGACAAGATCTATCTCCTTTAAGGAGCTATATAATCTGGTTGGAGAAACAAGGATTTGGAGACCCAAAGCAATTAGCAAACCTTATAAGACAATGTGAAGTCTTAATTATATGATAAACTGAAACACTCATAATTTTATGGTACAGATAAAACATGTAGGACCTTAATTTTTTTTTTTTTTTTTTTAAAGATTTTATTTATTCATTTGAGAGGGAGAGAGACAGAGAAAGCACAAGCGGAGGAGAGGCAGAGGAGAGGGAGAAGCAGACTCCTGGCTGAGCTGGGAGTGTAGGACCTTAATTTAAAAAAAAAATTCCTGGTGAGCTGAAGGTAGGCTTGAGCCAGGGGCTCAACATTTAGTTCAAGTAGAGAAAAGAAAACATATTCTTATATGCCTATATTTTGGTAGTATGTGCACAGATATGTAAATCTTCTGCAAGATTTTAATGGAAAAAGAATAATTTCTAGGCAAGAACCAAAATTATTACTGTAGGCCACTTTGGAGAACATTATATAAACTGAAAGCTGGGGTGCCTGGCTGACTCAGTAGAGCATGTGACCCTTGATTTGGGGGTCATGAGTTCAAGCCCCATGTTGGGTGCAGAGATTAATACATCCGTATATACATACATACATACATACATAAATTAACTAACTAAAAGCTAAAACTGGGGGTTTGAAAGAGCATTTCATTTACTATAACCTTTTTAAAATGACATGATCATGGCTTCAGAAGACAGAATGCTCCCTACCATTTTGTTACTTTATAGATGGTCCTTCAATGAGAGGCATTGGTGTGTTCCTCCAGTTGTTAGTATGACAGTTTCAGCAGGCAGGGTATGAACTTTAACCCCGCTTTACTTTCTGGACTTCTGTAACTTATAAAATCCTAGCCTCACAAGTCTATGTCTTGGATGGCATCCCCATCCTTGAACTGTTCATTTGTCATATACACTGGATTTCAGATGCAGTTCCCACTTAGGGATCTCTCTCTCTGAGTTTAGGCCCCCTATAGCTTCTCACTTTTTCTATTGCAAGTCTCTTAAACTATATTTATTTGTCAAGTTGCTGTATATTGTCCAAGTACCTGGTTTTATATTCATTATGAAAACTTTATAGTAGACTATTGTTATTATGAATACCTTGACACACGTTAATACATAACAGCAATTTTTGTGAAAATGTAGCTGATAAAGCCTCCCATCTATAATTTTAAATACTGCTCTAACAACAAAACCATAATATGAAACCAGTTAGGTTTTGCAGGAAGAACTCTTAAAACAGAACTCACAGCCTTTTCCCCCCTTCCTTTAGCATTTTAGTATCTGGAGCCATTAATAACTTGGTCAGGTTGTTTTTTTAGCTAGAAGGTATACAGAAACCTTTCCAGATTTCCTTTTTCTCTTATTCATGTGGATATATTTCTATCAAAATACCTTATTTTGAGGTACCTGGGTGCCTCAGTTGGTTAAGCATCTGACTCTTGGTCTCAACTCAGGTCTTGATCTCAGCTCAGGTCTTGATCTCAGGGTCGTGAGTTCAAGCCCCGTGTTGGGGTCCACACTAGTTTTGGAGCCTACCTAAAAACAACAACAACAACAACAAAACCACCTATTTTACCTTACAGATATTTGTTGCTTGAACAGACACTGCTGTATTTAGAAATTTCTATTTTAATTAAAAACTGCAAGACCAATCTGTATCTTGTACTGAACTGATTTAAAATAAATAAATCTACATGCTTATTAAAAAATAGATTGTCATATACAAGTGTATGATAAATATGTTTTTCATCATTTGAATGAAAGTTAGAAATTAGACCATTAGTCAAGATATGTAACTATCAAATGATTTCTGTGGCAAAATCAAATGTGGTTTACATCATCTAAACACAGAGTACCTTTTCTAAGAGAGGAACTTGAAATAAATTTGCTTATATTACTCAACTTCGTTAAAAAAAGAGTTACTGTATTCGTTTAATGATCAATTCTCTCTTTTCATCATCTTTTTATTAGATAAAAGTAGTGATTGTACCATTTATACAAAGGCACATGGCAGCCTAAGTTGGGGCTTATGTAGGCTTGGAGAAAATGTGTGTGAGCACCCTACCCTGTCTTCTCAGTCAGAGCAAATGTCCTATTCCCCCTAGTTTTGTTTCTAGAAACTAGATTGAATATATCTTCTTTTAATGTATAACACTTCTGTATTACTCTTCTTTGGAGACTGGTCTTTGTTTATAGACCCTCTGGTAGAATAATAATTAGAAGGAAGAAAAATTATCTTCAACCAGTTCATTCATTAAAGTTCAGAGTTTTTTCCAAAGTGTCATAATAAATACATTACAGACTTAAGAAACAAAAAAAATATATGTTGATATTCAAAGCATTTTAATATTTACTTTGAAATTTCTGTTGCAGAAATTTTGATTGTTTCCAAATCTGAATTTTTTTTAAGATTTATTCATTTATTATTTTAGAGAGAGTGCATAGCAGGGAGGGGCAGAGGGAGAAGGCAAGAGAGAATCTCAAGCAGACTCCCTGCTGAGCGTGGAGCTCCATCCCACAAACCTGAGATCATGACCCAAGCCAAAATCAAGAGTTGGATGCTTAACTGACTGAGCCACCCAGGCACCCTTCCAAATCTGAATTATTAATCCAACCTAGCCCTTTCCTATTCTGGGCCTCTGTTTTTTAATTCAATACATTATTTTAGGATTTTTGTTTTTATAATGCTGGAAATAATTTTTGAGGGAAGGAAAAAAATGAGAAGTGGCATATCACTTTTTAAGTTTTCTTCCTGGGCTTCTAAGCAAATTTGATTATTTCTAGTGATGACTTTTCTCCCGTTACTTCCCCCTTTTAAGCCCCTTCCTCACATTTCCCATTTTTCTTTTTTCTATTCTTCTCCAGATGCCACAAAACAGAGTTAGCATATTCTGTTCAGCCCTGATTTCTCTTGACCCAATCATGAAAGTCTGTTCTCTCAGCCTCAGTAGGTTAGGACTAGCCTCGCAAAACAATCTAGTTTCTCTTATAATCTGTCATCCTAAAAATCTCAAAATCTGTTTTGAAGACATTTGTTTCTCAGTGTTATGAAATGCTTCCACATTTGGTCTATTGTGATCTGTTGTGTTGTTTTTTGGTTGAATTATATGGAATCTAGTTTCATCCAGATACGTAGTTGGGAAAGGGAAGAATATTTTAATAACCTTTTTAGAAATTGTGGCTCTTCTCTTTTGATACCATACCAAAATTCAGTAAGTAGTAGTCTCTTAAGTGTTAATTGCAATATAAAAACTGAAACCAGTGAACTTTTCTACTGCATTAAAAGTCAGTGGTCCATCTTGTACTTTAGATCTTTTACCTACATGATTTTGTAGCATCATGAATTGATTATTTGGAAAATATTGGTTCGGCGCCTGGGTGGCTCCGTCGTTAAGCGTCTGCCTTCTGCTCAGGTCATGATCCCAGCGTCCTGGGATCGAGTCCTACATTGGGCTCCCTGCTCCACGGGAAGCCTGCTTCTCCCTCTCTCGCTCCCCCTGCTTGTGTTCCCTCTCTCGCTGTGTCTCTCTCTGTCAAATAAATAAATAAAATCTTGTAAAAAAAAGAAAATTTGATTCACTGAGCAATGCAGATCTTGCAAATATTTAGTTATGATAAAATATTTAAAAATCACATCTAATAACATCATACCGATCTCATCATAAAAGTCTTTTAAGGATTGGGCAGTTGTCAAGCTTACTGTAACAGGTATACATTCCCTAAGCTTTTGTGTTTTTTGTTTTGTTTTGTTTTAATTGCTGTTTTTTGTTTTTATTTATTTATTTGACAGACAGGGAGAGAGGGAACACAAGCAGGGGGAGTGGGAGAGGGAGAAGCAGGCTTCCCGCTGAGCAGGGAGCCCGATGCGATGTGGGGCTCAATCCCAGGGCCCTGGGATCATGACCTGAGCCGAAGGCAGACGCTTAACCACTGAGCCACCCAGGCGCCCCTTCCCTAAGCTTTTAATTTTCACTTGAAAACTTAAATTTTTTTCATGGACAACAGATCTTTTCAGTTTTCCTTAAACTGAGAGGCTAACTTCATTTGCTTTTGAGAACATCTGAATAACCATAGCTTGCATGTCAGTCATTCTTTCAAGTGAAAATGGCGTTCCATTAAAAAAGTGACTAGTTCTCGGGGTGCCTGGGTGGCTCAGTCGTTAAGTGTCTGCCTTTGGCTCAGGTCTTGATCCCAGGGTGTTGGGATCGAGCCCCGCATTGAGCCCCTCATTGAGCCCCTCATTGAGCCCCGCATCGGGCTCCCTGCTCAGTGGGGATCCTGCTTTTCCCTCTCCCACTCCCCCTGCTTGTGTTCCCTCTCTTGCTGTGTCTCTTTCTGTCAAATAAATAAATAAAATCTTAAAAAAAAAAAAAAAAAAAGTGACTAATTCAGCCTGCAACTCAAACAGTTGAACCAGTGCTTTCCCCCAAGACAACCCTTGTACTTTGGTATGAAACAGAAGTCTTTTATGGGTATTTCCTATTTTGTCTCACACAATATTTAAAAGCTATTGACTTGGGATCAAAATTTAATAAAATTAATAATTTTTACTGTCTCATCAAGGAGATAGCTTAGGACCCCCCAGGGATCCTTTTTTCACTAGATGTGTGGCATTAACAGTGTGACTCCAGTTTGGTACCATGGCCTTGATCATACTCAGGTGCCAGCAGTTTTCACTCACCATTGTTTTTGCATCATCAGTATAAATGCCAACAGAGTAAAAAAGGCAAGTAACATCTAATAGTATTGTAATAATAGGGGACCCCCCTGGATTTCAGGGTCAGTGATTTGATTTTACCCTACTTAGAAGCTAGTAAGTTAGCCGGTTACTGCTTCGGGGATGCTGTAAGAAGAAACAAAACTCTTGAATCAGAGAAAAAAAATCTTTATTATACACAGCACAGCAAGCAAGAGCATTATTATTTGCTTTGGTCCCTCCTGGGGATGGGGAATGGTAACACAGTAAGACTGAGATGGATGCCTGCATATGCAGTGGGTTGCATTAAAGGTGAGAAACACTGAGCTTGGGAGATCTATCATTTTATAGCAAGCAGTCAGCAGCCTGCTCCTTGTCCAAGAGAGACATTATCTTTCAGGTTTGCCCCCTGCAAACACGATCCTGAGAAATATCCCAGGTAAAGAACAATCAGAGCCTTGTATTCTGTCATACACAGCAAAAATGTGCAGGGACATTCAGGGCCCATGTAGATTTCTCTCCCAAAAGTGGATCCCTTGAAAGGATCTCAAGACTCCAGGGATACTAAGCCGTATTTTGAGAACCAGTTTTTACCAGATTATAATTTTCTGTTAGAAAAATGCCTTTTTCTCAGTAAGTTACTTACTTTTCCTTCTATTGAAATAATGTTATGCTCTAAGAATAATATCTCAGGAACCTTTATTTATGTATATAAGTCATATTGCTTGTCCATCAGTCCTTTTGGCATTTATTAAGTAAGTAATTGTTCTACATCTTTATCCTTTATTTTGTTGTTGTTGTATAAATTAACCCATTTATTATAGGCTAACAGTGTTTCAAATAGTGGAGCCTCCTGCTGGTCTTTCAACTTCTTCAGTCGGCAGACTTTACTGTGGTGGCAGAAGTGGTGTTGTAGGTCCAGGCGCCACCGTTTTCATGCAGGAACTACAAGGCCAGATCCCCACAGCTCATCTTTTCATGTTGGTTTTGCCATAGAAGGAGCAGGTATATTTGGCATGCTGGCTTATTTCAGTCTTCACCATTTTCCCGAGAGGGCACCAGAACAGGTCCTGTATTTACCAGTGATTCTGACCTTGGTGTGTTTAAGCCATGTCACCACAAACTACATCTGAGCCCAGAGAGCTACATCTTTATACTTTAAATCATGATACCTATATATTGCTCCCAGTTACTTCTCTGTACCTACTATATAAAGTCCAGAACAAACTGAATTTTGATTGTAATCTGTTAAAGATAGTGTGGTACCTGATACATTTCCTGGGGTATCCACAGAACTGCAGACCTCTAAAATGCTACATACTGTATACTCTCATAATTTATTTTCAAGGCATAAGAATGTATTTATGGGATCTGAAATCAACAGTAAGACAACCACTTAGCTTCATTTAACCAGTCTCCTTAAAGATATTTTAGAATTTGGTGGGGGAGAGGCAGGGAAGGCTCACCTAATTTTTCATTTGCACCTAATATGTTATACCTAAGCAGTCTTGCTATGTTGTGAAACCTGAGTTTTTCTCTGAAAGATTTTTTTCTATCCAAGTTGGACATCTCTTGTTTTCTCTCTCCCATTTTGTTTACCAGCTGTGGTATTGTGATTTTTGTATTCCAACTTAGTTTTCACCTAAGTAATTCCATATCAGATGGGTTTACGCACATTATTTCTACCCCTAGTTGCTCTTCAATATTTAACATTAAGAACAATATGTCTCCCTCTACATTGCATCCACATAATGTTGCAGGGGCTCACTGACTGGTCCGTATTCCCTGAATATGTCATCTGGAATTTACTTCTACTGGATGGCCATATAACTCCAGTAAGTCTTGCTTTCCTTCTTGCTGCAGCTGATTAAACATTCTCTTCTCCTCTTGTCCTGAGGACAGAGTGATAACTTTTTTCCAAAGCTGAATCTAAAACTCTCTCCTTCCTACTTTTTTTCTATTTCTTTTTGACATGAAGAAGATAATAGATCTTGGCATTTTATTGCCCTTTGTCAGACCCACATTTTTGTTTTGGATTTTACTGTTCCAGGAAAGCCTAATCTCACTTTCTTTAAGGTTCTATCTTACCTAAGATTTTTTGATGCTATGGAGAACATCCTTATATTAAAAAAGGAAAATGAAGGTTAGAAATATGAACCATATTTGAAGAAAAGGTAATTAGGTTATGTTTTAAAACTTGGTCGACAGCAGACAACAGAACAAGTGAAAAGGTATTGGATCAAAAGAGATGAGAGTGGTTATCAAGAGAGAAGGGAGGCCTGAAAATATAGACTAGAAAATGAAAACTCAATAGATTTGATATGAGAATGAATGATAAGAAAAGTATATAATGAGAGAACAGTGTACCCATGTCTGAACCTTAGAGAATAAGGCCACATGTATGGCCCTGGTCAGGGGGCAATGAAAATACCAAAACTTAAGAAGACCTAAATATGTTATACTGGTAGCCAAAAAAAAAATGTTTCAGGGAGGAGGATATGGTCAGTAGTGTGAATACTGTTAAATGAGCAGTGAACAGAATGAGAACTTTAGGAAAAGCCAGTGGATTGGTGATTAAGACTTTTTTGGAAAATTATGGTGAAAGCTCCGAAGAATGAAGGGATTAAAACAAACAGACAAACAAACAACCCTGAGTTTGGGAGTTGGAGCTTCTGTATAGAAGAATGAGTACCTAACCAGTTCTCTACAAGTAACAGTATTAACTCTGGCAACATACACAAGAGTAACTCCCTGAGGAACTGGACACTGAACTTTGCATATTTTAGAAGGGAGTCAAGTGTGGAGCAAATAATCAGCTCAGAGTAAATTCCCAATTTTCTGTAGGTTTGTCCTGAGAGTGGTCATAGTTGCAGTGGCTGAAATTCCCAATAGAAAGCCCACCATCATTCTGGCTGGAAGAATCAGGAAGGAGAATGAACACAGAATAAGCATGGTCACCAGAGAGAGGGAAAGAGCCCCAGAGAGGAGAGAGCCAGAGAAGGAAGGAGAACCGTAAGTTCTGTGTTTAGACTCAGCCCAAGTCTCTGGCTGTCCCCTGAGGCCATGGATGTGCAGGGGCAAATAAGAAGCAGTTTGCAGCTAAGGCTTATGGGGCTGAACTGAAATATGAACTGCCCTTCAAAGGAAAGGAGTGACAGTTTGGAGTCTGAGCCTCACCAAGTTAATGGCCTACAAAAACATTACCACCCTTGGCACCACGTAGTATAATGTCTCCACAACATATTCACAATGTTCAGGGTACAGCCCAAAGTTATTCAATACATGGAGAGTCAATTGTGACCCAGTTTCAAGGGAACACACCAACCCTGAGTGGAGCTAGATAGTGAAATTGTTAGACAAGTGTTTTAAATCAGCTACCATAACTATGCCCAGTCCTCTATTAGGAGATAGGGGGGCAGGAAGAGAATTGAGGTTTTGAGAAGATGGAAGTAACAAGATACTCTCCATTGTCATGCTTTGTCAAATGGTTAACTTCTAATAGTAAGTTTGAGAAATAAACTATGAAATTTTGGTTAAGAAACTATTGTGGTGAACGAGGGAGAAATAGCGTATAAAATTTAATGCCAGGAATACAGGTGTTTCCTTTAATCCAAATAATTTCCTAAAATGCTATATGTTGTATGATTGTGTACACTTTGGCAGTTTGCATATGGATTCTAAGAAACAGAAGTAAATGTATAGATGGTCACTGTTCAAGCATATATCCTGTACATGAATTAAAAACTTTGGAGTCATAGGGATGCCTGGGTGGCTCAGCCATTAAGCGTCTGCCTTCGGCTCAGGTCATGATCCCAGGGTCCTGGGATCGAGCCCCGCATCGGGCTCCCTGCTCAGCGGGAAGCGTGCTTCTCCCTCTCCCACTGCCCCTCCTTGTGTTCCCTCTCCCGCTGTGTCTCTCTCTGTCAAATAAATAAATAAAATCTTAAAGAAAAAAAAAAAAGCCAAGGTTTAAAAAAAAAAAAAAAA